>NC_080028.1:83467161-83788070 GCF_030020395.1 Manis pentadactyla | reverse complement strand
TGCATCTGTCTTTTTCAAACTGGAGTGCTGCATTCTTAGGGTAAATTCCTAGAAGTGGAATTCCTGGGTCAAATGGTACTTCTATTTTGAGCATTCTGAGGAACCTCCATACTGCTTTGAACAATGGTTGAACTAATTTACATTCCCACCAGCAGTGTAGGAGGGTACCCCTTTCTCCACAACCTCGCCAACATTTGTTGTTGTTTGTCTTTTCAATGATGGCGATCCTTACTGGTGTGAGGTGATATCTCATTGTGGTTTTAATTTGCATTTCTCTGATGATTAGTGATGTGGAGCATCTTTTCATGTGCCTGTTGGCCATCTGGATTTCTTCTTTAGAGAGCTGTCTATTCAGCTCCTCTGCCCATTTTTTAATTGGATTATTTGCTTTTTGTTTGTTGAGGCATGTGAGCTCTTTATATGTTTTGGATGTCAATCCTTTATCGGATCTGTCATTTGTGAATATGTTCTCCCATACTGTAGGATACCTTTTTGTTCTATTGATGGTGTCCTTTGCTGTACAGAAGCTTTTTAGCTTGATATAGTCCCACTTGTTCATTTTTGCCTTTGTTTCCCTTGCCCGGGGAGATATGTTCATGAAGAAGTCACTAATGTTTATGTCCATGAGATTTTCATAAGCAGCTACTTTTAAAAAAATATGTAATACATTCAGATATATATTTTTTAATGTTTATAAGTTCTAAATGTTAAAGGAACAAAAAGAAAATACAATGAAAAAATCTCCTGACACCTAACCACATCATTCCCTCCCCAAGCATGATCAATGTCACCAGTTTCTGGTGATTACCCTCCTAGAAATATGCTATGCACATATTTCTTCTTTTATAACAAATAGTAGCCTTCTATCATACTGTTCTGAAGCTTGTTTGTTTCTCTTAACAAACATCATAGGCAGCATGACCTGGTGGTTTTCGGAGTAGGCTGCTTAGATTTGTAATTCAGCTCTACTCTAAACCGGCTGTACCTTGCATAGGTCATTTTAAATTTCTCTGTGCCTTGTATTACTTATTTGTAAAATGTGGAAAGAATCCTAACTCAAAAGGTTTTTATGAGAATTACGTTAGTTACCTTATGTTAAGCATTTAGATCTGTGACTATTATTGATATAATTACATCAATGGTTTCTCATTCTTTTTTTATGGTTGCTTGGTAGCCTATTATATAAATGATTCACAGTGTATCTTAAATCATAAATAGTAAACATTTAAGTTGTTTCCAGTATTTTGAAATTACAAACAGCACAGCAATAAATAATTTATCATTTCTCATTCATGCTCCTGAGTACACCTCTAGGATAAAGTTATAGAATTGGAACTTCTATTTTTAATAGATATTGGCAAATTGTCCTTCATGGATACGTCAAGATTCTCATATAGTAACTTAAAGAGACAACATAAAATTTAGAATAGAAAATACCTAGGTGAGCTACTTTGCTGTCCAGATGAGTCAACTGATGCCAGGAGAGGGAAAGTGACTCCCATGGGCAGTTAGTGGTGGAAACAGCACCAGAACCCCCATGCAGGTGTCTGCAGTTAGAGTCCTAAAATTCCTTAAAATCCATTTTAACATTTCAGTATTTTGATGCTGCAATTTGCTTACTTAATGGTAGTAACTTAATGTTTAATCTCTCATTATTATTTCTTTTTTTTTTTCCCTGGGCATTTTCCTACCTTATGTGATTGATCATGTGCGCTGCCAGGTGACCCTTGGACAGTTCTGACCTGCCTGAGGTTTGTCAAGTGACAGATCTTCCTCATCTTCAAAAATGTTGCATTTGGTAAACTGCCTCTAAGGGAGTAGATTTCCACCAGTTACTCCCAAGAGATCGTTTAACGTACAACAAGAGAAAGAAACAAAGCACTTGTATTGTAATTTCGCCCAAACCAATTTCGTAAACGGGTGGTTGATTTGTAATTTATCTTTTAGACCAAAGGAAGCCCACCTCTCGCCGGCTAAGTCGTCATTGGATAGCATGGCTGTCAATCACCAGGGATATAAATAAGGGAGGCCGGCGGCTCCTGCCTTGGAAGGCCGGAAGCGCGCGGTACGCCGCGCGTCTAGCGGGGAAGGATCTCTGCGGTAGTACCTGTTACGCAGTATTAACCGGAGTAGAAAATAAACACTTCTCTTCTCTCCTCCTTTCTCCTCCCTGCCGGGCCGGCGTGATGGCGGAAGGCGCGGCATCGGGCGCCAGAGGAGAGGCGGCGGCCGTGGCGGCGGCGGCGGAAGGCTCGTCGGGCCTGGCTGGCTTGTCTCTGGGCCGGGGCTTCTCGAGCTACCGGCACTTCGAACCCCAGGCGTTGGGCCTCAGCCCGAGCTGGCGGCTGACGGGCTTCTCTGGCATGAAGGGCTGAGGCTGCAAGGTCCCCCAGGAGACCCTGCTCAAACTCCTGGCGGGACTGACGCGGCCGGACGTGCGGCCCCCTCAGGGGCTGGTCGGAGGCCATGAAGAGGTGGCCCAGGAAGTAGGTCTGCCGGCCAGCGGGGACCCCATCCCAACCTTTCCAGCCCTGGGCATTGGGCTGGACTCCTGCGTCATACCCCTGAGGCACGGGGGTCTGTCGCTGGTACAGACCACGGACTTCTTTTACCCCTTAGTAGAAGATCCCTACATGATGGGGCGAATAGCTTGTGCCAACGTGCTGAGTGACCTCTATGCCATGGGCATTACTGAATGTGACAACATGTTGATGTTACTCAGCGTCAGCCAGAATATGACTGAGGAAGAACGAGAAAAAATAACACCACTCATGATCAAAGGCTTCCGGGATGCTGCTGAGGAAGGAGGGACTGCAGTGACTGGTGGACAAACAGTCGTAAACCCTTGGATAATCATCGGTGGAGTTGCCACTGTGGTATGTCAGCCTAATGAATTCATAATGCCTGACAGTGCAGTTGTGGGGGATGTACTCGTGTTAACCAAACCCTTAGGAACCCAAGTTGCTGTCAATGCCCACCAGTGGCTGGATAATCCGGACAGATGGAATAAGATAAAGATTGTAGTCTCCAGAGAAGAGGTAGAGCTGGCCTATCAGGAAGCCATGCTCAATATGGCAACCCTAAACAGAACTGCTGCTGGATTAATGCACACATTTAATGCCCATGCAGCCACAGATATCACAGGCTTTGGCATTCTAGGACACTCTCAGAACCTTGCAAAACAACAAAGAAATGAGGTGTCCTTTGTCATTCATAATTTGCCAATCATTGCCAAAATGGCCACCATCAGCAAGGCCAGTGGGTGCTTTGGGCTCCTTCAGGGAACTTCAGCAGAAACTTCTGGGGGATTACTGATTTGCCTGCCAAGAGAACAGGCAGCCCGCTTTTGTTCTGAAATCAAATCTTCCAAGTATGGAGAGGGTCACCAAGCATGGATCGTGGGCATTGTGGAAAAGGGAAACCGGACAGCCCGGATCATTGACAAGCCTCGAGTTATTGAGGTCCTACCTCATGGGGCCACTGCTACTGCTCTTGCTCCTGACAATTCCAGTGCCTCCTCTGAGCGTAGCTCCTGAAATGGAACAGCAGTTGTTTGGACTTTAGAGCCTTTGCATACAGTCATGGGTGATGCTCAAGGGTTGATTTTTAAGAAGAAATTTCCAAAGAAGGCTGCCTGCATAGTAGCTCCAGCTGCCTCTTTTGGGTGATTTGAATTAGCCCACCAAAAGCTGCACATTCCAAGGCCAGAAGTAACATTTTGGACTTCAGGAGGGAGGTTTGCTCATTCTTGTGTAGCAGAGGAGCAGAAAAACCTGTTTCCTCTCCAAGAGCAAGATGAGACTATTCCAGTTTGAGGGATTTTTCTTGGCACTGGGTTGCTTTATATCTGCACAGCGAGAGAGATTACTTACTAAATTACACAGATATCAGAGCACCATAGAAGTAAATTGCAAAATGAAAAACAGATCAGAAACAAATAAGTTTGGACCAATACTGTTAATAAATCTTAATTTTTAAGAGAGATTTTACAATGCAATGTCAAATTCTATATTAAATTTTTCTGAAATACTGGCTCTTTCCTTTCTCTGGACAAGAATTGAGCAGCTTGTCCAATGACTAGGAAAGGAAGACTTGCAACCATCTGACTTGGTTTCTGTTAATGATGCCTCTCCCACTAAACCCCTTTAAGGACTGGGAGTGGCAGAGCAAACCTGAGAGCCCAAGCCTTGGTGGTCATTAAGATGTTAAATCTTGTGCTGAAAATTCCTGGTTTAATCAATAAAGAGTAATTTCTAGTGAAATAAAAAGGACTTTGTTGGAAAATTCTTCTGGCTAATGTTTGGATCCTTGGAATTCTGAATCCTTTATAATTTTACAGAATGAACCAGTTGATACATTTAGAGTGAGAGTGTTTTCTTTGATCCTAGACCAGGGGATTTAACACTCAGATTTAGGTTTTCACCTTCCCCCTGAGTCAACAGCAAAGAACTCAACAGGCATAAATTCTATAAGGACTAGCATGTGGGAGAGGAAATAGCAAAAGAAAGATTCCACAATTCTGGAAAGATGAAAAGTAGGTGGAATAGGAGTAACTGACTTGGCCAAATAGAGTGAGCCAAAGGGTAAGTGTCTTCAGAGTTATGGAATAGTAACAGGAAGCAAGGGCTGTGCTCCAGAGGTACTAAGGAAGATGGGGGTGAAGGATGGAGATAAAAACATGCTGATTCAAAATTTCTACACAGGGTAATTAGATCTTTGAAGTTCTTAAACCTTCGCCCTGTGTCACAAAGCCTGATAACTGCCTCTCATATTTGCAGATAAAGGGAGGTTTATTTTCTGGAAAATGTTAGTTTAAAAATAACTGCAGTCGGGGACACCAGGCACAGCAAAGGACAGGAGGCCTGACCAAAAACAAGAATAAAGACTGAAACCTGAGATGCCCCAGCCCTGTTCCTCAGCTTAGCTATTAAAAACACTGTCCAGGAAGCTTTATTCTCCCCTTGCTGGTGCAGGTGGGAGACCAAATAGTTCTCTGGAGAAAATGAACATGCCCAGAAAAAAGACCTATACACGTAAAGATTTAGGGACCCCCAGTGAAAAGATTCACTCAAGCACATTGTTTTTAACACCTCATTCTTAAATATGAGCAGTCAACGATCATCAGCATTTGAGGCAAACCTCCAACTTGGAGTCAAAGCAAGCAGAAAAAACTCAAGAAGGAGACAATACAGGGAACAGAAGAAAAAAATATATCCATGAAATGATGAGACTAAAGCACTTAGAATATAAAAAGATAGCTAGAATTTTAAACTTCAGTAGAAGACTTAGAAGATAAAGTTGAGGAAATTTATCAAAGTGGAACAAAAACAAAAAGGTGCACACTAGAAGGAAAAATGTATGAAAACCAGAGGTGAGCCAGGAGGTTCAACATCTAAAGTTCCAGAAAAAGGTAATAAAACAAATGGAAGAAAGAAAATTATCAAAGACTGATACAAGAAAACTTGCTAAGACTCAAAAGTTGTGTCACCTCTTGAATTCCCAGTATACTGAGTAAAAATAGATGTACATTAATTTTATTATTAAATTTTAAATGTCAGGGATAAGAAGACCCTACTGATAATAACAGCAAATGTTTATGTAGTGCATATTCTGCCAGGCTCTGTTGTGTCTTACATGTATTAACTCAATTAAACTTTGAACAACACTGTTTTGCAAATGAAGCTGAGGCACGGAGAGTTTAAGAAATTTGTCCAAAGTTATACAGGCTGTATTCTATGCAGTGTAACTCAGGAGTCCACTATGCTCTCCTCAGATCTTCTGGAGGGAGAGGTAGATCACATGCAAAGGTTTGGGGATAAGAATGATATCAGGCTTCTCAATAGCAAATCGGAAGCTAAAAGATAATGAAGCAATGTCTTCAAAATTCTGAGGGTAAATGATTTTCTATGTATAATTCTATACTGAGCCACATTTTTCACACAAATAGAATAAAGGTACATTTAGACATGCAAAGTATCAAAATGGTTTCATCCATGCATGTTTTCTCAAGAAATACTGGAAGGTGTGCTCCAGCAAAAGGAGAGCAAACCAAGAAAGAGAAAAAACATGGGGTCCAGAGAACCAACCCAGCACAGCAGAAAGTGAGGGGAGTTTTCAATGTAACAGCTGTGTAGCAGGCCTTGAGAGCAACCAGTCCACACTGAACAGAAGCCTGAAAGGGTTCCAGGAAAAAGAAAATGGAACTGATGGAGTATTGATTCATTTAATTGTGTGAAAAATTATATTGGAAGGTTAATGGAAGATATAAAAAGAATCAGTGATTATGTAGAAATTAGCAAAAAGAAAAAAAATGAGGCAGTTTTCAACTTCAACCAAAAATGAAACCTTGTGTAACAATTGAAATGTAACTATATATAGTATTCATCAATGAATATTTACATCCTGGCTGACTCTTAGTACTGCTCAGCTTAAATAAACCCCCCTCATAAAAGCCCTCTCTGACCTCAGCCAACACCTAGCAACTTTCCAATTCATCACCTCATTTATTGGCTTCATAGATCTTATCCTAATCTGTAATTATATTGAGAATTTATTATTAACTTACTTCATAGTTGTCATTTTCACTAGTGTACAAGCTTCAAGACGGGAGAGGATCTTCTGTATCCTCAGAATCTACAACAGTGTTTGGTCCATAGGTGGTGCTCAGAAAATAATGAATGAATGAATGAATGAAGCGAGAGTGAGTGAATGAGGTACAGGTTGGGGACCCTAGCACCCTCTGTTTTCACACTTTCCTTGCTCTTGGTGTTTCCTAGTGGTGGAAGCTATTACTACCAACTTCTTAAGGATTTAGAGAAGAAATTCAGGCATGGGTGCTGGTATCCACTTACACAGCTTTCTAACTGGTTGGGGTACAAAATGGGAAGATGATCAGCTGCTTCACTAGCCTGAGTCCCCTTAATTAACCAAGAAAGAGTTCGAGGTTGAGGGCAAGACAGGCATCCAACTTTTCCTTAGGGAGGGGCTGGGCAGCAAAATGGAAGGGCAGGTTGTGGAGGTGACTGGGCCTTGGGTGGAATCACAACAGAATAACAGGCAATGGAGGAAAAGGAGAGGAAGAAATGGAATAGAAAGACAAAGAAAGAAAAGAAAAAGGAGAGGAAGCTGAAGCTAGAGGAAGAGAAAGGATAATGAAGAGAAGGGATAGAAGGGAGAAGGAAAGGCAGGAGCAAGGCGGCCTCAGCACATCCCAGGACATGGAAGCTTTCCTCCCTTGCAGGGGTGGGGAGACATCTTTCACTTGCTGAGGAGCACTGGGGTGTGCTAGTGAACTTCATCTTTCACATTCTAGATTATCTCAGAGAAGGCTCTGGGCTTCAGTTTCCCCATCTGTAAAATAGGCTTAGCCTCTGGCAGGGATGTCATGGAGGCGATCCCATGAGACATGCTGTTATATATTCATACTTACTAGGTCTACTCAAGTACCAGGCCCTGGGAAAACAAAAGCCTGACACTGCTTCTATTCATTAGGAGTCCCAGGCTAGGGGGAGACCTAGAACAGGGACACCAATCACCCCAAAATTAAGATGAGAAGTGGTAAATGCCATGAAGGCTAGAGTGGATTAAGTGCTATAGAAGACCAAGTTATATCCTGTTTGGAAAAGGCTTCCCAGAGGTGGCAACTTTGCTGCAGGGAAGTACTTGGCTTCTGAGACTTTTGAGTTCCCAGATCCATAAAGTGGCTGGATGCTCTACACTCCAGGCCTCTATGCCCATCTGCTTGCTGGACACCATCAGATGTTCCAGAGCCATCTTGGATTCAAGGTGTTCCAAACTCAATTCATTCTTCCCTCCCATTCCAACCCCTGGGTTTTCTGTGTCCTCATTTCAGCAAATGGCAAAACTATCCATCCATTTACTCAAGCCAGAAACCCCGGAGTTGCACAGACTCTTTTCTCCCAGCTCCCATATTCAACTTCCATGTTGCCTAATCCAGAAGCAAAGGTGGTGGGACACTCTGTGGTGAACCTCAGAATTGGAGAGTTTAAGCAAGAAAGGGGAATTTATTATAAGGATACAAGAATATCTCCAGGATACAGCTGGGCCATAGGAGTGAACTGGAGCTAGGGTAGCAGTTTTAAGCATTTTACATATTTAATCTTCACAACAACCCTATGAGATAGCTAGTATCATCATCATCATTTCCATTTTACAGATAAGAAAGCTGAGAGATTAATTTAACTCAGTAGCTAGTAAGGTAGCAGCCAGGTTTCAAGTCCAAGCAGTTTGGCTTCAGAGTCTGTGTTATTGACCCCTACACTATATTACTTCAAATGGTAATTAGTACTATTTACAAAAATTAATGTTACCCTATTTAAACACTATGAAAAGTGGGGACAACTTTAGAAGACGGGAAGGGAGGATGTAAGCACTGTTGGTGATGTACTCAGCTGCTCTTTCCCCACCGGCTTTCCCCGCACCGTCATTTCTCTTTAGCGCCATCTGGCACCCACAAAGGATGTGACGAGCCTTCGCTCTCTCGCCCCCTGCCCTCTGTCTCTTCACCCGGTCGACTCTGGTTCCTATGCCTTTAAGATGCCCTCTAAAATGAAGTTGAGCACCTTGAAACTCGCTTGGATTGGCCCAATCTGGGTAAGGGGCGGGCTGCAGTACACTCCACATAAATAATTAGTCTTTTCTGCGGCTCCGCCCCATGCAGCTACCGCAAACACCTGTGATTGGTCGGGGGCTCTGGAGGAGGGTTGAGAGCACGGCGCGGCGATCTCTGGGAACGTAGAGGCCGCTGTGTTGTGGGCTGAATGTCCTTCGCGAGTGGGGATACGCGTGGGGCCACCGGGGGAGAGAGGATTGCTGCCGATGGCCCTTTCAGCTTTAGCCCGGAGCCCACGCTCGAGGACATGTAAGCCGTTCTTGCTCATCTTCTAAGATCTCCCCCTTCTCCCTCCTTTTGGGGAGGGTCCCTCCACGTGGTGGGTAAGAATGTTAAGCAGGAAAGTAGATATGAGCGGGATGGAAAGAAAACAAGATTAGTAAAGCCCTCTAGAAAGGACTCAGTTAACCAGTTAAAACTAGAAAGCCAGAAAAGACTCAAAGTTAATGAGCTAATCGGTTAAAGCTCAAAAGGTCAGGAGCAACTTGGCCTTGAATGTTTGAATATTCCCCAGATAAAGAGAAGTATCTGAGCATAGCCCATGTCTTCATTGTGTCAACTAGATCATTGTAAGATTTACTATAGCATGCTAAAAGGCCCACCTTTAAACAGCATAATAAAGACAGGGAGATCCCACCTTAAAGCCAAAATTGCATTTTGAAAAAACCCAGGAAGTTTAAGAAGAAAGATTCTTAACATACTCTTTAGCAAACAACAAACAAATAACTCTGCCCACCTTGGAGGAAGGGCAGGCAGTCTTGATATGCTCCCAAACCTGGAAGCTGCTCTCCTGGGAGGGTAGTAAAGCAGTAAATTTCTTTTGTTAAGCTAATTTTGCAGAATTACCTAGAGGACTGATAAGAAACTTAATGTCTCATCAGAGATACTTAAGACCACTTAACAAGTCCACAGCCCAGCCCTTTGTCACATCCCTGAAAAAATCCTTAAAAGGGGGAACCCACAACCTTCCAGGGCGCTCCTCCCTCTCTGAGGTTACCTGCACTTTCTAAGTAACTTGAAATAAAACTTTCACTCTGTTTCACTACTGTCTCTGCCCTTCAATTCTTTGTTGCGTCGGAGACAAGAACTGAGGAAAATACACAGTGCCTCTCCCCCAACACGAAGGAGTAGCCGTGCTCTGGTCCCAGTTCTGCTGGCTGATGGGGCGAGCCTTCTAACCTCCTCATCTGCAAAATGGGTTTAGCAGTGCACACCTGAGGCAGGGGAAAGGGTGATCCGGTGAGTAATATTAGAACCAGTCCTGGGTGATGCAGGTATGCTGCCTCTGCCCTCCAGGAGTGGTTGGTAGGATGGGGGCAAATGCACTGCTGAGAGGTGGGAGACACTATTTCTTGCTGGAGGAAAACACAGAGGACTGCTTAGGGGAAATGACTGTGGAGCTGCACTCTAAAATCGGTATGCTTCAGCTATGCAGAGTACAAATATTCTAGGTGGAGGAAACTGCAGAAACAGCAGTAGTAAGTGGAATCATGGGAAAGAGGGTATTGTTAGGTTTTGATAGAGTTTAGGGCCTGTGCAGGCAAGCACCCATTTTATAGGTGAGACCAAGTTCAGTAGAGAACAAATAACTTGCTTAAGGCCATCCAAGGAATTAGTTGCAGAATCCCCTGATACTTATGCCCCCGGTACATGTCACTGAGATAGCTGCCTGAGTCCTGTGTCTCCTCCTCCAATCCTGGGATCTGGGCTTTCACCCCTTTCTCCTATTAAAGCCGCCGCCTTCGTGCAGAGTTTGCTGCTGAACGAGACTGGGATCAGTTCCACCAGCCTTGGAACCTCCTCTCCTGGCCTTGGTTGGGGAAGTGGGGGAGCTGGCAGAGCTATTGTAGGTATATGGAAAGCTTCCTGGAAAGTCTGTGTGGGGGGGAGTGTGGAGAGACATTTATTTGATCATCAGATGTCCATGGATTCAATTTCCTGGTGCTGGGATACAGAGATGACTCCCTAGTTCTTGCCTTCTTGGGACTCCCAGTCTCCTGGGAGAGAAAAGTACAAAAACAGCTAGGTAAGTATAGGTCTTAAGAAGGGGGTGTGGTAACCTTCCTTTACTTCTGCCTCTTGGGTGGAAAGGAAGGTATTCCATAGAAGACTTGCCTGTGGCATTCCAGACAGGAGAAACTACATTTGCAAAGGCAGTGAGGTGGGAAAGAACAAGTTAAATTCAGGGAGAATCTGAGACTCCTTTAGGGTAAGTTTCTCAAGAAAGAGCAAGGATTTTGTATCTGTTTTGTGTTCTGGGATGTCTGGCACACAACAGACACTCAATAGATAATATTTACTGAATGAGTGGTAAGGGCTGTGGAGGAGGGGGTGGGATATGAACCCAGAATGACAGAGTTGGAGTTAGGAGTGATAGAGGTTGGACAGAAAACTGATCAGATTTGAGTGGTAGAAAGAGCTTTGGGTTGGCAAGGAGCACTGGATCTCCAAGAGAATTGGGGCAGGGGAGACCAGTAAGGAGGCTAATGGAGATCAGGCAAGAAGTGGTGAGGCCTAAACCAGGGTAATCACTTGGGGATGGAGAAACGAGGCACAGGGATGTGTGAGAGGGCAAGCCATTCATTCATGACAGGTTTATGAGTATCACCTATGTGTAGGGCTTCTAGAATCAAGAGATAATGGCCTTAAACAAGATAGAGTTCCTACCTTCACAGTGCGAAAATGACAATAAATAAGCACACTAATTTTAAAAGATACGGAGTTTTGATAAGTTCTGTGCAGAAATAGCATAAGGTAATGTTAGAAAGAAGGTAACAGGAAGAGGGCTTTTCTGAGAAGGTGACACCTAAGCTGAGACCTGAATAACAGGGAGGAGCCAGCCATGGGAAAGATCTTGGGGGACAAAAGGGGGGCAGCATTCAAGGCAGAGGGAGCAGTAAGTACAAAGGCCCTGTGACATTTTGCAAGAAGAAGGCCAGAGTGCTTTTAGGTAGGGAGTGACAGGGACAGCGGTGAATACTGACATTGGAAGAAGCAAGAGTCAGCTCATGCAGGACCTAAAGTGGATGGTCAGGAGTTGTGATTTTATTCCAAGCACAGTTGGGGGAGTAGACAGAGACAAATTATAATTTGTGCTTTTAAAAGGTGGTCCTGGGCAAGAGTAGAAGATGAGTTAGCAGCTTCCACAGTGATCCAGGTCTGAGGTTTAGTTTGGGGTGGCGGTGGCTAGGGCTGAAAGTAAAATCAGGTCTTGACAAATGAAATGTCCTCCTGGCCAATTTTTGGCTCAGGTAGGGACACAGATCTGGGTGAATCATCTGTTGGGGCCTCTTCTCCACCCCAACCCTGCTCAGGGCCCAGATATGTTGAGTTGTCCTTAGAGGAACTTCCTAAGAGTTGGCAGTTCATTGCTGCAAGGACTAAGGTGATCCTAAGAGAGGTGGACCACACTGTCCTAACTATATCTGTGTGTGTTCTGCCCCCAGTCAGTGGAAGCTTGATGAGGAGCCTAGCCCTCAAGCCTGGCCCCACAAGGAACGGCTGGCCCTTCAAGAGGAGCTTAGTGATGTCCTCATCTACCTGGTAGCACTAGCTGCCTGCTGCCATGTGGATCTGCCCCAAGCAGTGATCTTCAAGATGGACACCAACCAGCGATGCTACCCAGCACATCTTTCCTGCGACTCTGCCCGCAAGTATACAGACTTGTCCCATGGGGCCACCACTGAAGACCAGGCTGTGGGGCCTGCAGACCTTGCCTGCCTTGTGAGTCCATAGACCAGGCCTCAACCTAGAAATATGGGCACAGGACCTGCAACTCAGCATGGCACCTGAGGAACAGAGGGTGACCTAGGTATAGAACTTCATTCTAGTCCTTTCCTAACAGATCTTGGGCCTGGGGGTCCCACTTTCTGAGGTCTGAGACCCAAGAACCTTCAGAAGACAGCCTCCTGGTATTTTTCTCTCAATAAAAGTTTTGGTTAGCAACTTGTAGATTTTTCCTGGGGAGGTTGGGGAGGCTCGGTCTCAACAGGTGCTGGGAAAAGGCACCAGGGGTGCCTTTGAGCCCAGCTTCAGGTCTGTGTCTTGTACCTCCCACCTACAGGGCAGAGAAATCTGATTTCTACTAAGTTGCCTATCTGATCTCATCCAAGTCCCTTCCCCCTTCTGGGCCTCTAAAGGAGACTGGAAGATGTATGTAGTGTTGGTTAGGAGCCCGGATTCTGACGTGCAGTCATCTGGGTTCAAATGCCATCTTTGGTATGTATGGGCTGGATGACATTCACCAAATTACTTCATCTTTCTGTGCCTCAGTCTCCTCATCTTTCATGAAAATAATGGTATCTATGTTATAGGGTTACACAGAAGGTGTAAGTGCATTTTTATAAGTATAGCGTACTTAGGACAATGCCTGGTGCATGATGGGTACTTTGTGAATTTGCTGTTATTGTTACCTGTTTGCCTTTTTAACTCAAAACTCTCAGGGACTCAGAGCAGGAAACATTCAACAGTTAAAGCTGGTCTGGGCCTAGAACCCCGACTTAGGTCCCAGCCTTGTCCATCAGGACCACAGCCCTGCGAGGTCCTTCTGCCCCTCTCCCTGGGACTTCAGCATAAATCATAGTCTGGTCTTTGATGTGGAGCAGAACAGGGCTTACTCTCCTCTTGGGTATGGGCCTCTTGCCCTCTCTTCTGCCCTCCCAATGCTAATTTCCACCTCTACACCTAAGGACAGTGTTGGGTGTGTAGGATTTACCCCTTGTGTGACCTCAGGCACATCACTTACATTTCTGAGATACCCATGGCCTGCTTCCTTCACAGGGTTAGGTAATGTATGAAAAAGCCCTGTAAACTATTGTTTCCCCTCTGAGCCCCTTTCCACATCAGTAAAAGGAGGAATTCCCCTTTTACTGGCCTCATTCCTTCTATTAACGACCTTACTTTCTCTTAGCCACTCATGTAAAACAATCCAGGTTGGAACTGCTTTCAGCTTTGCATTCCCAAACCCACCTTTCCTTTCCCCTACCAGTGACAGCAGTAGCCTTATCCTTACTGATCTTGAGACAGGGACCATAGCTGTAGTCAGAGTAGGGTGAGGGCCTCTGGAAAAAGCAAGGCAAGATATTTGCAGTCAGAGCAGTGTAACTACATGCAAGGAAACTCCCTACCAAAACTCTGTTAAACATTAAACTCTAGGGTCATTCTTCAGTGAGATCAGTTAATATTCCCCACACAAAGAAGAGTAGTACATGTTTTTAATATGCTAATCATTTATAATCATGTGTAAGATTCACTTTAGCATGCTAAAAGGTCCAGGCCTGTGTGCTGTCTGTCTTCCTTCAGATCTGATGAGGTGATTTTGCAAACTGGGCAACTAATTTAGCAAGTAAGCCCAGGCATAAACAACATAGGCAAGAAGGATTCCACCTTAAAGATAAGATTGCATTTTAATACCTAGGAAGTTAAGAAGTTAGAAATTCTTAACTTATTCTTTAGCAAACAGTACCTCACCCACCTTGAGGGCTGGGCAGGTGGCCTTGTTTGATATGCAACCAGACCATATCTCAAGGAGAAATCATCAGAGCAAGAAGTTGCTTGTCTTAAGTTAATTCTAAATATTCAGGGACCACTTAATAAGTCCACACCCCTAAGCTTTTCTTCATGTTCCCCGAAATACTCAACTCCCTATAAAACTCCTAGACAACTCACCACCCTGAGCTCTCGTCCTCTCCTGGTGAGAGCCAGGAGCTCTGTCCTTTCACTGTATATCTCAATAAAAGCCTTTCCCTGACTCTCCTACCTTGACTGTTTGCTAAGTTCATTCTTCGACTCTGCAAACAAGAACGCTGGCATCAATCTCATTTCCTCTCCCCTCTGCATAACTTGTCTTCCTTTCCATTAGCCCTCTCCACCCGAGGATATAGAGCCTGAAGTCTTCCCTATTGACAGCAGCAAAAACCTTCCACTCCTTCCCTCATACTTTTCACAGCCAAGCCTTTTGAAAAGGGTTGTTTACATCCATCTGCTCTGCTTACTCATTCTCCCATTTCTTCCCTACCTCACTCAAGGCTGGCTTTCACCCCACTCTCCACTGAAACTGCACTCACCACTTTAAACTCCTACGAATAAACTATCCGGCCGAGCTGTCCACTCCTGTGAAACACTTCCCTCTTGATTTCCCAGACAAGACCCTTCTGTTTTTTTCTACCTCTGGCTGTTCTTTCACTGCTCATGTACCCTCTTCTGGATTCAGTGTTATGCACTCCAGACCTGATGTCCCTGAGCTGTTATTTCCACTTACCTCCCACACCCCTCCACATTGAACTCACATTTACCATGTCCAGATTGGGGTGTAACAATTGCCACCACTTCAACTCCTGTCCTGCTCCTCATCCTGTGCTCTCATCTCTCCTATCCCTCATCCCCAGGTCCACTCTAACTCCAATGAATTCTAGCTCCTTAATGTGTTTGATCTATCCTTCCCCTATAATCCCAAGACATTTTATTTGTTGCCTTGGGCCCCTTAACCTGGCTTAGATCCCTAGTGGTCTATCTTCTACTAACCTCATTGCATTTTGTCTCTACATTCCACCAGAGGGGATGTCTATAAACTCTGACAAAGCTGCCATACAGTTTCAGGGGCCCTCTCCATGCTTCGCAAACCCAACTCTTAATCTTCAGTATCTTAAAGCTTGAACATCTGAGGAGAGCCTCTCTAAACTCCCAAGATTGCACTGAAGATTTCTTCTATCCAACAGCTTTCCTCATCATAGCTACAGTGATAACGGACAGCAATTTGCCTGTTTACTTGTACCCGCCCTGCCATTCATCCCTAGCCAGTACCTATTTTGCTCATTTGCAGAAATGAAGATAAAAGATTAACCTAACTTTGAGATGTTAAGAACTTGTTTGGAATGAAAATGACCTAATAATAACAACAAAGTACTTGAAGCCTTTAATGTAGTGCTATAAAGTTTCTACTACTGCTTATCTGTTCTTCACTCAACGGGGGGCTCCAGGTCTGTCTGCTCCCCAGAGCAGTGCCTGTTTGATCACAAATGTGCTACTTTTATGGACCCTTCCAGATCTGAGGTCATGAGAACATAAGGACCAAGTGTGGGATGACTGTACACAAACCCAATTTCAGGAACCCTTTTGAATTTATAGCCTTACTTGTCTCCTCCTAAGTTGGGGACAGCTCACTTAAGTCACCTCCTTTGGGGAAAAACCCAACTTTCCTCCTTTCCCCACCTACCTCATTCATAGGCACGAGTGGGGTGAGGATTAATACTTTATTCACTAACATGGGCCGAGGTGATGTAGTGAGGGAGGGGAGGGTTCCCAGGGATCCCAGTAGGGGATTCTCCCTTTCTGCCAGTTCCACGGCAACCAGTCCTGCCGTCCCATCCTTTCCCAGACTCGGGCGGTGGGGAGAGGCAGTCGTCCAACTCTTGCAGCCCCAGTCCGGGATCCCCGTATACCCCCCAATCCCAGCCGGACTCGCAGCCCCGCGGCGACAAGAACTGCGGCTCAACTGCCCTCGCACTCTGGGCAGCGCTCAGTGGCAGTGGCTGCTGTGGCGCCCGGGGATAGTTTGAAGTCCCGGCCGCAGCCGGCGCAGATGTAGAGACGGCGCCGCAGGTGAGCGCGCCGGTGGCGAATAAAGTGTGAGCTGAGGCGGAAGCGCCGGCCGCACTCAGCGCACGGGTAGGGCCGCTCGCCCGTGTGCGTGCGCGCATGCTCCGCCAGGTTGGAGCGGTGGCCGAAGCGGCGGCCGCACACCGCGCACCGGTGCGGCTTCTCGCCGGTGTGCACGCGCCGGTGCTTGGCCAGCGCCGAGCTCTGCGCAAAGCGCGTGCCGCAGTCGGCGCATGCGTACGGCCTCTCGCCTGTGTGCGTGCGTCGGTGGCGCGCCAGGCACGAACTGCCGCCGAAGGCGCGTCCGCAATCCGGGCACGCGTACGGCTTCTCGCCCGTGTGCACGCGCAGGTGCTGGGCGTAGTTGGAGCTCTGCGCAAAGCGGCGGCCGCAGTGCGCGCATGCGTACGGCTTCTCGCCGGTGTGGCGCCGCCGGTGCTGTCGCAGGTTCGAGGCGGCCGAGAAGCGCTTGTCGCATTCGGGGCACTCATAGGGCCGCTCGCCCGTATGCGTTCGGCCGTGTTTGGTCAGCGCCGACTTCTGCGAGAAGCGCCGGCCGCACTCCGTGCACGCAAAGGGCCGCTCGCCCGTGTGCGTGCGTGCGTGTTTGGCCAGCGTGGAGCGGCGCGCAAAGGCGCGGCCGCAGTCCGGGCACGCGTGTGGGCGCGCCGGATCTACAGACGGCGCTGGCGCCTCCCTCGGGACCTGCGGGGAGAGGGGGGACAGGTCAGCCCTGACTGATAGACCCGGATGCTGAAGACCTGGGTCTCCGCAAACTGCAATCTCTCAGTTCCCCGCCTGTGGGATAGAAAAAGCAATGGTGCCAACCTCAGGACAGTGGTTCACTTAAATGAGATAATACATTAATGCACGTATCACAATGTCTATTAATCATTCTAGCTATTCTTTATTAATTCAACAAATATTTATTGAGGTGCCAGACTCTGGAGATTCAGCATTAAATAAACAATATTCCTGCTACCAGGAAGAACAGTAAGGGGTGCTGGCATGGGGGGAGATGTATAATGGTATAATATGCTGCAAATTTAGACAGGGTTAAGAAACCTTACCGATATAACACGAGCAAAGACCTACAGGAGGTGAGAGAGGGGGCTACAGGGGGAACAGCAAGGCCAAGGCAGGAGTTTGCCTGCTGAATTCCAGGAATGGCAAGAAAAAGTACCTAGGAAAGTAATGGGTGGGGTGATCCTGGAGGGGATCTCTTAGCTTAGGGCCTTGGAATATGAATGTGATGGGGAACCATTAGAGATGTTATATGGTTCTGAGCAGGGACTGAACAGATCAGACTCATATTTGAAAAGGCTCCTTTAGGTTGCTGGGTTTGAGAACAGAATCAAGGAAGGGAGAGGGCAGAAGCAGGAGTCCAGTGAGGAGGTTAGCCATCTGGCAAGAGGAGACAGTGGCTCAGACCCAGGTGACACTTGGAAAGTGAAGGTGATGAGGAGGAGTCTGCTTCTGGATATATTTTGCAGTTTGAGACAACAGATTTGATAACAGATTAAATGCTAGGTGTAAAGAGAGACGAGTCACAATGACTCCAAAGATTTTGAGCTTTAGCAACTGCCAAGGTGGAGTTGCCATCTACAGCGATTATAATGGCAGGAGGGGTAAGTTGGTTAAGTGAATCCTGCTTGGAATCGTATCTCCAGTTCTCCTTGACACATCAGGAGCTCAGGAGAGAGGCCTAGGTTTGAAAATACTACTTGGGAAGCTGCTGGCCTATAGATGGTTTTTAAAACCTTGAGAGTGGATGAGAGCATCCAAGGAATGGGCAGAGAAAACCTGGCGTGGGGCGGTGGGGGGCGGCAGCAACATGGTGAGAAACAGCCAGAAAAGAAGGCTGAGCAGGAACAGCCAGTGTAGGAGGAGACCATGGTGTCTTAGATCCAGGCTTTTTGAGAAACTTCAGAGCAAGCACCTATCATTTTTTAAACTGTAAAGAAGAAAGCAAGTCCTGAAATGAAAGAATTTTGATAATGAGCCAGTTTCATGAGGTCTGAGCCTCTAGAGATAACATAAGAAAAAGAAAAGAAATGCTTTGTAAGAGGCAGGTCAAGGGAAAATATTTTCTAACAGCAGAGTGAAGAGGAATGTTGAGGACACACTGCTGCCTTCTTAGAAAAGAGAACACTCATCCCAGCAAAAGTGATGTTGAGTATATACTGTGGGCCAAGCAATTAGGTACATTAATTCATGACCAAATGAAATACCGAGCACGTATTAAGGACAAGACTGTTAGCTTCTCCCCATTGACGTCCACAATGTAGTTACTACTATTATCATCATATAGATAAGGAAACAGGTTGAGAGGAAGAGTGGCAGCGAGGGAGCAGTAAGACCTTTTCTTTCTGAAGTTGCAAGGAAGGAGACTTCAAAGTGTTCAGGATCCTTTGTAAAAAGGCAGTTTTGGTCACCAACTCAGAAACTGGAAAACAAGGCAGTTTGAGAAATTAGTGACCAGTCAAGGGAACTCTGGTTTAAACACTATGTATGGAAACAGTGACAATAACATTACAGGGTAAAGTTTGACAGTGCTATTTTATGTACATTATTGTATTAAATCTTCCTGTCACCTCCTTGAGTCAGGTGTTAGTTTTGATAGTTGAGAAAAACAAGGCTCAGGGAGATTAATTTCACATAGCCAGTGGGAGTCAGGACTGACTCTAAAGTGCTCACCCTTATCCAGTAGGCTACACTGCTTTCCTGTCCACACACAACCAAGATGTGACAGAGGCTGGACTCCCAAGTTCCTGGCACTCTCCAAGAGGATGCAAGGTTAAAATACAATTTGATACTTTAAATTGAGAAACTTCTCACAGAACATTTTGGCAGGTCTGAATTCAAGGTCACTTTCCAGTCTTGGTCTGGTTTTGACATCTATTGGGTTTAACACGTCAGCCATTGTGGAGAGAACTCTTCTCATATCTACATCTTTCTGGTCCTCTTTTTGTTGGGGCTTGGGTAGGGCGGCTTTTCATTAAGATGACTTTGATCAACCTGAGGACTGCCTTATGCTGGGTTCACTGACTTACGAAAAAGAAATTCTTCACACAATTACCTTTTTTTACCTTCTGCTCCAAGGGGAGGGGACTTGGATGCCTCAGGAATAATCTTGGTAAGAAGGCCTAAGTCTAGCTTGTTAAGGACCCTGCCAAGTCACTCCCATCCCCTGCCTCACTGTCCCAAAGAAGGTGAAGTAGGCTCTATCAAAATTTCCCAAGTTGCACACCATAAGATGCAAGAGGATTTCGGTGTTATGTAGGGAAACTTTTATCTTATTACAATAATTATGTAATTATTTTCACAGACATTAAAAAAACAACAGACCACATAAAACCCACAATTTCATCAATACTATTGTTTGAATAAAAGCAAATTTATTTAACAAAACAATGTGAATCTATTTGAAGAAAAGCATGAAATAAATGAGCACAATAGATGAGCAATATACATATGACTGAAGCTTGGCAAATACCAGACTAGGTGATTATTACAGGCACTTACATGTCTGAAATTCTACTAGATTGAAAAATTAGCATAAATGGTATTTGCACTGTAACAAAGTGTACCATAAGAACACAATGTGGTATAATAATAGGATAGTCCAAATATTTGAAGTTAGTGATTTTGTGTTCCTGCTTAAGTACATTTTTAACTAGGGCAAACATCCCAGTTTCCTTCTCAGCCATTACTCTCTAACTAATGATAATAACTACTATTTACTGTGTATTCACTATGTGTCAGGAACTGTGCTGCTAAGTGCTTTTCACTCATGTTCTCATTTTAAATTCTCATAACCCTTTGGACTAGGCATCATTAGTTCCATTTTACAAATAAGGATATAAGATTCAGAAGTAAAGTGACTACCCAAGGCCTCAGTGGCAGAGCCAGGGTTTGAAGTACAAGCCTATCATTATCCATAACACCTTTTCTCTCAGCCATGAGGCAATTCTATCTCACTGACAAGTTTGAGGTTACCTATGCAGCTTCTCACTCTTCCCTGAACTCTTTTAGCAGTCAGAATCTCCCTTCCTTTGGGTACAAAGTATAAAATGCAACCCCTATCATCTAGCTCTGAGCTGCAGGAGTGTAGTTCATAGACCAGCAACATCAGCATCACTGGGAATTTGTCAGAAATGCAGAATCTCAAGTTCCACCCAGACCTACTGAATCAAAATCAAGAAATCCAGACTGGAAGAGAGAAGAGCTACTTCTAGAGAAAGCAGGTGGAAAAGGTGAAGAGGGTTTTACAGGCTGAAAGGCCACATGGGCAAACTCTTAGAGATGAGAAAGGGTCAGAGTGCCTGAAGCTGGGGCATGGGATGGGTATTGGGTGATTAGAGGTTAAGCTACGACATGAGGTTGGATGGTGAAGAACTTTGAATGCCAGGCTTAGAAGCCAAGACTTTATCCTGAATTAAACAGACAACCACTCAAGGTTTTAAGCAGGGAGAGACAGGATTGGATGTGCACAAAACCCTCTGAGAAAATCTTTTCTATTCATTTAGGACAGATTCGATTTTGACAAGCAGTGAGAACACTCCAGTACCTGAGTGTAGCACAATTAAGACCTGTTCTGGAAAATGACTGGCCATGGGACTGAGTGATAGTTAAGAGTCACAGAATGTCAGCACTGGAAAGAGCTTTTGAGACCACTATTTCATAGAAATAGAGACTCAGAGACCACAGAGCAAGTTGAGTATTTAGCACTGTGCCCAGAAGATAGCTCCACAGTGTTAAATATTTATGGAATTTGTGCGTGTAATCCTCAGTTCCACTGTCCTCCTCCACATAAAGTTGCCCAGATGACAATTCTCTGGCTAACATTCAAAGATCTTAACTTTCATTATCCCATTTTACAGATGAGAAAGCCAAGGTAAAGCTGATAAGTGGGTTTAGACCAATGCTTTTAACTGCTTCATGGTACTTTTTAGAGTCTACATGGTATGATGATATCATTTAGTCTAGTTCTCATACCTTTCATGACTTGCCATGCCCACTCCCAATATCCCCAGCCAGCCAGTCTAATCAGCATTCCCAAATATCTCTTTCTCTCCACTGCTGCCACTACCTTAGAGCAGGCTACCAGCCTTATTTGGCATGGTTCCCCCATACCAGCCAATGATTCTTCTACATAGAAAATCCAGTTATGTCCCTTCTCTGATTTGAGGCTTCTGATGCATAACCTAACACAATATGTTCAAATTCTTATGCTGGCATTTAACGCCTTTTACTCTGGCCTCATCTCCTCTGAGCCTTTGTTCTTTGCTGTGTCCTTCTCCCAGAATGTCTTTCCTCCTCCTCCTCCATTTGCCAAATCCCCACTAAGTCTTCAAGGCCAAAGTCAAAAGTCATCTCCATGAAGCCTTCCCCATTGCCTTGAGTTGTCTACCCTGAATCCTCTGTCTAGGCTTCCATATTGGTTTGCCTGTTCACTCCCTACTTCAGAGTTCAGACCAGAGAGGCCTTTGATGAAAATAAGTTGAAAAATCTCCAAAGTCCTGAACTTCAGGGAGAAGAATGAATAATAGCAGCAAATATTTACATAGTGTTTATTATATGCCAGACATAGTTCTAACTCTTTACATGTATTAACTCATTTAGTCCTCCCAACCTCTGAGAGCAGGCACTGTATGATTTCCTTTTTACAGATGAGGAAACTGAGGCACAATGTGGTTAAGAAATTTTACCAAGGTCACACAGCTAGTTAAGTGTTGGAGTTGGAAGTAGACCCTAAGCTCTGGAGTCTGAGTTCTTAACTTACATGCCAGAGATGGAGATCAGGGGATCCACAGGGTCAGAAGAGGCAGGTTGAGCCAGAATGGGCCAAGGAAGCCCAAGAAAAACAGAACTACGTGTTTTGACTGGAAGAGGAGGCCAAAGCAGCCAGCCCCATCCCTCTAGGACCTACCATACCCACCAGGGGGCAGCAGAACTTTCTTTCCCTGGGAACTGTCCCCTGTGCAGGAAGAAATCAGAGGGAAGCCTGGGCCCAGAATCCCAGCGCAGCAGGAATCCTCCAGGGGGACTCAGGGCTGTTCTGGCTGAGGGTGGAGTCCTGTTGGGATCTGGGAAAAGGAAATGCACCTGGTGGCAGGCAGAGTTTGGAGGGGGAAATCTAACTCATTCTGATCTTCTCAAACATCTCTCTTTAAACCTTCAACACCCTCAGGATAAAGCCCAGATGCCCCACCTAGTCTGACAACCACCTCATCCATGCTACAGCATGACTGAGCCACCTGCCTTCACTTCTCCGAGGGCCGCAGTCACTCTGTTGAGCCACTGAAAAGGCCATTCCTTCTTCTCCTCAGACTACCGCTGGTCTTGGATAAGCCATCCCTTTTACTAACATTGAGACCTTCAACCAGTCACCAAACTGCCAATATTTTCTGGGCCTCAGTTTTTTCACCTGTAAAATGGAACAAATACTACCTATGTCATAGAATTGAGGAACGTTGAACAGGGGTGCATAGTAAACACTACTAAGAGTCAGTTCTTACTGCTGCCAATGCCTTAAGTCTGCATGAAGTTCCATCTCTGGGCTTCCACACCCCCTGCCTCCACCCATCACACAAGATTATAGCTGTATGGTTACTTGTCAGTCAGAACCCACTAGACATCAAGCTCCATGGGAAACCAAGGGAACCCAGGGTAGCCTTTACTCCCCAGCACAGAGCCTAGCACAGGTGTGACATCTGTATGATGGCAGCATAGGCAGTGGGGGCAGAAGGATAGTCGGCCAACTCTGTGATTCTAGGTCCAAGGTTCTGATCCAGAGTCTGGATCCCTGGCTTCTGTCTGAGGGAGGCTGGATCTGAACATGGTTTCAGAACTGAACATGAACAGTTCCTAGGGCTAACGGGGCCCCAGGGTGTGCCACACGTACCTCTTTGTCCATGGGGATCTTGAGTTTCACCACTTCATACTTCTCACCCTCATCCTCCTCACCCTTCACCAGCAGCACCATCTCCTCTTTCATCTCTTCCTCCTCCTCCTCCTCCTCCTCCGTCTGCTGTTCTCCAGGCATCTTGTTGTCCTGGGGCAGGGAGCTGGGTCAGAAGCTTGGGACCCACCCCCGCCAAAGATGGCCCTGGCCCATGCAAAGCGGTGCGCCTTGGTTTCTCCTGGCCAGCCCTGATCTCTGGGTCTGGCCTTCTCCCCTCCACCCCAGCCCGGCCCCAGGCCCTAGCACTGCTCCGGGACTAGCTTCGAAGACACTCGTCACCCCACTCATCGCGGCATTCAAGGCCCTGAACAGTTGGAATCTCCAGCCCCAGCGAGTCGCAACCCTCCCCCGCCCCCAGACCGGGCTGAGTCACTCCCCGGCGCCAGGGTCGGAGGCCCGGAGCTCTAGGACACGGGCTGCAGGCGGGATTAAGGCGGAGACCCTGAGGCTGCGCACTCACCAGGCGCAGGATCGGCGCTCTACCTGCCCAGACCAGGGCGCCGGGCTGTGGGGCACTGCGAGGCCACGGCTCCGGGGGCGTGAAGGGGCGGGGCCTCGGAGACGGCCGGTCACTGGTCAGAACGCACAACCCCGCCCCCGAGGAGGTGTGGCCCAGAGAACCCAGGCGTCCGGTCCCAGCTGTCCCCAGAGGGTATTGAGCCCAGACCTGGCGCCCTCTGCTGTTCCCCAAGTTCCAGGGGCCTCGGGCAGTTCCATCCCGGCGTTTCAAGGTCCTCGCAGCCCGGTTGTAACCTACCTTCAAGACTCGTCTCCTATGGCCGGCTCGGAGGTCTCCGCTGCAGCCAGGCGCTTCTGCTCCTCCCGAAATAGGCCACGTGCGCTCCTGCTCTGGCCTGGGCCTCTCGCTGGCGCCCCGCCTGGAGGGCGGACCCTGTTACCTCCTCACCTCTTTCCTTCCTTTTTTTCCTCCTCCCCCGGCTTTTCTCCATCTTTCGCGCGTCGTCTTCCCGGTCTTCCGATCTCTGGGCTAGCTTGCGCATTGAATACTTTCCAAATCGATAGCCACCCAAACTACCGCTGCGGCTTATTGTGTGGCATCCCTACTGCGCGCCAGCAATATGCTAAGCGTTTTACACTGCTCATCCCCTTTGATCCGCACAAAGGTGGGTCCATTTTACAGATGGGCTAATTGGAGTTCAGAGAGGTAAATTGATTTGCCTAAATTTTGCATAAAGTTTTTCATAGCAGCCCTGACAACCGGTAGCTTAGGTGCAAAGTTAGGGGCCCACGGGCCAAATTCAGTTCATAAAGTACCTTGTTTGGCCCTCAGGGTATTTTTACTTTCAAAAATTGGTTTAAAAAAAAAGATCTTTTACAAATTTTAATTTCTAACATTTAAACATTGGGGTATTTCTTATAAAGATCTGAATTTCCCACTTGATCTGAAAAAGATAATCTAATTCTCCCATTGTATGAATGGGGAACAGATTGAGAAGTGAAAGAAAGAAATAACAGTAAGTGCTTACAGTCCCTACCACAGTCTCTACCACAGTCCTGTGCAAATCAATCATATTATCTCCCTGTGACAAATGACAGAACTACAGCTTAGACAGTATAAGTAATTTGCTCAAAGTCATGTAGCTGTTAAGTAGCAGATTTCTAAGCTCATGCTTTTTCTCTTGCACCAAGTTACAGAACAGAAATGAGGTTACAATAGGAAATTGGTGGCAGAGTCAGGACTCAAACCTGAGCCTCAGTCCACAGAGCCCAGGGCATAAATTGGATGTTGGGATTACATCTTGTCAAACTTTTGCTCTTCCCTAGAGCTGGGAAAAGGGCGTAAATGCCCGGATACTCACACTCAAGATCTCCAACAGTCACTTTGATTGTGTTCATTCTTTAAAGTATTTGTTGAGCCCTACTATGTGCCTGGCACAATTCTAGGTGTTGGAAATGCTGTACTGAACAAAACAGACAAAAATCATGGCAGCTATGGTGTTTCTAAGTGTAAAAAATGTAAAGAAGTTAAGACAATTTCAGATAATGATAGGTGCAAGAAGCAAACTGGGCAAAATTGTGCAGTAGGGAGTGACTGTGGTTGGAGGGCTTCTGAAATGTGAGCAGGGAAGACACCTCCAAGGAAATAATATATGAGATGAAACTTGAATGATACGAAAAGGTTAGCCATTTGAAATCTGGAGGAAAAGTGTTCCAGACAGAACTGTAGAGGCTTTAAGGTGAGAATAAGCTTGGCATGTTGAGGAACAGAAAGAAGGCTGGAGCCAAGTGGGTTAGTGAGGGAAAATACAATGTGGGAATGGAGGAGAGGTAGGCAGGGGCCAGATTATGGCTGGAACCCCACTCCTGGCAAAAGGAAAGGCCTTCTTGCCCTGATTCAGAGAATGAGTGAGGAGACTCAGCTGGGAAAAATGGAAATCCTGCTGGAAGGGCCTCTTGCTGTGTGAGGACTAGGGAACAGATTCTTGTGAAAGGAGGAAAAGGACTCCATCCATTTGCTTTACAGACGTGTATAAGAATTTACCTGGAACCAGATCTAGTTTCTGTTCTTGAGAATCTCATAGTCTAGTAAAGAAGATGGTGATTTAAAAAAAAAAATATATATATATATATATATACACACACACACATATATATTTATGAAAAGGAAAGCAGTAGGTGTTCTGGCAGGAGAATACAGGAGTGGGATGAGTGAATTACTGAATAACTCTCTTGGAAGGGAGTGGCTATTGGGTGCAGGCCTCAGTGAAGAGATAAATGTAAAGGACCTTCAAAGATGAGTAGGAGTTTGCCAGATTAACAAGGAGGTAGCTGCTTGTGGGATTATAAATTTTAGAAAGAGCATATCATGTTCCAAGGACACTTCACCAAAATATTTAGTGAGGCCTGTTGTATGCCAGGCCCCTGTTAGGACTGAAAAGTAGTTGAATTTGGAAAAGTCTTTATCTTACTCCTCATTACCCTGCCTTTCACTATTTGCCTTTCACCTCACTAGAACTTTACTTCAGTTCTTGAATCCTCACTAGAACTTTACTTCAGTTCTTGAATCCCCAGGGAAGGTGCCTACTCTTCATTCTGCATAGAACATGCCTCCCTTCCCATCCCCCACCTCCTCCTTTCTTAGCTTATCCAAGTCGATTTTTAGGCTGTCACCCTTTGGACAGGTTTTTGGGTCAGTTAGGATTCTCTCCTGCATGTATGCTTCCTGCATAGTCCTTACTACACTTGTAACGATTTGTTCAATGTCTATCTTCTGCAGGGACTGAAGGCAGAGACTTTGTCTTATTTTTAATTCTTTCCCCAGTACATAGCACACAGTAGGTAATGCTGCATAGTAACTCACTATCCTCAAAAACCTCTTGATGTGTTAAATGCTCAGATGAAGGGGTGTTCTAACCCAGACTGGAGGTTCAGGGAAGGCTTCTGGGAGGAATGCTGGAGTTGTTTTGACTGGAGAGATTAACAAGTGTGTAGCTGTGTGGGAGTGTGGGGGTTGCATTCCAAAAAAAGAAACAAAACATTTAAAGAGGCACAGAGCTGAAACCACACAAGTGGAAGGCCTTGAATGCCAACTAAGGAGTTCCATTTTACCGAGAAGACATGGGGGAGATACAGCAGGGTTTTCAATAGGGGAGTAACACAGATGTATTTTACCAAGTTCACCGCAAGGCTGGGTTAGAGGATGACCTGGTAGGTAGGGGAAACACGGAATCCAGCAGGGGAGAATTTACCAAAAGCCCCAAAAGGCCTCCATTCAGGACTATGGGCGTGTGTATACTTCTGCACTGAAGCCGTGAAGTATCCAGACTTGAACTCAATTCCAGGGTTTCGAGTTGCCTAAATGACTTGGCAGGGATGGGAGCACGGGAGGAACCGCACTGTAGCAAGCTTTCATTGATTTCTAGGGAAGCCTGTCCGATGGCTAAGATCTCACGAGGGCTTCTATCGGGGACTATCCCGCAGTAAATTAGCTGAGATGCCCAATTCACTAAGCGGCAATGCAATCTTGTTACTTCGTTTCTGCGTGCGCTAACAGCCCTAGTCTTTTTTGTTTCTGGCCAATCAGGTCAGCGCCTCTCCCTTTTTTCCCCATCGACGCCCTCAGAAAAAGCTAGAAATTGGAGGCCTGCACCTAATAACGCATGGGTCGCTGGGAAAACATGGCCCCCTTTTCTAGGAGAGTCATCCCCTTTGCCTTCTCTTTGGGCTGTGCAGCCAAATGACCTGTTTCTCGACTAATCAAAAAGGGCCTCAGGGAGGCGTGGTTTCCCAGTAGAAAGACCCTCAGCTTCCAGGCCTTCTGCGACCATACCAGACTAGCCGGCCACATTTCTCCCGGTACCGGTCGCCGTAGCAACAGCGCTCGCTGAACACCCCACCACCACTCCAAGCCGTAGCGTGTTTTCGTTTTTTAAGGGTCGCACTGGATGCTATGGTGTAGATGGCGCCTGTGGGCAGTCAGAACTCTGGTCTATACTATCAGCTGACAGACTTGGTGGCCGTTTTCAACCAGATGTTGGAGCTAGAAAGCAGCCGATTATGCCAAGCCATCTTCGTTATTTGATGGGTTCAGAGGGCAAGGGACCCACGCAAGTTTTCACATGGTTTGTCAGTTTCACCTGAGGTGACACTTTGACACCTTTTGCCCTCCTCACCACGCGAATGCACGCTCACATCAACGCACACAGAGTCCAAGCCTCACACAAGAAGCAGTTTATTGGCGAGGAGATACATGGAGACGTGGCTGTTGGTCCTTGGAGCGCCCCCTGGCCTCACTCCAGTCCGGCCCTTTTCGCAGCCAGGCTCTCTGTTGATGTGCACCAGGAGCTAGGCTTGGTATTCAGTGCTCCTTCTGCTGTCTCTGGTTTATTCTTCCAGTGTCCAGGTGTCAGGGTGGTTTGGGGCTCTCCAGGGCAGATAGGTCTGGGTTCTGTGCAAGAGGGCCCTTCCTAAGACCATGACCAGTGGCCTGAGGCTGAGTGCTGCCTGCCAGAGTAATACTCTTCCCACCATAAGGATTATCCAAATGTCCCCATCTCATTCCGTCACCCTGAATTCCAGAAATCTCATTGTTGGCAGCACACAAGGTTAAACAAACCCTGTTCAGGGTGGTCTCCCAGAGCAAGATGGAACCAGTTCTTAACACAGTAAGTGGCAGCAGGAATTTAGGGTTCTTCAAGGGCCCTCAGGCTAAAGCCAATTTATTCATCCAACAAGTTGAGTGTCTGTGTACTAGGCAGTGTTCTAGAAGCTGGGGGAGATAGACCACATTGGCAAGGTCCTGACTGAGCCCAACCAGGACAGTTTCCTGAGCTTCAAGGTCATTGTCTCCCATCTCTTTTCTATCTATTCACTCCTTTCTCCCATTTCTTCCCCTTTCACCCTCCCACTACTCCCAGGCCCTTTCTTCTCTGCTTAAGCAGCAGATACCCTCCCTTTGGTCTCCTGGGCCTCCACTCTCACTGGACCCATCATTCCAGTCCTGCTGGCGGCTCCTCCTTGAGAGGCCTTGCCCGACCATCCCCCATCCCAAAGGGCCTCAGGCCCAGGTGCCCACGCTGGTGCTTGATACGGGCAGAACTGTCACCAAATCCCTTGCCACACTCTGCACACTTGTATGGCTTCTCCCCAGTGTGTGTGCGCCTATGTTTGACTAGATCTGAGCTCCGGGGAAACTCCTTCCCACAAAAGCCACATACATGGGGCTGGCTGGGTCCAGAGGGTTGGGCCTGAACTCGAACTTGGGGGGCCATGGTTGCTGGGCCGGGGGGGTTATGTGGCTTCAGAAGAGTGGATGGTGGTGGTGGCCGAGCCCGTTCACCGCGATGGGTACGGAGGTGCTTGACTCGGGCTGAGCTATCAGCAAAACCCTTGCCGCATTCAGGGCAGAGGTAGGGTTTTTCCCCTGTGTGCACACGATGGTGTTTCACCAGGTCCGAGCTTCGGCGGAAGCCCTTGCCACACTCAGGGCACTTATGGGGCTTGTCACCTGCCAGTGGTGGGGGTGGCTCCCCAGCCTGTGGACCCCCTGGCTCTGGCTCCAAGCCGGGAAGGCCAAAAGGCCCATCACCCGAGTGTGAAGGGCTTCGAGGCGTCAGCGGGGGACTGGTGCCAAGAGGGGGAGGAGGTGGACTTGAGCTTGGGGGTGGGGTAGGGATTAGGGGAGCCAGGGGATAGCCTGGGAGGCTGAAGTCCTGGGGCTCCATATGAGTGAGGCGGTGGCGGAGAAGGGTGGAGCTGAGGCTGAAGGTGCGGTCACATTCCGGGCAGGCATGAGGCCTCTCGCCACTATGGGTACGGAGGTGCTTTACCCTGGCGGAGCTGTCAGCAAAGCCCTTTCCACACTCAGGGCAGAGGTAAGGCTTCTCTCCTGTGTGCACCCGCAGGTGCTTCACCAGGTCTGAGCCCCGGGCAAACTCCTTTCCACATACATCACAGCCAAAAGGCTTGGGCCCCAGATGACTGCGCTGGTGGCTCAGAAGACTACAACTGAGCACAAATCTTTTGCCACAGTCAGTACAGATATATGGCTTGTCCTGGGCCTTGGGTCCCTGTGTGGTAGCAGTGGCTGTTCGAGACGGCTGCTGTCGGGGCACCACTGGCCGAGAGGGCTGCTCCCCACGGTGTGTCCGCTGGTGCTTTATTCGGGCAGAACTATCACCAAAGCCCTTGCCACAGATGCCACACTTGTAGGGCTTCTCTCCCGTATGTGTCCGCTGGTGTTTTACCAGGTCAGAACTCTGCCGGAAGCTCTTGCCACATTCACCACAGATAGTGGGGCGCTCACCAGCAGGGATCCTGGACCGAGGAATCTTTGGGGGACCTTGGGCTGGTGGTCGGGCTCTGTAGGGCTTTTCACCACTATGAGTTCGCTGGTGTTTGATTCGGGCAGAGCTATCCCCAAAGCCCTTGCCACAGACTCCGCACTTGTAGGGTTTCTCCCCTGTGTGGGTCCGCTGGTGTTTCACCAGATCTGACATCTGCCCAAAGCTCTTGCCACACTCGCCACACACTGCAGCCCGATCACTAGTCTGGCCCCAACGTGGTTCTCCCAGGAGCCGAGGGCTTCTGTCCCGAGTATGTGGTTTTCCTGGTCCCTCTCTCTGGATCCATAAGTCATCCCAGGTCTTGATGCCTTCGGGTTTGAGAGACGCATTTCCTACTTCATGATCTGGGGCCAAATCTTCCTCTTCCTTGAACCCCAAGTCATCCTCTTGTGGGGTATGTTCAAACTCATCTGGCTGAGACAGCTGCGCATTCTCACTGCCTAGACCTGGGGAAAGAAAAGGGAGTTGCAGACCCTGCTTTTTGGCTCATTCCATGTCTTTGATAGAAATCTCCCCAGAAAGGCTTCCTCAACAATCTGGGGTCACAGGGATCTCTCTCACCCCTGAAATTCTGAAACCCTTATTATTGACCATGCCTTTTAATAGTAACAGTAACTTCCTTTACCACACCCTTCACCTATGCCAATCATTGAACTAAGCATTACTGAATCCTTGCAAACCTATGAGGTAATACTATTACTATCCCTATTTTACAGTCATGGAGACTCAAGAGAATTTAAGTCACTTGCTCAAGGTTAGAAACGTTAGAAAGTAGCAATGCCAGGTTTCTAACTCAGGTCTGCCTGATACCCAAACCTACGTCAACCACAATATTATATTTGTCTCTATTTGAAAACCTGATATTTGCTATTTGTATTATGTCTTTTTTCATATCAGCCCATTTTTTTTTACTTTAATTATCTTGTATGTACCTGAGAGGACCCAGACACACCTGTTCCTCAAGATGCTTGGGGTTGGGAGGTGAGAAGATAAAGTACAAATAATTATAATCGTGGGCTCAGAATAACTGTGCTGTCACAAGAGAGGAGAAATAAGAAAGAAGATAGGGCCAGGCTTTCACAGCGAAGAAAAAAGCAAACCATGGAGAAGAATGTAAAATAAAACTGTAAAGGGATGATGGGATTAGATTGAGCATGTAAAGTCTGGGTTGAACACTGAAGCTAAGGCTTTTAATTAGTAGGCAGAAGGGAGCCTGGGAAGTTTTTTGAGAAGCGAGACAGGATTAGATCTGGACTTAGATCAATGTGGCTGCAGAGTGCGTTACTGGAGAGAAAAGGGCTGAGGAGAGGCTGCTGCAATTGCCGGGATGGATAGAATGAGGCCTCAAGTAGAGCAGAGGCCGTGAGAACGGTGAAGACTGTCGAAGACTGGGAGAGAGTCCTTGAGATGATGCCCCTCACGGCCTGGGGCACAGATGCTCAGAGACGTTGGCTCCCTCTCTCAATTTTTATACCCCTCCCCTTCTCTCCCTGGAAGCGCAGTTGATGTCCGATTTTTCTGGGTCTTGGCCAGTCAGAGCCTAGCACCGGAGTCCCCACCCAGCCTTTTAGCAGGTCCTGGCGGCGCACCGCCGCGGCCCTCACCTGTGCGGGCGCCTCTCAGTGGCTCCCTGTCCTCTGGGCCATGCAGATCCGGGCCCCAGGGCTCCACTGTGCGCTCCATCGCCTGCACGCCACCCTGGATAAGGGAACAGACACAATCCCACCGTCACACAGCCATGTGCGGTCCGTGGCGCCCTGCCGCTGCCCTCTGCCGGCCGGGGCGGGCACAAGGCAGCGTCCGGATCCGAGGTGCGGGGCGCGGCTCCCGGTGACCCTCCCCTGCGCCGCCGGCTGTCCCTGCACCTGCTGCTCCTTTCTTCACACAGCCGTCCCCTTCACCTACCGGCCACCTCTGGCTCCGCCACCCCGGCGCCTTCCGGAGCTCCTCGGCTGGGCTCCGGCGCCCGAGCCTCCGGCTGCTCCGGGATGCCAGCTCCGCGCCCAACGGGGAAGGAGCTCGGACCCAGGCGTCCCGGGGACAACCGCCAGGGGCGGGGATGGGAAGCGGAAGCGCTGGGCCGCTCGGAGCCGCTCTAGGACCTTGGAGGAGGTGCACGCCTGTGGGGACGACCAGCGTCCTCCGGAGCTCGGTGGCCGGCGAGCCGCCGCGTGCCGCAGAGAGGGCTACTCTGAGCCAAGAATAGTTGATGGAACTCGGTGGTATTAACCATGTGCCTCCGGGGCTGGAGCTGGGTGATGAGAGTCAAGGACTCTTCCTAATTGTCGCTGTATTGGGCCGCTTGCGCTGACCTCCAGGGCTGGCCGATAGTGCCAGCCACTCCGGCCCGGAGAGACAAAGAGAGATCGAAAGACGGACCCAGGGAGAGGTGTCGGGGAAAGACCAAGGCAGACAAAGGGCGGCAGAGGGCGGCGGAGACCCCGACGGGGCGGGGGCGGGGCGCCGAGACACTGGAAACAAAGCAGGGCCGGTCCGAGTGGCCGAGCGCCGGGGTGGGGGCGGTGGCTGGGGGCTGGGCTGGGCTGGGCTGTCTAGGGGAGACCGAGACTGGCGCTGAGGCTAAAGGCAGATGCCTGATCGCTTCTGGGAAGAGGCAGGCACGTCGAATCAGAGCTGGGGCCCCGAACAGAGAACCTGTGCTAGAGGCAATGTTGTAACCTGAAAGCCCTGAGTCAGGACGCTAAGGCAGAGAGGGACGGAGAGACAGCAACAAACCAAAAATAAAGGAGCAAAAGATTGGCCACCAGAGACAAAGAGATGTAGAGACAGATAAGAGAGAGAGAGAAAGTCAGTGAAGCAGAGTTGGAGGAGCGCTAGCTACGGAAAAGCAGGGACCCTGGAAAAAAAGAGACTGAGAGGCAGAGGAACAAAGACAGTGATACCGGCAGAGACAAAGAGACAGAGACACAAAGAAAGAGGCCATGGGTAGACTAGGGACAGATCGACAGCCCTACAAAGGCCAAGCCCAGGATAAGGCTAAAGCATTAAACCCTGGTTCCCAGCTTGGTGGGGTCCTGGCTGGGGCTGTGTTTCAGCAGACCAGGGGCACGACCCCCAGTATCTATTCTTGGCAAGCTTGCCTTTGGGGAAGGGGGTGCCTGGAAGTGTCTATAGCCCATGTGGTGATGGGATGGGTAACAGAGATACCTTATGTAGAGTTCAGTGACTGTGGATGACACTGTCTTTGAGGCCATTGGTACAGAATTTGGTTTCTGGCCTGTCATTTACTATTGTTTGACCTTGGGGACTTCTGTTTCCTGAACTGTAAAATGGGGATGATACCTAATTTGAATGGTTGAGGATTAATATGTGTAAAACACTTAGCAAACAATAATCAGTTATTACTCTGCTGTCAGGTGTAACCAAGGAAGAACGTGGCATTTTTAGCTAATCCTTTCAGGACAGCTAAGATTTCAGCAAAGTCCACAGCCTGGCTGCATGGAGGCAGAATGGAGAACTTCAGGCAGAGGGGATGAAATGAACAGTGGCCACACACTATTTGAAAACCTACTATGTGCTAGAAGCTTGAGATTCAAAGTTGATTAAGACCTATCCTCAAAGAGGAAAATTGAAAATATTTCTACCTTAATGTGTCCTGACTTTACATGATAGGAAAACAGTGGAAGCTAAAAATAGAAAGGTTAAGTTTACTCATTTGTTTCACAAACATTTCCTGGGGATCCACCACCTGCCAGGCGCTTGTGTTGGGAATCAGAGGTAAGAAGGTATCAAATGGCTAAGAGCCCGTCCCTCTTGGAAGAACCTTTCCCCAAAGGCTGGCTAGCTGGCAGCCATATCCACTTTGAGAAGACAAAGCCTGGAGTCAGAGGTCTAAACCTGCTCTCGAATCTAAAGATACAGAAGCCCCTCTATGCCTGATGGGGGCATAGGTAGCCATGAAAACATCATGGTGAGATGAAGAAGACCAAATCCAGATGATTATTAAATGGGAAAACTTCTGTCAAACATACATTGCTCCATAGGAAGGCCAAAGTGGGACCTTTCTCCAAACAGGATCCAAACCTTATCACATGATTATTGGGCATACTGTGTTGGAGATGTCAGGATGTAAATGGAATATTGTATCACTGCTAATTCATATTATTCCTACATTTGACTTTAGAAAAAGACTAAGAGACTTTTCTGCAGGGCAATTTTTTAATATGCACAAATGCCTTAAATATGTAATCTCCTTTGACCCGGTAATTCCCCTTATATAAATTAGGCCCAAGGAAATGGCTAGACAAGTGCACACTGATGGCACCACAAATATGTTCCTCCCAGCTCAGCATTGTTTATCACAGGAAAGAATGGGATTCAACCTAAATAATGATCATCTATAAAAATAATTAGATATCTATTATCATAAAAAGATATACAGAACATATGAAGTGACAAAAGCAGGTTTGCAAATGAAGTTATAGTATGATCCTAGTTTTGTAAATATATATTTAGTCATATGTATAGGGATAGGAGGAAATCTAGGAGGGTAAAAATCAAAATGGGGTTATCATTTTGTGATACAGTAGTGATACTGGATGTAAATTTTTCTAAACATTTGCATTTTCTAATTTTTCTATGAGAATATATGTTGGTTATACAATAAATAAATGAACATACCTGTTATTTTCTTAAGGCTGTTGACTAACTCAGTGAAGAGTTGATCTGAGAGTCTGAACCCAGGGGTAAGGGGTAGAGGATGTAGAAAGAAAGGGACCGATTTTTTTTCTGACAGGAAGGACTTGGAAACCAATTGGATATACTTGTGGAGAGGGAAGGAGGAAGAAGCTCAGAGTTTTAACGAACACTGGAGGGCTGCTTAGCCTGATGGGAAAGGCAGGAAGGAAGGGTTGTGGTGGAGTGGGGAGTGGTATATTTGTCCCTTCCCTGGGCTTCTTGAAGTACTCTGTTTATTCCCTTATTACATTGCATTTCTAAGCACCAGTGCTGTGTGCCACACTTACTCGTGGCTGTCTCTTTCTCCCCAAAGTGCTGCAACCCTTACGGATTCACTCTGGATCCAATTAATTAATACAGAAGAGCAGTCACTAGATTTGAGCTGGTGGCACTTTCAAACCCCTCAGCTCATTAAATAGCAATAACTAGCATTCTGTGTCAGCTCATCTCATATGCCAGGCACTGTAAGAGCTTTATGTAGATTAGATCATAAAATCCTCATCGTGATCCTATGAGGTAGAATTATAATGGCACCATTTAACAGGAAAAGAAACTAAGTCACGAAGAGGTTAAAGTAAGATGCCCATGGTCACACAGTAAGATCACATAGCTCTTAATCACTATATGTTTCTATAATCATATGAACCTTGCACAACTTCTGTGAATTCAGTGTGGTAGGATCATCCAAACTTATCTGACAGATGAGGAAAGTAAGTCCCAGAGGTGATTTCCCAAGGTTTACATGGAGTGAACAGTACTAGAAAAGAGTTTGAAGTATGGATGAGATACATAGATTGCACCATGGATGAATCTTAAAAAATAGTGTTGAATGTAAAGTTAAACAGAAATGTGTGTTCATATAACCATTTGTGTAAACATGTACCATATACTGCATTAGACAGTTTTCAAAATGTATACGAAACCAAAAAATTACACATCTGACACATTAGAATTATTGCCTTAGGCTGAGGAGAGGGAAGGAGTGAGCTATGATGCTGTATTAGTTTGCTCAGGCTGCCGTAACAATACCAGACTAGAAATCTTATTAAACTACAGACATTTACTTTCTCTGTAGAAGTCTGGAGACTAGAAGTCCACAGTCAAGGTGCCAACAGGGTTAGTTGCTGGTGAGGCGTCTCTCCATGGGTCGCAAACAGCAACCCTCTCACTGTGTCCTCAATATGGCCTTTCCTCTGTGTTTGCACAGGGAGAGATCACCAATGTCTCTTATAAGGACACCAGATCTATTGGATCAGAACCCTTCCCTTATGACCTCATTTAATCTAAACCACCTCCTTACAGACCCTATCTTCAAATACAGTCACATAGGAGATTAGAGCTGCAACACATGAATTTTGGGGAGACAGTTCAGCCCACAACACGGTGAGAACGGAAATAATAAATAAAACCACAAGAAGTGGAGAAAGAAAGTGGTGTTGGAACAGGAGGCAGGATCCACATCAAGCAATGCCTTATAGGCCATACTAAGGACATTAGCTTTAAAGGCTGAGAGGGTCAGTCAGTTCATAATTGCTAAAGCCAGGGTTTGTATATATAACTTATTGACTCCAAAGTCTGTCTGATTTGAAAACATTCTGAGTCCTGAAAACAAAGTGATAATTGGAGTATTTCATTTTACTATGAAGAAAATGGAGTTCAGAGTGGTCAAATAACTTGCCCAAGATCACACAGTAAGTGGTATAGCTGAGATTTAGGGAATTCTTTCTGATTCCAAAGCAAGTCTCCTTTTATATGTTCTTGCAGCCTCTCAGCCTTTGGCTCCAACTAACTTCATTCACTCATTCTTTCATGCTTTCATTCATCTAGTATATTGTTTACTGGCACCTTTTTTTTGTGCCAGGCCCAGTGCAAGATACTGGGGCTATAGGAATGAAAAAGATGTACTCCATGCCATCAGAAGTAGAAGAAACATCCAGGTAAGCAAGTGTGGGCATTGAAGGGACCTCTGAAAGGTGTGAGGAGTCCACAGACATGAAAATGAGTCTGCCTGGGATGGTTGTGGAAGATTTCATAGAGGAGGAAAAAGAGCTTTTGAATCAAACCCTTGAAGGATGAAGAGGAGTCTACCTGGTGCAGAAGCAAAAGCTCAGTGTGGGCACAGCCAAGGATGTGGGCACTTGCCACAAGGATGAGTGAGGGACGGGGTGATGAGGTCAGACAGGGAAGGCTTTGGCTGCCAGGCCAGAACTCAGACTTGATAGGTCACTGGGAAGCCCCTGAAGGTTTTGAACAGGAAAGTGCCGTGGCCAGGATTCTGAAGGAAGGTCTGTCTGGTGGTGGTATCCAAAAACCTGAAATCCTTTTTAACAATCCACTGCATGAGCTGGCAAGGAAAATTATTGACCCCTTCCACCACTGATCCCATTATGGCTTTTGGTCCACTCAGGCTCTGGGAACCCTTTTTTTCTTTAAACCACTCTGTCAAAGCCTTTGTTTTACTTGCTAGAGAGACCAACCTGCTTCTCTGTCTACACCTCACCTCCCACCAGGATGACAGGGCTATAGTAGGGCTTGGAATAAAGGTGTGCATAGAATGGAGGAGCTGAAGCTTCCTCTAGGAGTGATGGGCAAAGGGATCCAGGAGGTGAGGACCCTGGGTATTCTTTATTGGTCCTGGCTTTCCCCACCTCTCTGGGCCAGTTTGAGCATCTCAGCTTCCTACATCACCCGCCCCCTTGTTTGCTGCACTCAACTTCCTGTCCCACCAGCGGAAGTGGGGCGAGACAGCAGGTGCAGCAACAGCTAGCAGGGCCATGGTGAGTCCTTATGCCCAGAAATCCAGGCATCTCAGCCCAACTTCCAACACCTAGGGTAGCCAGGCCCAGGTCAACCCCCAGGAGGCTGACTTCTAGCCCCCAGGATCAGCTTATGCTGGGGCCTCTGCCTGCCACTCCTAACAGCCTCATATTGTCCCCCCTCCACCGCCACAGGACAAGGAGTATGTGGGTTTCGCCACCCTCCCCAACCAGCTGCACCGCAAGTCTGTCAAGAAGGGGTTTGACTTCACACTCATGGTGGCAGGTCTGGGTTTTGGAGAAGGGGCTGGCAGGGGGTCCTCAGGAGACACTGTCTTCTCACCTGATCAGCTGAACTTGGCCTGTCCACAGGAGACTCAGGCCTAGGGAAATCCACCCTCATCAACAGCCTGTTTCTCACCAACTTCTATGAGGATCGGCAACTGCCGGAGGCCAGTGGTAAGACTCTTTCTGTCCTCTCCAGACACTCTGTCCCCTCCCATGTCCCCAGGCTGCACTCTATTCCTTTCCATCTGGGTCTCCCATGACTTTCTGGAGGACTTAGCCAGCTCACTAGGACTTTTCTCTAGGACCCAGTTGCCTCCCCTTAAAAATGGGTGGGGGCAACTGTGATACAAAGGAAGGAAAGTAGTACTGCCTCAGACTCCCACCCCGCTCCCTGACCTCTCCGTCCCCATAGCTCGCTTGACACAAACGCTGACCATCGAGCGCCGGGGTGTGGAGATTGAAGAAGGGGGTATTAAGGTGAAACTGACCGTGGTGGACACTCCTGGCTTTGGGGACTCAGTGGATTGCTCAGACTGGTGAGGAGTTGGGGGAGAGAATGGGGGGCTAAGCTTCCCAATGTGGCTGCTCTATGGAGACTGAAGGGTCAGTTATGGGGCTAGTCTATTCTGGCCCCCTACCCACCCTGACCCAAAAGATAGGGCCTGTTTCTGGTGGCCATGTGGCCCGAAGTGCCCTATGCTTTCTAACATCTTACCTACAGTCCTGCTAGCTTCCTTTGGTGTCTTTAGTTGGAGCCAAGGAAACTACCTCCCCACCTCAGTCCTGGCTAGCCTTGCCCCCATCCCTGCAGCACCTGATTTCTGACTGCCTGCTTTCTCCCCATCCCTCCGTGCAGCTGGCTGCCCGTAGTGCACTTCATTGAGGAGCAATTTGAGCAGTATCTTAGGGATGAGAGTGGCCTCAACCGGAAGAACATCCAGGATTCCCGTGTCCACTGCTGCCTCTACTTCATTTCACCCTTTGGCCGGGGGTCTGGAGGGCACCCTGGGGTTAGGGGGATTTGGGAAGGGGTAGGGGTGTCTCTATGCCCTAAGACAGCCCTGACCAATCCCTGGCTGCAGGCTCCGGCCCCTAGATGTGGCCTTCCTCCGGGCGGTGCATGAGAAGGTCAACATCATCCCTGTCATTGGCAAAGCAGATGCCCTGATGCCGAAGGAAACGCAGGCCCTCAAGCAGAAGGTGTGTGTGGCTACCTCTAACCTTTGGCCTCCTCACATGAAGCCTAAAGTCATGATGAAACCTGAACTCAGCTTTGACTTCTTTGATCTTGGGGTAGCCTTTTGGGCATGATGTGTCAGGCTAGACTGTGGGAGGTTTTTGAAGGTGGGTAGTAAACTGCCTGAAGGAGCCATGTTTCTATAGGCTTAGAATAGTTTCCCTGGGCTGGGTACTTGGCTAAGGCCTGTCTGAGGGCAGAGGCATAGACATGACTCCTGCTATCCCTCTGGCCCCAAGATGTTGAAGACTTCCCTCCAGTGTATTCAGAGCCCTCTTCCACTGTGCTTATGGTTCTCTTTGGTTTCTTACATTTTGGTGTCTGCCTCATGTTAGAATCTTTCCAGCTTCAGTCTTCCCTGTTAGGGTGTCTTTGTTTTTCACCATCTATGTCTTTGTCTCTCATTGTCTGAGATTTTGTTTTTGGTCATCCTGTATGTCTACCTCTCACCATCTCCCTTTCACATCTTCCTGTTTCAGACACACAGTATCTGTGTCTGTATCGCACTGTCTCTGGACATGCGGTACCTGTTGCTCACAGCCTCTGTTTCTCACTGTTTCTGCATCTGTCCCCTCAGATCCGGGACCAGCTGAAAGAGGAGGAGATCAGCATTTATCAGTTCCCCGATTGTGACTCTGATGAAGACGAAGACTTCAAGAGGCAGGATGTGGAAATGAAGGTGCAGAGGAAAAAGGAGGGAGGGGCAGAAAAAGCAGGGGAAACGGATGTAGAGGTGAAAGCTGAGGAAGAGGTTTCTCCCTGCGAGGGGCCAACGGCGATCCCTGACACCTGCCCTCTAGGAAAGCATCCCTTTCGCAGTTGTCGGTTCGTGCGAGGTAGTAAGGGACGGTGGGAACCTACCGGTGAGGGGACGCCGCTACTCCTGGGGTACCGTGGAGGGTAAGTAAGGTCGCGCACGCCTTCTGAGGTTAGCAGGGAGCCCAGGCCGCCTCCGAGTCAACCGCACCCAACATGTGAGGTGGAGGTGAGCTCTGGCCTCTCGGGTCCTAGGAGCCAGAAGAAGGGTCCTTGGGCTGCAGACTGCGAACCCTCCCCTAGAACGGTGGCGGGACTCTTGCCGGTACGGCTAGACCCTAAGCTTCGGGACTCTCCCGGTTCGCCCCCCAGTGGAGAACCCACATCACAGCGATTTCCTGAACCTACGACGGATGCTGGTGCAGACACACTTGCAGGACTTGAAGGAGGTAACGCACGACCTGCTCTACGAGGGCTACCGCGCCCGCTGCCTACAGAGCCTGGCCCGGCCTGGGGCGCGGGATCGACCCAGCCGTAGGTGAGAGCCAAAGCTGACTCCCAGGTGCTTCAAGGCCCCGCCCTCACCATCCAGACCTCCCCTCCACCACCCACATTTTTGACCACTCACTTTGCTTACGGCACTTCCAGGACACGGCCCCGCCTCCTAACCCCCAACCTTTCCCCAGGGCCTTGGTCATGTCTTTGACTCCTGGCCCTTTCCCCCACTTCCTAGTAAGCTCTCCCGCCAGAGCGCCACAGAGATCCCTCTGCCCTTGCTGCCTCTGGCCGAGACGGAGAAGTTGCTCCGCGAGAAAGACGAAGAGGTGAGCAAGCATCTCGCTTCCCCCGCGACCAAGGCCCTAAATCCTTTTAGAAGTCCCTTTCTGGTCTCCCTCGGTAACACCGCCCACAATCTTGTCCCGCACAGCTGCGCCGAATGCAAGAGATGCTGGAGAAAATGCAGGCCCAGATGCAGCAGAACCAGGTTCAGGGCGAACAGTCGGACGCTCTCTGAGGCCCCCGCCTGGCTGCTTTACCTCGGCTCCTCCTTCAGTCTGTCTCTTGTCCAATCCCCGAGTCCCAGGCTGCCCAGTGCCTTATCCCGGAGCCCCAAGGTCCGCCTTTGAGCGGGCTGCTCTGGCCAACAGGTTCCCCCAATCCCAGAGTTTGTGGCTCCGCCTCTAGCTCCGCCCCGACCCCACCTCGGTTACGCCCACCCCGCCCACTTCACCGGCTGTGAGCTTCCAACCCAGTCCTTGACCTCCCCCACCCCGCCCTTCTTCACCACGCTGTGACATCAATAAAGTGTTCCTTTAGGCCACGTGAGTCTTAACTTTACCAGCGGGAATAAGAGACTGGAGTGGCGGGTAGAACTACCCCACCAGGCCGCCGGGGCACTTTATTCATTCATTTGTTGGGCACTGGCTTTGTGCCAGGTAATGTTTTCAGCCCAGCCTCCCACCTGAAACATGCTGAAGGCGTCCGCCAAAAATAAACAAAGACCAGTTCAATTTTATTAGGAGTCGGTGTCGGGGTCGTACTGGCAGAGAACTGAAGGGTCCCCTACTCCTGGTCCTTGGCGTCGCCATGCGTGATGACGTAGCAGATGTTCTTGTAGTCTACGTTGCCGCCCACGTCGGGGGGGAAGGCCGCCCACATGTTTCTGATCTAGAAAAATACGCAGTGGCATCGCCTACCTGTTCCTTACTCTCCGCTCCCCCATCTCTCCCCCTCTACTGGCCCGCTCCCCCACTCACCTCTTCCTGGGAGAAGCGGTCACACTGCGTGGTAAGCAACTCCTCTAGGCTGGAGAGAGGTGACATGGGGAGTTGAAATAGGGCTTCATGATTCATTTCCATTTTTCCACCTCATCCTTGTTGACATTCCCAGACTTGCCTTGAAAACGGGTCACTCTAGATTCCTCATTGCTCTCCCAAACACTGCATGTGCTGTGAAAATTCAATCCTGTCGCCCGTTTCCCCAGTCCTAATCTCTCCCTTATCCCTAGCAGTGCCTAACCTTTGGTAGGAATTTAAGGAGGCTTTCTGTGCGTAAGGAGCTGGAGAGGTCACTTACAATTGCTTCTTGATGGTGCCCTTCCCCTCAGGGTCCAGGACCTTGAAGGCTCCAGTGATCACGTCCTCGGGGTCGGCACCTGGTGGGTCGGAGGGCATATGAAGCTTAAGGGTTCTGGGGGGACTTGAAGGGTCTGTTCATGAAAGGTCTGGGGAGGATCAGCTGGGGGCTTAGACCCAAGACCCTTCATTTACCTTTGAGCTTCTCCCCAAACATGGTCAGGAAGACTGTGAAGTTGATGGGACCGCTGGCTTCCTTCATCATGGCATCGAGCTCCTCATTCTTCACATTGAGGCGCCCTGGAGGTGGTGGTGGGGGACCATGGGCTGGAGTGGAGTCTTGGGGCTAGGGAATGATGTTTCCCATAAATTCAGATGATCTCACCCATTTTTCATCTGGGTAGACTGAGACCCAGCAGGGCTAGAACCCAAGGTTGCTGAACTGAATTTTTACAGGTGGAGTGGGGGCTTACCCATGGCTGCAAAGGTGTCCCGCAGGTCTTCCTTGTCGATAATGCCATCACGGTTCTGATCGATTACCGTGAAGGCCTGTGGAGGGCAGGGACAGGGAGGGTTTACAGGGCCATACTTTAGTATCCCTACCCCAAGCAGATCAGATTCTGGCCCCCTGCCAGTTGTCCTCTTACATTCTGAGCAGGGAGGGGAGGAAGGAACTCTAAACCCTTCCCCTCCCCCCCAAACAGGTGCACATTCCAGGGAGGGGGTGTGGGAAGGAGGGGCAGCAGGGGGTGCTTTTGGTCAGCCTTCAGTCTCCCTTCTGTCTTCACTCACCTCCTTGAACTCCTGGATCTGAGTCTGATCAAACATGGAGAAGACATTGGAGCTTCCACCCTCTGCCGCTGCCCTTCTCCTGGCCTTCTTGGGTGCCTGGGGGGTGAAGGTTGGGCAAAGGGGTCCATGGATCCATCTGTACTCTCTGGAGGCAGTGGATTAGATTCGGGGTTCTTTGAGTCCATTCTTCTAAAGGAACTCTTCTGGATCGAGGCTTCCCTCTCCTTATGACCTCTTTGTTGAGGGGACTTGTTTTGGTTGCATCCTCAAATTCCTTTCTGTAGTCCTTGAGTGTCCATCCCTCCAACCTCCCCAATGATGGGAGGGTCCTCCCTTTCTCAGTGCCCTAAGCCTGCCTCCTCTGAGTCCCAAACTTGCTGTGTGACCCTCATCTACTCATTCACTCTGTCTGAACCTCTACTTACTCATTTATACAATGGCAGTGAGAATCCTTGCCTGACTGGTCCCAGAGGGTTTCAGGAAGATGCAGGAAGGTATGGAGCATGCTTTGAGAGGGACTCCATGAATGGAGTGTCTGGGAAAATTATCATTAGGCCATCATTCTGTACTCATCCCATTAGTGATACCAAGAAAAGGAGGATTCATTGTTTTTCCTCTTGCTGGACTGGGAACCAGCTACTTTCTTTCAGAGGGTGAGGCTGTCCTGAGGTCTGAGGGATCTGGGCATGGGCTCAGGGATTCTCACTCACCATGTCTTTGGTCTCCTAGGGGCACAGCAGTGGCTCTGTCTAGAAAGGAGCAGAGTCAGTCTAGGGCTGTTCCTCTGGGGTTATATAGTCCTGCCCCAGGGAGCCCTTAACATACCAGGGTAACCTTAGCCCTATGAGTGCCCACCCCGGATACCAAAATAACCCTTCTCAGGGCCTCTCCTTTCTTGGAAGGCCAGCAACAGCTGGAGCTCAGGGAGGGAGGGAGTAGGGAGTGGATCTTGGGATGCATGTTTCTCTAGGACCTGGGCAGGAAGGGATGTTCTTTCTCCCAAAGAGGGGGCTGGAATGTGCCAGAGTTCAGAGAGGATCCAAGCTGAGGCACAGTACTGGGAGAGAGATGAACCAGGCCCCTGCACTTCTGAGTAGGGTGTGCCCAGATTTAAACCCAGTTGATTTGTTGAGCACCTATAGTGTGCCAGGTACTGGGCTGAGCTTTGTGGGGGCACTTTGGCAAGCACAGTCTCTGCACTCCTATTGTGGAGTTCAAGCCAAGTGTACATATGTGTTGTGGTAGTGGCAGAGTTGAAATTTGGGTGGGAGGGAGCCATCTGGGGAAGCTGAAGGTCAGGAAGGTCATCTACATTCCCTTCAAGGAGAGGGGGGATTTTCTGAGGAAAGATACAGGGCATGGAATCACTGGGTCTGAAGAGACTAGACAGTCTGGAGCAGAGAGCCTGCGCTATGATCTTAGGCTTTGTGCTTCAATTCCCTGGGCCTTGGTGTCCCCCTCTATAAAATGGTGATTAATTCCTATCCCACAGAACTTTCAAATGTGAACATTATTTGGAAACAGTTGTGAAGTATAATCATTATAATTAATATTTAATTATAATGGCCCTGCCTTGGTGGAACTTAGAGTCTAGCTGTGGAGACAGGATATATGCAGAAAATTACATACTAGCTGATCAGGAGTGCAGAAGTAGAGGCTGTAGCTGCTCTGGCTAAGAGTAAGGGCATGACTTTATGAAGGTCAGTAGGAATGAGTCAGGTGAAAGTGGAGGAGCAGGCATACTAAGCAGAGGGCATGGATGGGCATAGAACTGGAGAAGTGAAAGGTCACAAGTGTTCAGGTTGCTACAGCTGTGATCATGCTTGAGTATAGGATGCCAAGGGCTGGAGACCAGACATTGGAAGGCTTTCAATGCCAGGATGAGGGCTGTGAGACCTTCAAGCCTTGGAAAGGTTTGAGACAGGACATGGTCTAGTGTAAGTCTATAATAATTTCTTTAGATACTGGTGTGAAAGTGGAACCCAGAGCAGGTGAGTCAAAGATACCAAGAGGGAAGCTAATTGGTCACCTCCTCCTGGGTGGCTGGGATGGCCAGTAGCTTTTCACTCCATTCTGGGCAAGAACCAGCTTGGCTGACTGTGTGACTCTGAGGTTCCTTCTCCTAGGGGAAATAGTGGCTGAGGAAGCTGCAAGAGGCCAAAGTTGGCAAGGACACCCATCTCTCCTTCCTGCTCCCTCTAGGACCTGATGTTCTCAGGAAGGTCCCTCCTCTCCACTCCCTCCTCCAGTCTCATGCCAATGCCTCTAAGACATTTTCTTTTCTGGGCACTGGGGTCCAGCCACCTGTTGTCTCATAAGAAAAGAGAAGGAGCCACCCTGAACTTAGCAGCTGCCCTTGGCTTCCTGCACTGGCCCCTCCCTGTTTCAGCTGACAGCTGCCTCACCTTATATGGTTACCATGGGGGTCCAGGCCCAGGGAGGAGCCCACCTATTACTGGGTTCTGGGAGGGGAGGACAACTCTAAAGAGGGGAATGGGGGAAGTGCTCAGGAAGCTTGGGTCAAATGGAAAGTGGAGAAATTGAGAAGGAGGAGATCAGAAACCATGTATCTCAGACACTGAATGTAGTTCACAGGATCAGGTCTGCGCTAGGAGCAAGGAGCCTGAGAGAACTTAGGAACCAAGGACCTGGGAAGTTGGGAGCTAGGCCTGACTGAAATTTCAGGATGGTGGACTCAGTATGGAAATTACAGCCCTCTAAACTGGGGGCTGAGGGGAATGGGCATTATAAAGTGTAAGGTTCGTAAAGTCAGAGCTTTGTGTTTGTAGTCTACTTTAGCCTGGTGTGGCTCATGAGATTGGAGCCTGGTTTCTCAGCAGAAAATGAGGATCATAGAGAGGTGTGGCAATGAAGGGAGAGGAGTTGAAGGGATGGGTCCTGAACCCCCAAAAGAATAAGAACACAGATATGGGAGTTCATGGTATTGGGAATTCATGGTTTGTGGTTTGGGATCCCCACTAAATTAGAGTGGTTACTCAGGGTTAGGTAGAGAAATTGGAGCCTGGATTCTAAGTAAGAGTTCATATAAATGAGGGTTTGAGGAGAGGGGCTTGGGGCTTGGGATTCCCCCAGGAGATGGTGGATCCAGAAATATGAGTCCCTTAGAGCATTTGCGGGGTCTGGTTATAGTCGTCTGGGCTTGGAGTGCTGGGGTTAGTTGCCGGCCAGGATGAGAGAGAGAGTGGCAGTCGAGAATACTTGATCAGGCACTGAGTCGGTGGTGGGGCCCAGGATCTCACAGACCGCCAGAGGAGAGGAGTTCGGGAGCTGGATGGAGAATAGGGGCCCATAAAGGACTCAGGCACGGCAGCGCAGCTCTCTTTATTGCTTCACTCTCTTTAGAACTGCACTAGCCCCCGCCCCCTGTCTACGCAGTCTCCAGCTGTCACACCACCTCCCGCGCTTGTCTCTGGCTGTCACCGGTATCCCTGGGCTGGCACCGCCCGCTGGCTCTACCCGAGCCGTTTGTATGCTGCCAGTCGCTGAGACAGCTATCTTCCTCCCTTGCTGCTAAAGTGAGAGGATGCGCTCATTGGCTGACGAGGCAAATTAATTGCAAATTTGGTCCGCCCCTCCCAGCTGTCATTCCTTTCTGATCTTGGGAGCGCTAAAGAATTCCTCAGATCTTTCTATTGACTGCCGGTACTGCCTGTCACCGCCCAAATAGACGCCACCGTCTGTCAATTTGACCTCCGCCTATTTCCCTTTCCATTGGCTTCCTTTTTACTGTTCTTGTAGCAAGGCCCGCCTCTTTTCTCGTAGCCCCCGCCTCCTTCCGCAGGCATTCACTCTTCAGCCAACTTTATTGGCCAGGAGGTTCAGCTTCACGCTTTTCTATTAGTTACTTCCTTCTCCCCGCCTCCTGCCTTCACTCGCCCTCTCATTGGTCTGATTGCCTCTACTTTACCGTTTCCGCTTTCCAAATTATCCACCCCCTTCCCTCATCCGGCCCCACCCATCCTTCCAACGATTGGCAGAAACCCTCTCACCTATTGTTCGTTTAAGCCCTCTGACGAGACGGGAGAAAAAAAGGAGCGCGATGGAACCACTCGCGCGCAGGCGTGAAATGCCGAAACGTTGGCCGCTTAGCCGGCACCGGGGCGAGTGCGCAGGCGCGAGGTCGGCTGCTTGCCCAAAAAGAGAGGGAGGGGCGGGGGCGAGAGAACGCTAGGAGTTAGAGGGAGCGAGCGAAACCCTCACGCCTGGCGCTCCCGGAACCCTGCCCCGCCTCCGCGCGCCCGGCGGCCATCCGCTCGCCGCTCCCTCCTCTGGCGCGCTCCAGGCCGCGCCCTTCGCCCTCTCGCCTTCCTAGGCGGGCGGTGCGGAGCGGCTTGAAGGCCGGCGCCTTCTGCGGCCGCCCCGGCAGAGGGGATGTGAGGGGCGGCCCGCGGCCATGGAGACGGGCCCGGCGCCCCTAGTGGCCCCGCCGCGCCGCCATGGCGCCCCCGCGGCCCCCTCGCCGCCGCCCCGCAGCTCCCGGGCCGGGCCCTTCGTGATGGTGGCTCAGGGCCCGCCAATGACCACAGCCACTTCGGCCCCGGTCACTCTCGTGCCCCCCGGGGCGGCGCTGCCAGCCTGGATACCGGGGCCGACCCAGACCTCGGCTCCAGCCGCGGACGCAGCCCCGGCGGTCGCGGGCAGCACGGTGGTGGTGCTGACTCTGGAGGCCTCACCCGAAACCCCAAGAGCACAGGTCTCCCGAGGCCCAGAGCCCCTGGTGCCTGCAGCAGTGGCAGGAGACAAAATGTCGATGGCTCTGGCTCCTGGGGCACACTCTCTGAAGACGGAGGAAGCTAGAACCTCACCCGCCCCTGGAACAGGTATCCCCACCAGGACCCCTTCCGGAACGGCTCCTGGGGCCCTGACCGCCAAACCCCCGCTTGCACCCATGCCGGGAACCACAGTGGCCTCAGGAGTGACTGGACGGGTTGCAGCAGTGACAGCCGGACAGGTGACAAGTGGGCATGGAGGTGCAGCATCAACAGCACGGGCTACAGAGAACCCCTCGGGGCCTGGCACAGGCCCTCCCGGGACGTGTGAGACCCCGGTAGCTGTCGTGACGGTGACCCCAGCTCTAGAGCCTGCTGAAAACTCTCAGGACCTAGGCTCCACGTCCAGCCTGGGACCTGGCATCTCTGGGCCTCGCGGGCAGGCTCCGGACACTCTGAGCTACTTGGACTCCGTAAGCCTCATGTCTGGAACCTTGGAGTCCTTGGCAGATGATGTGAGCTCCATGGGCTCAGACTCGGAGATAAATGGGCTGGCCCTGCGCAAGACGGACAAGTATGGATTTCTTGGGGGCAGCCAGTATTCAGGCAGCCTGTGAGTATGCGGTGGGCACCCAGTAAGAATGCTTTAGGGAAGCAGAGGATGGGGAAGGAAAAATGATACAACTTTCCCAGGTTTATAATCCAACAAAAAAATGATACTCTGGTAGCCCAGCCACCTCTTCAGTTTTAGGGGGTGATTGGTGGAAGTAGGATACTTGGTGAGGTTTCTGTGGCACTCTTTAGAGTTTCTGACCAGGTGTCAAGAGTTCTGGGATTGAGTTTCAGCCTTGCCTTTGATGTGTTGTGTGCACTTGAGCTAGTGTCTTCCCTATATCTGTGAGGTTTCCTTCTCTATAAAGTGAGAGATTGAGTGAGATGATACTTAAGGTTGTTCCAGGTCCTTGATGTGAAACTACAGCTACAGGCCAGATATTCTGGCTGGTTAGCTGGGCAGGGGTTCTGGTAGAGACCTTTGGTCCCATAGGGGTAGAGTCTGGAAGGGACACAGGCGTCTCCCCTACTCCACACCCCTAGGTCTGATGGGGTGGTGAGTTGGGGAAGTCTGAGTGATGGAGGGGAGACCCTGAAGGCAGGGCCCTTCTGCAAAACAGAAGGGCAGTCTTGTGTTTTCACTGAAGGAAAGGGGTTGGGGGAGGCCTCTTCCCCATTTCCTCATTTCCCCAGCCGGGCTTATTCTTTCCTAGTTCCCTCCAGGGGCCTGAGTCACTCCTGATGTGGGGGTGTGATCACCTCTGACTTCTTCCTTCCCTCTCTCTGGATCTGTCCATTGTCCCTCTGTTCCTTTAAGTTGCTGGTCAGTTCAATCTACAGCATCTGAGCACCCAGGTGCCAGGCCCTCTCTTGGGTACTATGGATAAAATAGTTGTTTCAAAGTACTTGTCATCTAGAGGAAGAACAAATACTTAAATACCTGGTTTCAATATGTGTTAGATTTAGCCTAGATATCATCACAGGATTTTGTGAGCACTTAGGGAAGGGTTATTTTGCCTAGTTTGGGAGTTCAGCTGAAGTTGATCTGAATTGTGAAAATGAGTAGGATTTAGTTGGGGCTGTGCAGGAAACCTGCCTGGTGGTAGGGGAAGCCCTGTGGGAGGGTATCCTAGGTAGGGTTCATAATCCAACAAAAAGTGAGAACACCTTTGACTGGGCACCAACATTCATGGTCCCTATGAGGGGAAGGCAACTGAAGTTTGACCTTGCTGCTTTCCCATGCATGAAGGATGCATTGCTGTATCCAATTTATAGGTGAGGAAACAGGTTTAGAGCAGCTGAATGAATTGCCTCACTCAAATAATCTAGATCTATGTAACCAACAGCTCTCTCCTCAATACCATGCTGCCCTAAGGAAGTTGAATTGAATTTGATTTTAATGAGCCCCTCTTGTGTTCAGGCTCTGTGCTGGGTGCTATTTCTCTGCTTTGTTATTTTGTCCCTCTAAAATCCATTCTCCATGCTGGAGGAATGTATTACTTAGGCAAGACTGACTGAGGCACTTGTTTCCTTAAAAGCTTTTAGTAACTCCCCATTGGCCACATAGGCTCCTTATTATCTGTCTCTGCCTGTCTGGTCTTCCCCACCATTACTCACTATGCGCTTCGTGCTGTGGTCCTGTTGAACTGATTGTAGTCTCTCTCCCTACTTACTAAACTTGTCCCACCTGCCAGGAAAGTCTTTCTCCCCCTTCTTTTCCTGCTAAGTTCTACTCAGTCCTTCATGGCTTACTTCAGATGTCCCCTCCTCCAGGAAGCCTTCCCTGCTATCCATTTTCCCCACTCCAATTAAGGTGCCTCTTCTATGCATTTTTGTCATTGTAGTCCCTACCACATTGTAGTTAATCTCCCCTGCTAGCTTGAGCCGTTCTTGAGGACAGGAAAGGTATTTTACTTTTACTTGTCCTTAGTAGAGTTTGGAACTAACTTACAGAAGTTAATGAGAGATAGTCTCTCTGTTTAAGGAGCTTCTAGGACAAAAGAAACTAGTATTTAATGAGCCCTTCCATTTAATAACCCTTTGTATACAATTTCTCAATAATCTCATAACTCTGTGATGTGATGTAGGTGGTAATATTCCATTTTACAAATGAGGAAGAGACTCAGGCTATCATTTGCCAAGACTACCCAACTTCTAAGGGACAAAGAGGGATTAGAGTTCAGGTCTGTCTAGAAACTCAGGCTCACTCTTCCATTTCTCTCATCTCCTGGTACTGGCTCCTACAAGTAACTGTTTCAAGACTGATAGGGCATCTTGAGAATGAAACTTGGACAGAGCAGAGGGTGCAAGGAAAGTTTGATTTGCCTGGAATTCTGGGGTGATTTCAGGAAGGAGGAGGTAGAGGGAATTGCATATGGCCCAAGGGATCTCAAGAGTCTGATGGAAGGATATCTAGACATTTGCTTCTAAGGAGACAAAGTAGTATATTAGTTCTGTATTTTATTTTATGGATAATAATTGCTATTACTACTATACCTCATACAACTTCTCAGATACTGTTTTTCTCTCTATCTTATAAGGAAATTGAGGCATAGAGGAATTAAGTGACTTGCCCAAGGTCACCAATGAATATGTGGTAAATCTAGAACTTAGATCTAGATCCAATGCAAGGTGTGGCTTTAAATATGCCATACTCTCTCTGCAGACTTGTATATGTCATAAGTAGGATTTGAATACAGCTCTGTATAGAGATCTAACATGAGAACATAATCTCTGTACAGAGATTCCTTCCAAAAGGAAAATGTCCTTGCAGTGTGGCAAACTAGGGCCTTGGATGGCTAAGTAGCCAGATATCCTGATATTTGGGAGCTCATGGAATGCTTTTATGTTTGTTTCTCATTTGAGCCTGGGGGCGGTGGCTTGCTTCAGTTTTTATACTGCTAACTGATCCCTTCCATGTCTCCCCATCTGGCAGTGAGAGCTCCATTCCGGTAGATGTTGCTCGGCAGCGGGAGCTCAAATGGCTGGAGATGTTCAGTCACTGGGATAAATGGCTATCACGGCGTTTCCAGAAGGTTTGAGAAGGCTGAGTGGTGGGCAGGGGAGGACCCACATGCTCTGGGGAATCCCAGAAACATGATAGTATCTGTTCTGTGGACCACACTGCGGCCGGGGGTACTTGGGCTGGGAGGAGTATCTTTAAAGATAGAAAGCCAGGCTAGGTCCAGTGGAGTAATATCTGTGGGATGTGAGAGGGATGTCTCAAGGAGCCCGAGGACTGCTGGGCAAAGCGTGGAGGCCGTGCCAGCTCCTGAAGCTATCCATCTACCTGCTACTCTGCCTTAGGTGAAGCTGCGCTGCCGGAAGGGGATACCCTCCTCCCTCAGAGCCAAGGCCTGGCAGTACCTGTCCAATAGCAAGGAACTCCTGGAGCAGAACCCGGGCAAGTTTGAGGTACATCCAGGGTGTGGGGTCACATGGTAACTATCTGTGCAAAGGGTGTTATCAGTCCCCCTAGGTTCTGAAATAATTCCTGCTGTCCCACTGCAGGAGCTGGAACGGGCCCCTGGGGACCCGAAGTGGCTGGATGTGATTGAGAAGGACCTGCACCGCCAGTTTCCTTTCCACGAGATGTTTGCTGCTCGAGGCGGGCATGGGTAAGGTGGCCCGATCATGTGAGTCAGCAAACATTTGTTGAAGGCTTCAGTGGATACAGGGCAGGGTTGAAGGCAGTTCTTCCTCCAGGACTTCTAGAAGAGTGGTCTTACTGGACTGAGTGTCAAGCTATACTGAAGGCAGTATACTGGGATGGAGACTCTGGCTGGGGTGGTGGAGGTGGTGTTGGGGGGAGAAGAGGAGGCACACTTAGGGCTCACTGAGTAGGTTGCATTTGAGCTGGTTTTGAAGGATAGATGGGAGCAGAGTGTGTGAGTGGGGGCCAGGTTTCCTGGCTGGGGATTATGTAAGATGTGTTTGGGCAGTGGGGTTGGGTAGAGCTGAGACTGGAAAAGCACATTAAGGCCAGATGACCAAGGGCCCTTAAATGCTGTTCCGAGGCACTTGGATTTTGTTCCATGTGCTAGGCTTCCTCAAGATGTATACATACCATTCCCTAGTAATATGCAAGATAATCTTAGGTGGTTCTCATATGGATAATTTAGTCAGTAAGTTCATTCTTTTAGCAGATATTTATTGGGTACCTGATATTTGCCAGGCACTGTTCTAGTCACAGATGACAGCAGTCAGCAAAATATAAAAACTGCTCTCATAGGGTTAATTATACTTTGGTGGGGATAGACAATAACTAAGATAAAGAAGGAAGCATGTTGTTTGTGAAATCATGGTATTAAAGAAGAGTTTAAAGCAAGAAAGGGGAATGGAGAATGTAAATGGAGATGGAGTTATAAGTGACCTGAGCTGACTTGTGTTTTAAGAGGACCATTCTGGCTGCTGTGCTCAGAATAGACTATAGGAGACAAGGGCAGAAGCAGAGACCAGCTAGAGACTATATTCATAATCCAGGGTTGAGATGGTGATTGATAGACCAGTATGGTAGCAGTGGAACTATGGGGAGAGGTAGTTGGATTCTGGATACATTTCGAAGGTAGAGCTAAAAGGATCTGCCGGTGGATTAGACATGGCATGTTGGAGAGAGAGAAAAGGAGAGAGGAGTGAAAGCTGATGTTAAAAGTTTTTGCTCTGAGAAACCAGAAGAATGGAGTTGCTATATGGATGGGGAAAACTAGGGGGGATAAGTAGATTCAGAGGGTATATCAGGAGCTTGGTTTTAGAATGTGAACTTTGAAATGCCTGTTGCATATCTAGATGGTGATGTCAAGCAAACTGGATGTATGATATATTTACAAGTCTGGATTTGGGGGAAAGATTTAAACTAAACTGGAGATAAATTGGAAATTGAGAATTGTCAGAGTCTAGATGGGACTAAATCCCACCCATGGGACTGGATGAGGTCATTAAGGTAACAAGTATAGCTACGAAAGGAGATTCAAAGATTGAGACCTGCAGCTCTAGCATTTCAAGAATGGGAAGATGAGAAAGAACCAGCAAGGAGATTGGAAGGGGAAGTTGGAGAGGTAGAAGAACCAGGAGAGCATGATTCCTGGAAGCAAAGTGAAGAGGGGTCTCAGGATCGGCTATACAAAATGCTACCAATGGGTCAGCTAAGTCAAGCCTGCAAATTGACATCTGGACTTAGCAGTGTGGAGGTAGGTCATTGGCAACCTTGATAGAAGCAGTTTTGTGTGGAGCAGTTGAAGCCTGACTGGAGAATGGGAGGAAAGAAATTGAAAACGGTGAGCCTGTACTCTGGAGGAGTTTTGCTGAATAGGTAAGGAAAGAAATGGTGTGGTATCTGGAGGAGAAGATAGGGTCTAGAGACTTTTTTTAAACTAGAGGAAAGCTAGATGTTGGTGTACCAACGTGAATAACCAGTAAAGAGAGAAATTAACAATGCAGTAGAGATGAGAAGGTTGCTGGAGTGATGGCCTGTGTAGGAAAGAGGGGATGGGATCCAGTGCCCAAGTGGAAAGGCTGTGCTTGGCCAGGATCACAGACAGTTCACCCACAGCAATAGGGGAGAAGGCAGGGACACAGAAGCAGATGGGTTGGTGAATGTAGATGCGAACTGGTGGAAGTTACACTTTTAATTTACTATGCATAAGGTACAATAACTAGCATATCAAACCTGGCATTTCATGGATGCTGTTGCATAGTGGAGAACAAATATTACATAAATAATAGGGGTGGTATGCCGATAAAGCACAAATGAAGATCACACTTCCATGACTGAAGTTTGGGTAATGCTGTTCTAAGCAGTGGTCAGAAGTATGTGTGTGACTGGAGGCAGCTATCTGGGAGATCATTATTTTTTGGGTAAGAGATGAAGGTCTGAGCTGTGATGTGGCTGTGGAGGTGGAGAGAAGGAACAGACATGAATGAAATTCAGGATGTAGTGTTTGTGAGACTTGGCGGTTAGCCATGGAGAGTGATGGAAGGCTCTTTGTTTCCTGATGTGGGGCTGAGTGCATGGAATTCCCACAGTGACAGGGCACTCTCAAGGAAGAGGAGCAGGTCTAGGGTAGAGATTTTATCCTTTTGGATACAGAGACAAGAGAAAGGCTTCTCAAGCCTTCATCAAGAACCTGGGTCCATTCTGCATGCTGGCAGGGAACTGATGAAATCCAGCTGAGATGGATAATGCAAGCCGTGCCCTGGGAGAGCTCCTGGTCTAGGGTGATAAAACCATTCAGACAGTGCTAGAAGAGGGCTGATGCTGTGGTTAGTGAAGACTTCCAGAAGACGGTGACCTTGAAGGTTTATGGGATGGTGGCAGATGGAAGGAGAGCACAGCCTGTGCTGGGTATGGGCAGGGAGCAAGTGGTGTGTGCTGGCAAAGGCGGAAGACTGGGGCCTGGAATGCTTTGATTAGGGTCTGAGTCTTTTGTTTGTGGTAAAGCTTGGAAGTTAACCTGGAACTGGCTCTAGGAGGGATCTGGGTTGGGTCTGTTGCGGCAGTGGGTTTAGTTGGGGGCGGAGCACTCCCAACTCCTATGACTGCCCTCATGTCTTTCCCAATACCCACAGGCAACAGGACCTGTATAGAATATTGAAGGCCTACACTATCTACCGGCCCGACGAGGGCTACTGCCAGGCCCAGGCCCCAGTGGCTGCTGTGCTTCTTATGCACATGCCTGCTGAGGTCAGCATGCACTGGTCCTGGGTGGCGAGGGGCTGGGAGGATCTGGCCAGCAGTGGTGATGGGGAATCTCTCTGCTCATTTCTCAGGCCCTAACCCTCTCTCCTTGCTCTTACCCTTCTCAGCAAGCCTTTTGGTGCCTGGTGCAGATCTGTGACAAGTACCTCCCCGGTTACTACAGTGCAGGGCTGGTGAGCGTCTCGAGGCTGGGTGCAGCGGGGGCTGTGACCATACCACAAGGGTGCAGTGAGGTCTTTATCCCACACTGTGCCCTCTATCCCTTTGCTATGGGCCTTGCCCACTGAGGTGAAGATCCCCTATCAGGGCCAGTTCTATCCCCAGGGGGCCACATCAGGCCTCTTCTTATGGCTTAACCCACTTCCAGGAGGCCATTCAGCTGGATGGAGAAATCTTTTTCGCGCTGTTGCGCCGGGCATCTCCACTGGCACATCGGCACCTGCGGCGGCAACGCATTGACCCTGTGCTCTACATGACGGAATGGTTCATGTGCATCTTTGCCCGCACCCTTCCATGGGCTTCAGTGCTGCGTGTCTGGGATATGTTCTTCTGTGAAGGTACTTTTGTAGCCATTCAGGCCATGAGGGGTCTGGGGTTTCCATGATGGCTGCCTGCCAGAGGGTGGCCCACTGCCAGAAGGTACTGTTGGGCCTAGGCTTCACTGTAAACAGTCTGGGGGCTGGGGAAAGTGAGGCCTGTTTTGGCTCCACAACCAACCTCAGACCCTGTTCTCCCCAGGAACCTGAAACCCATGGCAGCTCATTTCCCTTCTTGGGCCTTCAGTTTCCCCATTTGTCAGGTTGGCAGTAGGCAGAGATGGGGGCTGTGAGTCCTTCCTAAATGGGACAGGCTGAGATCCCAGGCCTGGTCACCCATACTCTCTTCTCTGGCCCTGCAGGTGTCAAGATCATCTTCCGGGTGGCCCTGGTGCTGTTGCGGCACACTCTGGGCTCAGTGGAGAAGCTGCGCTCCTGCCAAGGCATGTATGAAACCATGGAGCAGCTGCGCAATCTTCCCCAGCAGTGCATGCAGGAGGACTTTCTGGTGCATGAGGTAGGTCCTGGCCTGAGCACACCCCATACCTGGTTCAGCTCATCCCCACCCTTACTTCATTCTGGTAGCCATTTCTTCTTTGCTAGGTGACCAACCTCCCAGTGACGGAAGCACTGATTGAGCGAGAGAATGCAGCCCAGCTCAAGAAGTGGCGGGAAACCCGGGGGGAGCTACAGTATCGGCCCTCACGACGACTACATGGCTCCCGGGCCATCCATGAGGAGCACCGCCGGCAACAGCCACCCCTAGGTCCCTCCTCCAGCCTCCTCAGCCTCCCTGGCCTCAAGAGCCGAGGCTCCCGGGCAGGTGGAGGAGCCCCCTCTCCACCTCTTCCTGCCCGCAGGGCCAGTGTTGGGCCTGCCCCAGGGCCAGTGGTCACTGCTGAGGGACTGCATCCATCCCTTCCTTCACCTACTGGCAATAGCATGCCACTTGGTTCCAGCAAGGAGACTCGAAAGCAGGAGAAGGAGCGGCAGAAACAGGAGAAGGAACGTGAGAAGGAGCGGCAGAAACAGGAGAAAGAGCGGGAGAAGCAGGAGAAGGAACGGCAGAAGTGGGAAAAAGAGCAGGAGAAGGAACGGCAGAAGCAGGAGAGGAAGGCCCAAGGCAGAAAGCTTTCACTGCGACGGAAGGCAGAGGGTCCCCCAGCTCCACAGGATGGTGGGGACAGGTCTGTGGCTTCTGAGACCCGGCAGGATGCTTACTTCTGACCTCTGTCCCGGGGCTGGACTGCATGGCCCCCCTCTTTTTCCCTCAGCCAGGAGTGCTGCCTCCAACCTCCTGGCAGGAAAGTGGCTTGATTCTCCATCTCCTTGCTAGCTGCCAGGACAGTCAGAGTGAACAGGGCAGCTGCATTTCCCTGGGCAGCCATGACCAAGTCTGGAGCCCCTCACCTCCAATTAGGCCCAGCTGGGGTCTCTGTCACTCCTACCCCAATTCCCTCTGGGGTCCCTTCCCAGGTGCTGTCCTGATTGGCTTTTTGTCACCTCAGGGGTGACTCTTGGCAATGGGAGTCAGCAGTTTCCAGATTCTTATATCTTAGTTGATCCCCTTACCCAAGAAGTGGAGCTGGGTTCCTATTTCCCTTCTTCAATCCTGCCTGTCTCCACTTCCTGGCTGGGCCCAAGGCTCTCCTCACTCGATTTCTGGACATTTCTGTTATAATTATGTACAGAAGACGTGGTCAGCCCAGGGTGGGGGTGTTTGCTTTGTCTTCTGTTGTTTGGTTTTCCTTCTACAGTGTTCTTACACTCAAGTTTATTTAAGGGGACATGCACTGGAACAGGAATGTCCCCCACTTCCCCACCTACCACCCTCCTTGATTTCCTTCCTCTTCACCCACCTTCCTATGTACTTCCAGACATCCCCCTGCTTTGTCTCACCAGGGCCCCCATCTTTCACCTGTTCTCTTCTATCTCTCCAGCCCCTTTTGGGGTGAGGGGTCTTCCCTTGAGCTCCATGGGGTGGAACCCAATGTTTACATTCTCTTCTGTCTCTGCCCTACTCTGTGGCGCTTTGAGGAGCAGGAAAAGAATCTGCTGTTGTACTTGGGCCTGTCTCCTGCCTTGTTATTTGATGAAGGGCGTCAGAATGAGGACTAGGGAGGGAGAAGGCAACAGAGCAATTCAAAATCTGGGTGTCTATTGAAGCAGCTGGCTGGTCTTGGCAGGTAGGTACCTCTTGGCCTTTGGTCCATCTCTCAGTCATTCATCAGCAAGCAATGGTTGAGTTCCTGCTCAAACTCTGCTTGGGATCTGCTGCGGCCATTATCACTGGCATCCTGGAGCCCTCTCCATACCACTTGCAGTACCAGGATCTCCTTCCCAAAGTGTTCATGCAACTCCTGGAAGCTGGAGGGGGAGCTGAGGGTGCTTAGGAAGCCACAGTCCTCTAGAGGTGAGCTGGGCTCTTGCCCAGCTGCCTGGCACAGCTCCTGGTACTGGGCCTCCAGGTAGGGTAGCAGTGAAGCCAGCTGTCTCCAACTCACCCCAGCCAGTGCCTACAGCCAGGCTCCCAGCTCTTCCTGGTTTTCTGCTGTCAGCTTGTAAGACCTGCCCACCTGTTGTGCCCTCCAACCCTGGGGTCAGGATGGTAAAGGCATAGGGTTCTGTGGCTCCAAGGCGTGACTCCATGGCAGTTCTCCAACAGCATGAGGCTTAGGGGGTTGTGATCTGCCTGGTGCTCCAGGTAGAAGAAGAGGTTTACCCAGAGGCTGAACCAGCGGTGCTGATAGATGATGTTTAGAGTCCCTTTCTTTGGCAAGATGCCTTCATGGTCTGGAGCCTGTGTTTCGTACCCTCGGAAAAAACAGCACAGACTTTTAGTGCAGTATTCATGATAGTCCTATCTGGAAGGAGACCCTGGGGGCATGAAAGAGAAGGGTTGGCCCATCTTATCCTGGGAAACTCCCATACTGTCCAGTAGGCTCTTCCTGGGCACAGCCTTAGTCTAGTGGGATTGAGACTCTTAAGTGTCCTCAAGAGTGAGAGGTCTTGTCCCCACAGTACTGGGACCTGCTCCTCCCTCTTCCCAACCACAGCTGTGCCCCTTGGGCTGATTATAGAGCCTGGGCAAAAGTCCCTGGCTGGGGCCGTTTTAAAGAGAGGGGCTTTATCCTGTGGTTGTGGTCTGAGAGAAAGGCACTGCTGCCCTTCTCCAGGCCTACCTGAGCTCAGGGCACAAGAGGCTTCTAACCAGACTACTGGGTATGGATGCCACTGCCACCTCTCCTGTGATGGCTTCTCCCACCTCAAACCACGAACTCAGGATAGGCGTGGGGTAAATGACCTCCAAAGGGAGCTGGGTTTATAAAGTGCCCCAGAAACAAAGGGCCTTCAGGTTGGCTCCCCAGGGAAAAGAGGAAGGTCGCACCGGGACTAGGAAAGGGCAGACACCTGGATGCTGAGAGTAGGAAGGCAGGATTTATAATGAGATGATAAGGGCGCAGAGCCCTTGGCCAGCCCTGGGGGAAAGGTGACAACCCTGGGAAGGGAAACTAAGGCAGAAACCCACTGGACCTGCTCGAACTTTGCTCCTTTATCGTGACCCCGGACGCCCCTTTAAGTAGAATGCACTCCACTTTTTCCCCGGAGCCTCTAGCTGCTGTAGGAGGGAATCGAAACCACTGCCTGCCATCCCTCTGGTTCGATCAGCGTCTAGGCGTTCACAGGTCCTCCCTTCTAGCCACCGTTGCCCCACAAATTTCACGTCACTTCGGTGACGGGGTGTGTCTTCCTCCGCTCACGGCCCACTTCCGCTCGCTCTTCCAGTTAGTGCTCTAACCTGAGGGAAGCCGCTTCCGGCCTTCCGTGGCGCCTTCAGAAGTTCTCTTCCGGGTGATGGCGGCCGGGTGCCCCGGATATAGCCGTGGCGAAAGCGTCGTTGCTCTTCTTCCCTGATTATCCGGGTCCATTAGGTGAGAGCAAGGGTGGGACTGCTCGAATTTCCGTGGCTCTGCCGCCTCTCTAGTTTGTACACACTAGCCCTGGATAGTTGGGGGTCATCCCGCGGAGTTGGGAGGCCGCGCGGGGAGGAGCGTAGCAGCCAGGGCGCCAAGTCCTGGGCCTTCCGGGCTCCGAGGGAGCTGGGAATGGAGGAGTGGTGTTCGCCCGCGGAGCCCCATCACGCCCAGGACTGCGGGGAGTGGGGTGGTCATGCGGGGGAGCCTGGCTCCTTTCGTCAAGGGTGGGGGTACCCATGGGGAGCTCCTCCGCGCGTCCTCCTCAGCGTCCCCGCTCCAGCAACTCTTTCGGATGAAGTCCCTGGTGCCTTCTGGCTGACAACATTCTTTCGGCACCACGTTCTTGTGCTCCCTTCTCTCCCCAACTGGATCTAGTTACGTACAAGCTGAACTATTTGTTGTACTGGGGGCCCTCTCGCGGTGAGGATCCTCATTGCCCAGTTCCCTCAATCTACTCCTTTGCCTCGGCTCAGCTAGGGGAAGGCCACCTGTGTCCAATCATGCCAAAGAGAAAAGTGACCTTTCAAGGCGTGGGAGATGAGGAGGATGAAATCGTTGTTCCCAAGAAGGTGAGGGGGCCAGATTCCTGCGTTCTGGGGAGGAGTGAAGAGAAAAAAAAGGAACTAGAAGCCAGGAGAGGAGAGAAGCTGTGGGGACAAAGAAAGGGTGTAGAAAGGACTAACATTTCTATATGTTGTCTGAGAAATGGTTTGGAGGATTTGCAGTTTGAGTCCAGATCCTACAGTATTTGGAGGAATAGTCAGTAACTGCATTTCATGGCTTGCTGCCTCCTGCTCACAGCTGTTGGACCCTGTGGCTGGGGCAGGGGGTCCTGGGAGCCGCTTCAAAGGCAAACACTCTTTGGACAGCGATGAGGAGGAGGAGGAGGGGTCCAGCAAATATGATATCTTGGCCTCAGAGGATGTAGAAGGTGAGCTAAACCCCAAAATTGACTGTTGGAGGAATAAATAGGGGCTTCTGGGGATGTGGGATAGGGAGGTGCCTGTCTCTCTTTTGCATGCCTAGCATGAGACCCCTGTGTCTTTGGTACAGGTCAGGAAGCAGCCACACTCCCAAGTGAGGGAGGTGTGAGGATCACACCCTTCAATCTGCAGGAAGAGATGGAGGAAGGCCACTTTGATGCTGATGGCAACTACTATTTGAACCGGGATGCTCAGATCCAAGATAGCTGGTTGGACAACATTGACTGGGTGAGGTCCAGGGCCTGGCATGCCTGGAGGCCTGAAGGCAACAAGTGCTGGGCTTGAGTCCTGCTGGCAGTTTGTAGAACCTGCCCGCCCACCCCATTTTCATCTTACAGGTGAAGATCAGGGAACGGGCACCAGATCAGCGCCTCCTGTCAGACTCAGAAGAGGAGGACAACCTGGGTCGGACACCAATGAGTGCCCAAGCCCTCCTGGAAGGCCTTCTGGAGCTGTTGTTGCCAAGAGAGACTGTGGCTGGGGCCCTGAGGCGTCTGGGGGCCCGGGGTGGAGGCAGAGGGGGCATCAGGGGGCCTGGGCGGCCCAATTCACCCCAGCGTTTAGAGCGGCTTACCGGGTTGGCCGACCAGATGGTGGCCTGGGGGGATCTTGGTGTGTATCAGGAGACAAGGGAACGCTTGGCTATGCGCCTGAAGGGGTTGGGGTGTCGGACTCAGGGACCCCCTGACCCCACACCTTCACCCTCTCTGGACATGTTCGCTGAGGAAGTGGCAGAGGGGGAGCTGGAGACCCCAACTCCTGTCCAGAGAGGAGGTAAGGTTGAATGGCAGAGAAGGGGTGTGTGGGCAGGGCACTTGAACTAAGCCCAAATGACTTTGCCTGTTTTTAGAAGCAGAGTTGTCAGGAGATGGTCTGGTGGATGTGATGTGGGAATATAAGTGGGAGAACACAAGTGATGCTGAGCTGTACGGGCCCTTCACCAGCACCCAGATGCAGGTAAGCCCTTTTCTACTTCATCTGTCTTTTCTCTCCCTGCCCCCACCCCATCAGTCTTCCCTCTTTTGCAGACCTGGGTGAATGAAGGCTACTTCCCGGATGGTGTTTATTGCCGAAAACTGGACCCGCCTGGTGGACAGTTCTACAACTCCAAGCGTATTGACTTTGATCTCTACACCTGAGCCTGCTGAGAGCCCATTTTGGGGGCCCGTTTTTCCTGAACTCTGTGGAGGAACCTCCAGCTGCCTTAGGCAGTGAGGATATTGGGGGCCACTTTTCAGTCAATTTCCCTTTCCCAATAAAAGCCTTCAGTTGTGTATTAGGGCCTTGGCAGTGCTCGTGACCAGAAGCCAGGAACCTTCTCCACAGCCTGTTTGGACTCATCTCAGTCCTTGAGTGTTTCCTTTTGAAGTTCCTCCTTGGGAGTTTCTGGTCCTTTGAACCACCTCACCTTTTTTACCACTCCTAGGGGAGAGCTGGGGCTGGCTCTGCCTGTGGTCTTTCTACCTGGACTCTGCTCACTATCTACAAATCTCTTTACTCATGTACTGTTTTGGTTTCCTCTGGAGTTTCCTGTTTTGCGGTTCTTATATGGCTTTTAGGACCTCAGAGTCTCTGTCCTTGGAGCCAGTATAGGATAGAGCCCCAGAAGAGATTTTAGGGCTGGAAGGAGTGGGACAACTGTTGGGAGTGAGCAGGAAGCCTGGTACTAACTGGCTTCCCACTATCTTAAGTGCAAACTCATTGTTGGCACTTGAAGGACTCTAGAAGGCCAGCCATGCATTGAACAAGCACAAAGAGGGGCACTTGCCTCTCTGGAGGTCACACAGCAAATCAGAAGCTGGCCCAGCCCAATGGGTTTCCTTTCCAGACCTTTTCTTGGCACCAGGCCTTTTCTGCCTGGCCTTTGAGGCCCTGAGACTTATATTTCCTAGGCTCCCACAGTGTGCCTGGCACTTGGCTACTGCCTTGAGGGAACTGAGATAATGGCTGGTCTCCTTTCAGGAATTCAGAATTTGGAGGGGGTTGGGCAGGAGACTGGTATAATTGTATTGTCTAGACCTAACACCTCACACCTCCCAGCAGTGCTGCCATGTGCCACCTCAAACCCAGTTAGGCTGATTGATCTTTTCCATCTCAGCTGTCCTTCGGAATCTCATGGGGAGCTATAAAATTACTCAGCTTCTGAATGAATTGGTCTAGGTAGTGGCCTGGCAGTTGGGTCTTAAAAGCTCCCAGCTGTTAGCAGTGTGCAGCCAGGTGGTTCTCTGCTGACCTGACTCCCACAACAGGTTATACCTCAGGAGAAAGCTGGGTCCTGGATCCTGCTGTGGTAGTCAAGCTGAGCGTGCATGTGGCCAGGTTTCTGGTGGAGTCTGTTAGTTGTGGGAGAGCTGAGCACCAGAGCCCAGGGACACATGGGAACTCCAGAGTGGAAGGACCCAGGCTAGGAACTAGGAAAGACTTGATGTGGGGTGGTGATACTTGAAGGTCTAGTGAAGTCTCTGACTTGTAATAATTAGGCCCACTATAGTGCCAGCCCAAACCTGGCTTTCAATGACTCCAAGATGCCTTCAGTTGTAAAGCATCCTCCTTTATGTGTCATGAAGAAAGAAAACTGCCAATTAGTGATAAAATGTCATTAACTGAAGGGTACCTCCTGATTTCAGCAGTGTTCAGAAGTGAAAAGGTATCTTAGGACCAGTGACATGCAGTATTCAACTTCATATCCCCAGTGACTGACTCATGGTAGGTGTAAATGGTGAATAGATGGGAGCCAAGGGGGTGGGTTCCCTGGATGTGGCACAGGCACCTCAGGTTCCCTCTATCCAGGGCTGACCTCACTTTCTCCTCAGGGCCTCCAGTGTACCTCCCTGGTGACATCCTGTGAGGCAGAATCCCTGAAGATGTCCACATCCTCACCCTCAGAACCTGTGAATGAGCCCAATGTAATCACGTGTCCTATAAAGACAGGAAGTCACAAGGGTCAACGTGAGGCAGGTGAAAATGATGGTGCTGCTGGCTCTGAAGACAGAGGAAATGTCCTTGTGCCAAGGAACAATGGTCTGGAAGCTGGAAGAGGCAAGAAGACAACTATTCCCAGAGCTTCCACAAAGAAGCAGCCCCGCTGAGGATTTTAGTCTAGTATAAACCATTTTGGACTTCCAACATCAAAAAGTCTAGTAAAATTGCTTTGTAAAACAAACAGTATGTGGTCATTACAGCCCCGGTAGGAAATGAACACATACCCCAACCAGCTGAATGCCTCTCCCCTTAATGAATGTCCCTTTAGTTCTCTCTGTGGCCATGTCCCTCCCTCTTTCAAGCCTTTATCAGCAATTAACTCCTTTGCTTTTAAAAAAGAAAACAATTATGTATATGTAATTTTTATTTTAAGCTTTATATTTTACAATGGCTTTGTGGATTTACAGAAAACCTAACAATAGCACAGCAAGTTCACCCAGTTCTTTCAGTGGTACATCTTTCAGTGGTACATATGTTACAGCTAATGAAGCATACCAATACTGTTTTTTTAAAATTTTGGTATCATTAATATACAATTACATGAGCAACGTTATGGTTACTAGATTCCCCCATTATCAAGTCCCCACCACATACCCCATTACAGTCACTGTCCATTAGCGTAGTAAGATGCTATAGAGGCACTACTTGTCTTCTCTGTGCTATACTGCCTTCCCGTGCCACCCACCTTTCACATTATGTGTGCTAATCGTAATGCTCCTTTCCCCCCCTTATCCCTCCCTTCCCACCCATCTTCCCTAGTCCCTTTCCCTTTGGTAAGTGTTAGTCCATTCTTGGGTTCTGTGAGTCTTCTGCTGTTTTGTTCCTTCAGTTTTTGTTTTGTTTTTACACTCCACAGATGAGTGAAATCATTTGATACCTGTCTTTCTCCACCTGGCTTATTTCACTGAGCATAATACCCTCTAGCTCCATCCATGTTGTTGAAAATGGTAGGATTTGTTTTCTTCTTATGGCTGAATAATATTCCATTGTGTATATGTACCACCTCTTCTTTATCCATTCATCTACTGATGGACACTTAGGTTGCTTCCATTTCTTGGCTATTGTAAATAGTGCTGCGATAAACACAGGGGTCCTTATGTCCTTTTGAAACTAGGCTGCTGCATTCTTAGGGTAAATTCCTAGGAGTGGAATTCCTGGGTCAAATGGTATTTCTATTTTGAGTTTTTTGCGGAACCTCCATACTGCTTTCCACAATGGTTGAACTAATTTACATTCCCATCAGCAGTGTAGGAGAATTCTGCTTTCTTCACATCCTCGTCAGCACTTGTTGTTATTAGTATTTTCTATGTTGGCCATCCTAACTGGTGTGAGGTGATATTGTGGTTTTAATTAGCATTTCCCTGATAATTAGTGATGTGGAGTATCTTTTCAGGTGTCTGTTGGCCATCTGAATTTCTTCTTTGGAGAATTCTTTGACTATTCAGGGTTTTTTGTGGTTCCATATGAGTTTTTCTTTTCTTTTCTTTTTGGTATCATAAATCTACAATTACATGAGGAACATTATGGTTACTAGACGCCCCCCATCACCAAGTATCTGTTCAACTCCTCTGCCCATTTTTTAATTGGATTATTTGCTTTTTGTTTGTTGAGGCATGTGAGCTCTTTATATATTTTGGATGTCATCCCCTTATTGGACATGTCATTTACAAATATATTCTCCCATACTGTAGGATGCCTTTTTTTCTACTGATGGTGTCCTTTGCTGTACACAAACTTTTTAGTTTGATATAGTACCACTTGTTCATTTTGCTTTTGTTTCCCTTGCCTGGGGAGATAACGGTTGTGAAGAAGTTGCTCATGTTTATATTCAAGAGAGTTTTGCCTATGTTTTCTTCTAAGAGTTTTATGGTTTCATGACTTACATTCAGGTCTTTGATCTATTTTGAGTTTACTTTTGTGTATGGAGTTAGACAGTAATCTAGTTTCATTCTCTTACATGTAGCTGTCCCATTTTGCTAACAACAACTGTTGAAGGAGGCTGTCATTTCCCCATTGTATATCCATAGCTCCCATATTGTATACTAATTGACCATATATACTTGGGTTAGTATCTGGACTCTATTCTATTCCACTGGTCTAGGAGTTTGTTCTTGTGCCAGTACCAAATTGTCTTGATTACTGTGGCTTTGTAGTAGAGCTTGAAGTTGGGAAGTGAGTAACCTCCTGCTTTTTTCTTCCTTCTCAGGATTGCTTTGGCTATTCTTGGATTTTTGTGGTTCCATATGAGTTTTTTTTTCTTTTTTGGTATCATTAATCTACAATTACATGAGGAACATTATGTTTACTAGACTCCCCCATCACCAAGTTCCCCGCACATACCCCATTGCAGTCACTGTCCATCAGCATAGTAAGATGCTGTAGAATCACTACTTGTCTTCTCTGTGTTGTACAGCCCTCCCTGTGACCACCCCCATTCTACATGCTAATAATAATGCCCCCTTTCTTCCCCCCCCATCCCTCCCTTCCTACCCATTATCCCCAGTCCCTTTCCCTTTGGTAACTGTTAGTCCATTCTTGGGTTCTGTGAGTCTGCTGCTGTTTCGCTCCTTCAGTTTTTTCTTTGTTCTTATACTCCACAGATGAGTGAAATCATTTGATACTTGTCTTTCTCTGCCTGGCTTATTTCACTGAGCATAATACCTTCTAGCTCCATCCATACTGTTGCAAATGGTAGGATTTGTTTACTTCTTTTTTTTATTATTAATAAATTAATTAATTTTGTTGTCATTAATCTACAATTACATGAAGAATATTATGTTTAGTAGGGTCTCCCTTCACCAGATCCCCCCCACAATCCCCATTATAGTACTGTCCATCAGCATAGTAAGATGCTGTAGAATCACTACTTGTCCTCTCTGTGTTGCACAGCCCTCCCCATGCCCTCCCCACATTATACATGCTAATTGTAATGTCCCCTTTCTTTTTCCCCATCCTTATCCCTCCCTTCCCTCCCTTTCTCCCCAGTCCCTTTCCCTTTGGTAACTGTTAGTCCATTCTTAGGTTCTATGATTCTGCTGCTGTTTTGTTCCTTTAGTCTTTCTTTGTTCCTATAGTCTTTGGGTTTGAGGTGAGTCTCTTGTAAGCAGCATAGAGATGGGTCTTGCTTTTTTATCCATTCTATTATTCTGTGTCTTTTGATTGGTGCATTCAGTCCATTTACATTTAGGGTGATTATTGAAAGATATCTACTTATTGCCATTGCAGGCTTTAGATTCATGGTTGCCAAAGGTTCAAGGTTAGCTTCTTTAGTATCTTACTGTCTAACTTAACTCACTTATTGAGCTATTTTAGACACTGTCGGGTCATTCTTTATTTTTCTCCCTTCTTATTCCTCCTCCTCCGTTCTTTATATGTTGGTTGTTTTATTCTGTGCTCTTTTGTGCTTCCTTTAACTGCTTTTGTGGGTAGTTGATTTTATTTTTTGCCTTTAGTTAGTATTTGGTTGGTCTGCTTTCTTTGCTGTGATTTTATTTTCTCTGGTGACATCTATTTAGTTTTAGAAGTGCTCCCATCTAGAGCAGTCCCTCTAAAGTACCCTGTAGAAGTGGTTTGTGGGAGGCAAATTCCCTCAACTTTTGCTTGTCTGGGAATTGTTTAATCCCTCCTTCATATTTAAATGATAGTTGTGCTGGATACAGTATTCTTGGTTCAAGGCCCTTCTCTTTCATTGCATTAAGTATATCATGCCATTCTCTTCTGACCTGTAAGGTTTCTGTTGAGAAGTCTGATGATAGCCTGATGGGTTTTCCTTTGTAGGTGACCTTTTTCTTCTCTCTAGATGCCTTTAAAACTCTGTCCTTGTTCTTGATCTTTGCCATTTTAATTATTATGTCTCTTGGTGTTGTCCTCCTTGGATCCTTTCTGTTGGGAGTACTGTACACTTCCATGGTCTGATCGATTATTTCCTCCCCCAGTTTGGGGAAGTTTTCAGCAATTATTTCTTCAAATATTCTTTCTATTCATTTTTCTCTCTCTTCTTCTTCTGGTACCCCTATAATGAGGATATTGTTCCTTTTGGATTGGTCACACAGTTCTCTTAATACTGTTTCATTCCTGAAGATCCTTTTATCTCTCTCTGCGTCAGCTTCTATGTGTTCCTGTTCTCTGGTTTCTATTCCATCAATGGCCTCTTGCATCTTATCCATTCTGTTTATAAATCCTTCCAGAGGTTGTTTCATTTCTGTAATCTCCCTCCGGACGTCTGTAGTCTCCCTCCGGACTTCATCCCTTAGCTCTTGCATATTTCTCTGCATCTCCATCAGTGTGGTTATGAGCTTTATTTTTAATTCTTTTTCAGGAAGACTGGTTAGGTCTATCTCCTTCTCAGGGTTTGCCTCTATGATCTTGGTCTGTATCAATTTCTTCTGCCTTTTCATGGCGATAGATATGTTTGTGGGGAGCTGGCACATGTGTTGGGTAAGAGAAAGTCCCTTCTTGCCTGTTTAAGGCCTTCCTCTCCTGGGAGAACAGGGCCTCTAGCAGCTTGTGCTGGGCAGCTGCATGCAGATGGGGCTTCTGGTCTTGCCCAGCCACTATGGAGTTTATTTAGCTCTGCAGTTGCTGTGGGTGTGGCCGGCCTCGGGTTGCTGCTCCAATATGGTGGAGCCGAGTCAGAAGGGGAACAGGCGGGAGGCTATTTATTGCAGTGAGGGGCCTCCAAGCTGCACTGCGGGGGTTCGGGCACCCAGAGCTCCCTGAGGTTTGCAGCTGCAGGGCTAAGTGTCCCAGGGCGCTTCCGTCCAGCTGTGGGGTCCCTGTCCATTTAAGACTTTCAAAAAGCATTCGCTTTTCTTTGTCCCCAGGGTGCCGGCCACGGGGACCAACTCACAGATCTTACTGTCCTGCTTCCCTAGTTTCCAGCACCCCACGCATGCACTGTGTGTCTGTGCTCTGGTGCGGATGGCTAGGGCTGGGTGTTTAGCAGTCCTGAGTTCCCTCTCCCTCCCCACTCTGACTCCTCTCCTCCCGCAGGGAGCTGGGGTGAGGGGCGCTCGGGTCCCGCTGGGCTGCGGCTTGTATCTTATCCCCTTCGTGAGGCACTGGGTTCTCACAGGTGTGGATGTAGTCTGGCTGTTGTCCTGTGTCTTCTGGTCTCCTTTTAGGAACAGTTGTATTTGCTGTATTTTCAAAAATATATTTGGTTTTGGGAGGAGACTGCCGCTGCTCTACTCATGCTGCCATCTTGGTTCTCCTCCAACAGAGATTCTTTGGATTTGTTTACTTCTTATGGCTGAATCATATTTCATTGTGTATATGTACCACATTTTCTTTATCCATTCATCTACTGAAGGACACTTAGGTTGCTTCGATTTCATGGCTATTGTGAATAGTGCTGCGATAAACATAGGGGTGCATCTGTCTTTCTCAAACTGGGCTCCTGCATTCTTAGGGTAAATTCCTAGGAGTGGAATTCCTGGGTCAAATCGTATTTCTATTTTTAGTTTTTTGAGGAACCTCCATATTGCTTTCCACAATGGTTGAACTAATTTACATCCCCACCAGCAGTGTAGGAGGGTTCCCCTTTCTCCACATCCTCACCAACATTTGTCGTTTGGATGGTGGTGATCCTTAACTGGTGTGAGGTGATATCTCATTGTGGTTTTCATTTTCATTTCTCTGATGACTAGTGACGTGGAGCATATTTTCATATGTCTGCTGGCCATCTGAATTTCTTCTTTGGAGACGTGTCTGTTCAGATCCTCTGCCCATTTTTTAATTGGATTATTTGCTTTTTGTTTGTTGAGGTGCATGAGCTCTTTACATATTTTGGATGTCAACCCTTTATCGGATCTGTCATTTATGAATATATTCTCCCATACTGTAGGATGCCTTTTTGTTCTATTAGTGGTGTCCTTTGCTGTACAGAAGCTTTTCAGTTTGATGTAGTCCCACTTGTTCATTTTTGCTTTTGTTTCCCTTTCCTGGGGAGATAAGTTCATGAAGAAGTCACTCATGCTTATGTCCAAGAGATTTTTGCCTATGTTTTTTTCTAAGAGTTTTATGGTTTCATGACTTACATTCATGTCTTTGACCCATTTCAAATTTACTTTTGTGTATGGGGTTAGACAGTGATCCAGTTTCATTCTCTTACATGTAGCTGTCCAGTTTTGCCAGCACCAGCTGTTGAAGAGGCTGTCGTTTCCCTATTGTATATCCATGGCTTCTTTATCATATATTAATTGACCATATATGTTTAGGTTAATATCTGGACTGTCTATTCTGTTCCACTGGTCTGTGTGTCTGTTCTTGTGCCAGTACCAAATTGTCTTGATTACTGTGGCTTTATAGTAGAGCTTGAAGTTGGGTAGTGACATTCCCCCTGCTTTATTCTTCCTTCTCAGGATTTCTTTGGCTCTTTGGGGCCTTTTTTGGTTCCATATGAATTTTAAAAGTATTTGTTCCAGTTCATTGAAGAATGCTGTTGGTATTTTGATAGGCATTGCCTTGAATCTGTAGATTGCTTTATACAGGATGGCCATTTTGACAATATTAATTCTGCCTAGCCAAGAGCATGGAATGAGTTTCCATTTGTTAGTGTCTTATTTAATTTCTCTTAAGAGTGTCTTGTATTTTTCAGGGTGTAAGTTTTTCACTTCCTTGGTTAGGTTTATTCCTAGGTATTTTATTCTCTTTGATGCAATTGTGAATGGAATTGTTTTCCTGATTTCTCTTTCTGCTAGTTCATTGTTAGTGTATAGGAAAGCAACAGATTTCTTTGTATTAATTTTGTATCCTGCAACTTTACTAAATTCAGATATTAGTTCTAATAGTTTTGGAGTGAAATCTTTAGGGTTTTTTTCATGTACAACATCATGTCATTTGCAAATAGTGACAGTTTGACTTCTTTACCTATCTGGATGCCTTGTATTTCTTTGTTTTGTCTGATTGCCATGGCCAGGACCTTCAGTACTATGTTGAATAACAGTAGGGAGAGTGGGCATGCCTGTCTTGTTCCTGATCTTAGAGGAAAACCTTTCAGCTTCTTGCTGTTAAGTATGATGTTGGCTGTGGGTTTATCATATATAGCCTTTATTATGTTGAGGTACTTGCCCTCTATACCCATTTTGTTGAGAGTTTTTATCATGAATGGATGTTGAATTTTGTCAAATGCTTTCTCAGTGTCTGTGGAGATAATTACATGGTTTTTGTCCTTGTTTTTGTTGATGTGGATGATGTTGATGGATTTTTGAATGTTGTACCACTCTTGCATCCCTGAGATGAATCCCACTTGATAATGGTGTATGATCTTCTTGATGCACTTTTGAATTCGGTCTGCTAATATTTTGTTGAGTATTTTTGCATCTATGTTAATCAGGGAAATTGGTCTGTAATTTTCTTTTTTTGTGGGGTCTTTGCCTGGTTTTGGTATTAGCGTGATGCTGGCTTCATAGAATGAGTTTGGAAGTATTTCCTCCTTTTCTATTTGGAAAACTTTAAGGAGAATGGGTATTATGTCTTCCCTGTATGTTTGATAAAATTCAGCAGTGAATCCATCTGGCCCAAGAGTTTTGTTCTTCGTACTTTTTTTATTACCAATTCAATTTCGTTGCTGGTAATTGACCTGTTTAGGTTTTCTGTTTCTTCCTTGGTTAGTCTTGGAAGGTTGTATTTTTCTAGGAAGTTGTCCATTTGTTCCAGGTTTTCCAGCTTGTTAGCATATAGATTCTCATAGTATTCTCTAATAATTTTTTGTGTTTTTGTGGGGTCTGTCATGATTTTTCCTTTCTCATTTCTGATTCTATTGATGTATGTAGATTCTCTTAATAAGTCTGGCTAGGGGCTTATCTATTTTGCTTATTTTTTCAAAGAACCAGCTCTTGGTTTCATTGATTTTTTCTATTGTTTTATTCTTCTCAATTTTATTTATTTCTTCTCTGATCTTTATTATGCCCCTCCTTCTTCTGAGTTGGGGCCTCATTTGTTCTTCTTTTCCCAATTTCAATAATTGGGACTTTAGACTATTCATTTGGGATTGTTCTTCCTTCTTTAAGTAGGCCTGGATTTCTATATACTTTCCTCTTAGAATTGCCTTCACTGTGTCCCACAGAAGTGTGGATTTATGCTGTTGTCATTTTTCTCCATATACTGCTTGATCTGTGTTTTAATTGATCCATTGATTATTTAGGAGCATGTTTTTAAGCCTCCATGTGTTTGTGAGCTTTTTTTTTCTTTGTACAATTTATTTCTAGTTTTATGCCTTTGTGGTCTGAGAAGTTGGTTAGTAGAATTTCAATCTTTTTGAATTTACTGAGACTCTTTTTGTGGCCTAGTATATGGTCTATTCTGGAAAATGTTCCATGTGTACTTGAGAAGAATGTGTATCCTGCTGCTTTTGGGTGTAGAGTTCTGAAGATGCTTGTTAGGTCCATCTATTTTAGTGTGTTGTTCAGTGCCTCTGTGTCCTTACTTATTTTCTGTCTGGTGGATCTGTCCTTTGGAGTGAATGGTGTGTTGAAGTCTCCTAGAACAAATGCATTGCATTCTATTTCCTCCTTTAATTCTGTTCGTATTTGTTTCACATATGTTGGTGCTCCTGTATTGGGTGCATATATATTTATAATGGTTATGTCCACTTGTTGGACTGAGCCCTTTATCATTATGTAATGTCCTTCTTTATCTCTTGTTACTTTCTTTGTTTTGAAGTCTATTTTGTCTGATACAAGTACTGCAACTCCTGTTTTGTTCTCCCTATTGTTTGCATGAAATACCTTTTCCATCCCTTGACTTTTAGTCTGTGTATGTCTTTTGGTTTGAAGTGAGTTTCTTGTAAGCAGCATATAAATGGGTCTTGCTTTTTTATCCATTCTGTTACTCTGTGTCTTTTGATTGGTGCATTCAGTCCACTTACATTTAGGATGATTATTGAAAGATATGTACTTATTGCCATTGCAGGCTTTAGATTCGTGGTTACCGAAGGTTCAAGGGTAGCTTCTTTACTATCTAACCATCTAACTTAGCTCTCTTAATTAAGCTATTATAAGTACAGTCTGATGATTCTTTATTTCTCTCCCTTCTAATTCCTCCTCCTCCATTCTTTATATGTTGGTTGTTTTATTCTGTGCCCTTTTGAGTTTCCTTTGACTGCTTCTGTGAGTAGTTGATTTTATTTTTTGCCTTTAGTTAGTATTTGGTTGGTCTGCTTTCTTCGTTGTGATTTTATTTTCTCTGTTGGCATCTATTTAGCCTTAGGATTGCTTCCATCTAGAGCAGTCCCTTAAAAATATCCTGTAGAGGTGGTTTGTGGGAGGCAAATTCCCTCAACTTTTGTTTGTCTGGGAATTGTTTAATCCCTCCATATTTGAATGATAATCATACTGGATACAATATTCTTGGTTCAAGTCCTTTCTGTTTCATTGCATTACATATATCATGCCATTCTCTTCTGGTATGTAAGGTTTCTGTTGAGAAGTCTGATGATAGCCTGATGGGTTTTCCTTTGTAGGTGATATTTTTTCTCTCTTTGGCTGCCTTTAATACTCTGTCCTTGTCTTTGATTTTTCCCATTTTAATTATTATATGTCTTGGTGTTGTTGTCCTTGGGTCACTTGTTTTGGGAGTTCTGTGGGCTTTCATAGTCTGGGAAACTATTTCCTCCCCCAGTTTGGGGAAGTTTTAAGCAATTATTTCTTCAAAGACACTTTATATCCCTTTCTCTCTCTCTTCTTCTGGTACTCCTATAATGTGAATATTGTTCCATTTGGATTGGTTACACAGTTCTCTTAATATTCTTTCTTTCCTGGAGATCCTTTTATCTCTCTCTATGTCAGCTTCTCTGGGTTCCCGTTCTCTGATTTCTATTTCATTAATGGCCCCTTGCACCTCTTCCAGTCTGCTCTTAAGTCCTTCCAGTGATTATTTTATTTCTGTACTCTCCCTCCCAACTTGATCCTTTAGCTCTTGCATATTTCTCAGCAAGTCCATCAGCATGGTTATAACCTTTATTTTGAATTCTTTTTCAGGAAGATTGGTTAAATCTATCTCCCCAGGTCCTCTCTCATGGGTTGTCTGGGTAATTCTGTACTGGACCAAATTCTTCTGCCTTTTTATGGCAAGAGAGGTAGCAGTAGGCAGGTAGCACATGGTTCAGATGGGAGAACAAAGTCCTTTCCTACTTGTTGGTCACCTTGCACTTCTCTGCTGCCTGTGTCAGTTACCTGCACACCTGGAGCAGCCTCTGGATTAATCCCCTAAGCTGCCGTGGGTGAAGTCACCATCAGAGTAGCCCAGCGCCCTGCTGGGAGTGGCAGATGTGCCGGGTGTGCTCTCCTGCAAGAACAGTGCCCCCTCACACCTTGCCCTGTTTTCCTCTCCCTGCATCAGGCAGCTGCATGCCAGCGGCAGTCTCTGGGTCTGGCCCGGGTGGCCACACACTGGGAGGAGATTCTGGGCAGTTGTTGTGGACATGGCCACTCTCTGGTTGCTCAGCCGCTGTGTCAGTTCCACGCTGGCTGGGGGAATGACTGGAAGGCTGCCTATCACCATGAGGGGCTTCAGGGATGCGTTGCCACCCAGGGGGCTGGGGCACCCGAAGTTCCTCAGAATTCCCAGCCTGCTTGGTTGAGTGTGCCAGGATGCTTCCATCCACCTGTGAGGCCCCTGTCCCTTAAAGACTTTCTAAAAGCACTCACTTTTCTTTTGTCCCAGGGGAGCCAGCTTCCGGGACCCGCTCCCAGATTTTACTTTTCCATTTTTGAAATATCCAGCACACTATACAATGTGTATCTGCGCTCCCGGTGTGGATTACTAGAGCTGGTTATTTAGCAGTCCTGGGCTTCCACTCCCTCCCTGCTCCAACTCCTGTCCTCCTGCCAGGGAGCTGGGGTAAGGGGAGCTCTTGGGTCCCACCAGGCCTTGGCTTGTATCTTATCCCCTTCATGAGATGCTGAGTTCTCGCAGATGTAGATGTATCCATTATACTGTATCCACTGGTCTCTCTTTTAGGAATAGTTGTATTTGTTGTATTTTCAAAAATTATATATGGTTTTGGGAGGAGATTTCAGCTGCCCTACTCATGCCGCCATCTTGGCTCCTCCCCTCTCCATATGAGTTTTAGAACTGTTTGTCCAGTTCATTGAGGAATGCTGTCATTATTTTGATAGATAGGGATTGCATTGAATCTGTAGATTGCTTTAAGCAGGATGGCCATTTTGACAATATTAATTCTTCCTACCCAAGAGCATGGGATAAATTTCCATTTATTAGTGTCCTCTTTCTCTGAAGAGTGTCTTGTAGTTTTCAGGGTCCATTATTGTTTTTAAACAGCTTTATTGGGATGTAATCCACCCACTTAAAGAATACAATTTAATGGTTTTCAGTATTTTCATAGGGATGTACAGTTATCACTACAATCCAAATATAGAATTTGTTTTCTACCCTAAAAGAAACCCCATCCATTAGCAGGCCCCCTCATTATTCCATCCTCCATCACCCCCCAGCCCCTGGCAACCACTATTCCACTTCCTGTCTCTGTAGATTGACCTTTTCTGGATGTTTATACATATGGAATCATGTTCTGCCATCCTCTGTGCCTTATGTGTCTGCTTCTACTTAGCATGTATTCAGGATACATCCATGTATCTTTTTTGTAGTTGAATAATATTCCATTGTATGGATGTATGGTATATTACTGTTAAGTAAACTTTACACCTTATTTGACTTTTATTGATTTTTCCCTAATGTCCCTTTTCTGTTTTAGAATCCCTTCTAGGATGCTGCATTACATTTAGTTGTCATGTCTCCTTAGCTTCCTCTGGTCTGATAGTCCTCAGGGTAATGCTGTTTTGTTCCTTCTCTTTTGCTTTGTTTTTGTATTCCACAAGTGAGTGAAATCATATGGTATTTGTCTTTCTACATCTGGCTTATGTCACTGAGCATATTACCCTCTAGATTCATCCATGTTGTTGCAAATGGCAGGGTTTCTTTACTTTATATGGCTGAGCAATACTCCATTGTGTATATGTATCACATCTTCTTTATCCGTTCATCTATTGATGGACACTTAGGTTGCTTGCACATTTTAGATATTGCGAACAGTGCAGAGATAAACATAGGGATACAGACATCGGTTCAAATCATGGATTTTGTTTTCTTCGGGTAAATTCCTAGGAGTGGAATTACTAGGTCAAATGGTATTTTTATTTTTAGCTTTTTGAGGGACCTCCATACTGCTTTCCATAGTGGTTGCACCAATTTGCAGTCCCACCAACAGTGTAGGAGGGTTCATATTTCTCCACATTCTCTCCAGCATTTGTTGTTTCTTGTCTTATGGGTATGGCCATTCTAACTTGTGTGAGGTGATATCTCATTGTGGTTTTAATTGGCACTTCCCTGATGATTAGTGATGTGGAGCATCTTTTCATGTGCCTATTGGCCATTTATATTTCTTCTTTGGAGAAATGTCTGTTCAGGTCTTCTGCCCATATTTTCATGGGGTGATTTGGTTTTTGGGTGTTGAAGCATATGAGTTCTCTCTATATATTGAGTTCTCTCTATGTAGGTTAAACCCCTAGCAGCTGAGTTGTTTATGAATATATTCTCCCATACTGTAGGATGCCTTTTTGTTCTGATGGTTTCCTTTGCTGTACAGAAGCATTTAGTTTGATGTAGTACCACTTGCTCGTTTTTTATTTTGTTTCCCTTGCCCAAGAAGATGTGTCCAGAAAAAAATTGCTCATACTCCTATTCAAAAGACTTTTGCCTGTGTTTTCTTCTAAGAGTTTTATGGTTTCATAACTTACATTCAGGTCTTTGATCCATTTCAAGCTTACTTTTGTGTATGGAGTTAGACAATAATCCAGTTTCATTGTCTTACAGGTAGTTGTCCAGTTTTGCCAACCCCATTTGTTAAAGAAGCTGTCTTTCCCCTATTATTTATTCATGGCTCCTTTATCATATATTAATTGACCATATATGTGTGGGTTTATATCTGGGCTCTCTATTCTGTTCTGTTGATCTATAGGTTTGTTCTTGTACCAGTACCAAATTGTTTTGATTCCTGTAGCTTTGTAGTAGAGCTTGAAGTCATAAATAAAACCCCCATCTTTGTTCTTCTTTCTCAGGATTGCTTTGACTAGTCAGGGTCTTTTGTGGTTCCATTTGAATTTTAGAACTATTTATTTTAAATCATTGAAGAATGCTGTTGGTATTTTGATAGGGATTGCACTGAATCTATAAATTGTTTTGGGCAGTATGGCCATTTTGACAATATTAATTCTTCCTATCCATGTGCAGGGGATAGATTTCCATTTTTTGGTGTTGTCTTTAATTTATCTTAGTGTTTTGTAGTTTTCAGACTATAGGTCTGTAGGGGCCGGCCTACGGCCGAGGCTGAGTCCCACTATGGCTGAACACCGCCCTTCCACTCTAGTTGACCAATGCCCTAAGGTGGCGCACGCTTCCTGGGCGCCACCCTGCATGGTTTGGTGGCATTAGCATAAGGAAGTTGCTCCTATAGGCTTGCATGATCTTGATCACCATAGGCCAGCTTCCTTTATATAAGGCATAAGCAGGAAAGAGAAGCACTCACTCACTCTCTCACTCTCTCTCTCTCTCACTCTCTCACTCTCTTTCCCACTCTCTCAATCTCTGTCTCCCTCTCTCCCCTCATTCTCTTTCTCATTCGCTCCCCCCGGCTGTTGCTTCTTCTCACTCACCTTCTCCCGGCCTTCCGAGCAACAATAAAGAACTGAAGTGAACCAGGTCTGTGTACGTATCGCTGTCGTCACCGCAACAAGGGGCGAACGCGGTATCTGGTGCCGAAACCCGGGAGTTTTTCTCCAACCACCCAGAGGAGAAACTAGTGGACGCAGACGCCATAGAGCTTCTTACCCTGAAGCAGTACCTGTGGACCCCGTTCGGAAGGATTGCTCGGGAAGGCGCTTCAGATGAGAAGGGTGAGTGGACCAACGAGCAAAGCAAATGTAGGAGTAGGAAAGGAGATAGCAAGCGGCTGTGGTGGGGATTTCTGTTTTGTCTGTCCGTCATAGTGTTCTTTGTTGTACTGTTTTGTTTTGTCAAAAATGTTATGAAAAGTTAGGGCGCCAGTGAAAGTTCGCGGGATAGCGACGAAGCCAGGAAAGTTCGCGGTATAGCGACGAATGCAGGTTAGCGATAAGAGTACCCTTTACCCATAAACTTAGAAGTAGCCTTTTATCCTTTAATCGCTAACATGGGATCTGAAGAGTCTAGAATTAGAGTAGAAGAGCCTTTGAGAGCACTCCTGAGGGCCAACAGAACCTCATTAAAAACAAAAACCGCAAGGGCTTTCCTCCACACGGTGGAGAAGCATGCTCCGTGGTTCCTAGATGCAGGAAGAATCACTACCCCCGTGTGGGAAAAGTTAGGCGAGGATCTGCGCAGCGCAGATCGCAGGGAGCCGCTCCCGGCTGGGACGCTCCCCATATGGGGGCTGGTTAAGAGCTGCCTAAAGGAGAATAAACCTAGTTGTAGAGAAGCCATAAGGGAGGGAGAGGAGATTCTTGAGGAAGTGAGAGGAAAGAGCCTCTGCGAGAGCATCTGAAAGTGGATCTACACAGGGGGGGTCCTCTGATGAGGAAGAGGACCAAGAATTATCAGGAGAAGAGTTAGAGGCTAGGGCTGCTCAGAGAGGACATCGGCCCACATTGTGCTCCTCACTGAGCCGACTGAGAATAAGCAGAGAGGAAGGAGAGACTAGCTCAGCCCCTCTTCCCAATAAGAGCAGTAAGGTAGAAGAGATTGTGCCAACCGCCCCACATTATCCATTTTGCTCTCCGACCTATAGAGCAGAGCCACCCCTTTACCAGAGTTACTCATATTGTGGTGGCCAGGGGTGCCAAGAACAATTGGGCAAGAATAGATGGAGGGAATGGCTAACCATGGAGGGGAATGCAGCCTTCCCAGTAATAGAAGATCCAAACACCCAGCAAAGATACCATCAAGCCCTAGATTTTAAGCTTGTTAAAAGCCTAAAGGAAGCTGCCACCACCTATGGAGTGCAAGCAGCGTTCACTGTGGCCATAGTAGAGTCATTAGCCACTCAGAATCTAACACCAGATGATTGGGCTAATGTAGCCAGAGCATGCCTTACTGGAGGTCAGTACCTGCTATTCAAAACTGCGTGGGCAGAGCTTTCTCAAGACACTGCCCGGCGCAACGCTGCCGCAGGGAACAATCAGTGGAACCTGGAGATGCTAATGGGCACAGGACCTTACCTAGGACAGCATAATCAGATAAATTACCCTCCTGCTGTGTATATGCAAATAGCTACAGCAGCTGTCAAGGCCTGGAAAACACTCCAGGGCATTGGTGATTTACAGGGTCAATTATCTAAAGTACTCCAAGGACCAAATGAGCCTTATGCAGACTTCTTGGCAAGGTTGATGCAAACTGCAGGCCGTATATTTGGAGATGTTGACACAGCAATGCCCCTAGTAAAACAGTTGGCCTATGAGCAAGCAAATAAATGGTGTAAAGAGGCTATCAGGCCTTGGAAAAATAAAGATTTAAATGTGTACCTCAAAGTTTGCAGGGACATCAATGACACATTAGTGCAAGAGCAAATTGCCGCAGGGCATCTTCAAAGTTCTACTTCCCCATTTAATACACCCATATTTGTCATAAGAAAGAAGTCAGGAAAATGGAGATTGCTGCATGATTTAAGAGCTGTAAATAATCAGATGATTCTCATGGGATCAGTGCAATTAGGTTTACCATTGCCTATGGCCCTGCCAAAAGGTTGGAAATCAATTGTAATAGATATCAAAGATTGTTTCTTTTCCATCCCTCTTCATTCTGAGGACTGTAAAAAGTTTGCCTTCACTGTACCAGCCATCAACCATGATTGCCCAGATGAGCGGTATGAGTGGAAAGTGTTGCCACAAGGCATGGCAAATAGCCCTACTATGTGCCAGTTGTATGTGCATGAGGCCCTGGCAGAAGTAAGAAAAAAGTTCCCTGATGTAATTATCTATCATTATATGGATGATATTCTCTTATGTCATGAAAAGAATAGTAAAGTAGAAGAAGCCCTCTGCTTCTTGCAAGCACACTTTAAGATATGGGGTCTGGAACTAGCACCAGAGAAAATACAGGCAACTTGCACCAAACAGTATTTAGGAATTAAATTGGAAGATACTATTGCTAGGCCATTAAAAATGACCATAACAACAGATCAATTAAAAACCCTTAATGATTTTCAAAAACTACTTGGAGATATAAATTGGGTAAGGCCATTCCTAAAGCTTACAGATGAAGAGCTCAGTCCATTATATGAGACACTGAAGGGCGATTCTGATTTATCATCTCCGTGCTCTCTCAGTAAGCAAGCCAAGGATGCCTTGAGCCTAGTCCAATCCCGCTTGCAGTTTGCCCAGGTAGATAGAATAGACTATGGCAAATTGCTATTCCTTATAGTGATACCCAGTAATAATAGCCCAACAGGGGTACTTTGGCAGGAAGGGCCAATTCTCTGGGTATATCTGGCCCACTCTCCAGGAAAAACATTAAGATGGTATCCTCAGAGTATAGCTGATTTGATCATCAAGGGAATCAGGACAGCTATAAAAACATTTGGGATTCCCCCAAACATAATAATAACGCCTTATACTGCTGAGCAGATTGAATGTCTTACTGCATGCTGTGATGCATGGGCTGTTGCTTACAGCATCACCAATGCTTCCTTTGACAACCACTACCCAAAACATCCTTGGCTACAGTTCTGCCTCTCTAATCCCGTCATCTTTCCTAAAAACACAAGATGTAATCCCATACCCAAAGCCAAGGTGGTGTTCACTGATGGGTCAAAGAATGGCATTGGGACTGTGGTCACTGGTGACCAATCTTGGACATTCAGTTTTCCAACCACTTCAGCCCAACAAACAGAGCTGTTGGCTGTAGCACAAGCCTTTACGCTTTTCTCACAGGAACCTTTTAACCTTTTAGCAGATAGTCAGTATGTAGTGACTGCTGTGTCCATCTTAGAGAATGTAAGTTATATTAGCCAGTCTTCCCCCGTTGCCAACATTTTTAGAAAGCTACAACAACTAATATGGACTCGATCAGAACCTTTCTTTATTGGACATGTAAGAGCCCACACTTCCCTCCCAGGACCCATTGCTGAGGGAAACAGACGTGCCGATGCCCTGACCCGTGAGTTTAACATCTTAGCTCTATTTGACCCTGTAGAACAAGCTGCTCAATTTCACAAACAATTCCATGTCAATGCACATACCCTTCGCCTAAAATATAATATTACTAGAGACCAAGCAAGAGCCATAGTAGTCAGTTGCAAATGGTGTGTCACACTCCTACCCTCCATCTCAGAAGGAGTTAATCCAAAGGGGCTACTCCCCAATCACATTTGGCAAATGGATGTTACCCATATTCCAGAATTCGGTAAGATGAAATATGTCCATGTGTCTGTAGACACCTGCTCAAGCATCATTTTTGCCTCTTGCCATACAGGAGAAAAATCTAGAGATGTCATATCTCACTGCCTCCAGGCATTTTCGGCCTGGGGAAAGCCCAAACATTTAAAAACTGACAATGGGCCAGCATATACATCCCAATCGCTCCTCAGCTTTTTAAAAACAATGGATATCACCCACACCACGGGCATTCCCTATAACCCTCAAGGGCAAGGCGTGGTAGAGCGCGCCAACCTGACCCTTAAAAATGTTCTCTATAAACAAAAAGGGGGAATAGGGGCAGACTTCAGATCCCCCAGAGACAAACTTAACATCATATTGTTCATTTTAAATTTTTTGACATTGGACAAAGATGGCCACAGTGCAGCAGAGCGGCATAATCGCCGTTCCAGGCCTAAAGACATGCCCGCAGTTATGTGGAAGGATGTATTGGAAGGATCATGGAAAGGCCCGGATCCAGTGTTAATCTGGAGCCGAGGCTCTGTTTGTGTTTTCCCACAGGACCGAAACAATCCCATCTGGGTGCCTGAACGCCTGACACGGAGAGTGGCAAGACCAGAACCGGAAGTGCGAGATGCCGATGCCACTGATGCTCATCCTGCTCAGCAGGCGATAGCGGAACACAGAGAACTATGGGGTCTGGTGAAGGCTTGGCCTATTCCACTCCCGGTGACTGAAACTGCACATACCTTTCCTGCCTTTTTCTCTACCTATAGTACACTTAATCTCCCATATCTGCCTTTTGACAGCTCTATGTGTTACTGGCATTCCTTTCATAACCTCTCTAAAGCTGCCAATCTGTCGAGGAAATTAGGCAAGATGTTATCCACCAATTGGTCCAGTGAGTTTTATGTGCTCACCACTCAGCTATGGCTAGAAATATTGAATGTTAGTCCCCAAAAGTTAGAGGCGCTGTCTGTAGCTCAGTTTGCTGAAGCCGTGCTAAATGCCACCAAAGCCTGGTCAGGCATGGGTGTTCTGTTCCATGCAATGGCAACATCGGAAAGTGCGGGCGATGGCTCTGGTGCAGCCCATGGCAGCTATAGAAGAAGGCATCTCCCCTAGGGTGTAGCACAATATGTTGGACCAGTAGTCAAAGACGGGTAAGATCAGGAGGTACGCATACCAACCTAAGACAGGGCGCAGACCTTAGCTGTCTGTTGCCTTATGACGGGTAAGGATGCTGCACCTCCCTGACAACCTAAGACAGGCATGGTCCCCGAGCCTCATTGTGCTAAAAAACAAAAAAGGGGGAGATGTAGGGGCCGGCCTACGGCCGAGGCTGAGTCCCACTATGGCTGAACACCGCCCTTCCACTCTAGTTGACCAATGCCCTAAGGTGGCGCACGCTTCCTGGGCGCCACCCTGCATGGTTTGGTGGCATTAGCATAAGGAAGTTGCTCCTATAGGCTTGCATGATCTTGATCACCATAGGCCAGCTTCCTTTATATAAGGCATAAGCAGGAAAGAGAAGCACTCACTCACTCTCTCACTCTCTCTCTCTCTCTCACTCTCTCACTCTCTTTCCCACTCTCTCAATCTCTGTCTCCCTCTCTCCCCTCATTCTCTTTCTCATTCGCTCCCCCCGGCTGTTGCTTCTTCTCACTCACCTTCTCCCGGCCTTCCGAGCAACAATAAAGAACTGAAGTGAACCAGGTCTGTGTACGTATCGCTGTCGTCACCGCAACAAGGGGCGAACGCGGTATAGGTCTTTCACCTCTTTGGTTAGGTTTATTCCTAGGTATTTCATATTTTTCAATGTAATTGTAAATGGAGTTGTTTTCCTGATTTCTCTGTTAGTTATTTGTTAGTATATAGGAATGCAGCAGATTTCTGTGTATTAATTTTGTATCCTCCAACTTTGCTGAATTCAGCTATAAGTTCTGCTAGTTTTTTGGTGGATTCTTCTCTATTTCCTATGTATAATATCATGTCTGCAAATAGTGAGAGTTTAACATCTTCATTAACAATCTGATTGCCTTTTATCTCTGTGTTGTCTGATTGCCATGGCTAGAACCTCCAGTACTATGTTGAATTAAAGAGGTGAGAGTGGGCATATTTATCTTGTTCCTGATCTTAGAGGAAAATATTTCAGCTTTTCAGTATTAAGTATGATGCTGGCTGTGAGTTTGTCTATATGGCCATTATTATATTGATGTATGTACCCTCTGTGCCCATTTTGTTTAGACTTTTTATCATGAATGGATGTTGAATTTTGTCAAATGCTTTTTCAGCATCTATTGAGATGAGCATGTGGTTTTTATCATTCTTTTTCGTTAATGTGGTGTATGATATTGATTGATTTACAAATGTACCAACCTTGCATCCCTGGAATAAATCACACTTGGTCATGATGAATGATCTTTTTGATATATTTGTGGATTCAGTTTGCCGATATTTTGTGAAGGATTTTTGCATCTATGTTCGTCAGGGGTATTGGTCTGTAATTTTCTTTTTTTGTGGTGTCTTTGTCCAGTTTTGGTATTAAAGTGATGCTGGCCTTATAGAACGAGTTTGGAAGTATTCACTCTTCTACTTTTTGGAATGCTTTAAGAAGGATAGATATTACCTCTTCTTTAAATGTTTTGTAGAATTCAGCTGTTAAGCTGTCTGGACCTGGAGTTTTGTATTTTGGGAGTTTTCTAAATTAAAAATTCGATTTCATTGCTAGTAATTGGTCTGTTTGGATTTTCTGTTTTGTCCTGGGTCAGTCTTGGAAGGTTGAATTTTTCTAGGAAGATGTCCATTCTAAGTTGTCCAATTTATTGGCATATAATTTTTCATAGTATTCTCTAATATGTCTTTATATTTATGTGGTATCCATTGTGATTATTCATTCTTTGTTTCTGATCTGTTTATGTGCATACACTCCTTTTTAATTGATAATTCTGGCTAGGAGTTTATTTTGTTTATTTTCTTAAAGAACCACCTCCTGCTTTCAGTGATTTTTAAAAATTGTTTTATTCTTCTCTATTTTATTTCTGCTCTGATCTTTATTATGTTCCTCCTTCTATTGACTTTGGGTTTCATTTATTCTTTGTCTAGTTTCTTTAAATGTGGTTTTTGACTGCTTATTTGAGAGTGTTCTTGTGTCTTGAGGTTAGCCTGTATTGCTATGTACTTTCCTCTTAGAACTGCCTTTGCTGCGTCCCACAGATATTTGGCTGTTGTGTTTTTGTTTTCATTTGTCTCCATGTATTGTTGATTTCTGTTTTAAGCTGTTCATTGATCCATTGATTATTTGGAAGCATGTTGTTTAGCCTCCATGTGTTTGTGTTTTTGTTTTCTTTGTGTAATTTATTTCTAGTTTCATACCATTGTTGTCTGAGAAGCTGCTTGATCCAATTTCAGTCCTTTTGAATTTATTGAACCTTTTCTTGTGGTACCTAGTATGTGATCTATTCTGAAGAATATTCCATGTACACGTGATAAAAATGTATCCTGCTGCTTTTGGGTGGTGTTCTGTAGATATTTGTTAAGTCCATTTGTTCTAATGTATTGCTCAGTGCCTCTGTTTCCTTGTTTATTTTCTGTCTGGTTGATTTGTCGATTGATGTGAATAGTGTGTTAAAGTCTCCTAAAATGATTGTGTTACAATGTTTTCTCCTTTAATTCTGTATTTGTTTTACATATTTAGGTGCTCCTATGTTGAGTGCTTAGATATTCATTATATCCTCTTGTTGGAGTGATCTTTTTACATTATCAAATGTCCTTCTTGGTCTCTTGCTACTTTCTTTATTTTGAAATCAATTTTGTCTGATATAATTACTGCTACTCCTGCTTTTATCTCCCTATTATTTGCATATAATATCTTTTCTCATCCCTTCTTTTAGTGTGTGTATGTCTTTGGGTCTGAAATGAGTCTATTGTAGGCAGCATTTGGATGCATCTTGTTTCCTTATCCGTTCTGCCACTCTATGTTTTTGATTGGTGCAATCAGTCTATTTACATTTAAGGTAATTCTTGATATGATCTTCTTGCCATTTTATTAATTGTTTTTTGACTGTTTTTTTCCTTTGGTTTCATTAATGTGCAATTACATGAGCAACATTATGGTTACCAGACTCCCCTTATAATCAAGTCCCCACCACATACCCCAATTACAGTCACTATCCACCAGCATGGTAAGATGCTATAGAATCCCTACTTGTCTTCTCTGTGTTATACTGCCTTCCCCGTGTCCTCCCCCACTGACATTATGTGTGCTAATTGTAACGTCTCCTTTCCACCCTTATCCCTCCCTTCCCACCCATCTTCCCTAGTCCCTTTCCCTTTGGTAACTGTTAGTCCATTCTTGGGTTCTGTGAGTCCGCTGCTGTTTTGTTCCTTTGGTAATTGCTTTGTTCTTATACTCCACAGATGAGTGGAATCATTTGATACTTGTCTTTCCCCACCTGGCTTATTTCACTGAGCATAATACCCTCTAGCTCCATCTATGATGTTGCAAATGGTAGGATTTGTTTTCTTCTTATGGTTGAATAATATTCCATTGTGTATATGTACCACATCTTCTTTATCCATTCATCTACTGAAGGACACTTAGGTTGCTTCCATTTCCTGGCTATTGTAAATAGTGCTGTGATAAACACAGGCATGCATATGTCTTTTTCAAACTGGGATGCTGCATTTTTAGGGTAAATTCCTAGGAGTGGAATTCCTGGGTCAAATGGTATCTCTATTTTGAGTTTTTTGAGGAACCTCCATATTGCTTTATACAATGGTTGAACTAATTTACATTCCCACCAGCAGTGTAGGAGGGTTCCCCTTTCTCCACATCCTCGCCAACATTTGTTGTTGTCTGTCTTTTGGATGTTATCCTAACTGGTGTGAGGTGATATCTCATTGTGGTTTTAATTTGCATTTCTCTGATGATTAGCGATGTGGAGCATCTTTTTATGTGTCTGTTAGACATCTGAATTTCTTCTTTGTAGAAGTGTCTGTTTAGCTTCTCTGCCCATTTTTTAATTGGCTTATTTGCTTTTTGTTTGTTGGGGTATGTGAGCTCTTTATATAACTTGGATGTGAACCCCTTTTCAGATATGTCATTAATGAATATATTCTCCCATACTGTAGGATATCTTTTTGTTTTACTGATGGTGTCCTTTTCTATACAGAAGCTTTTTAGTTTGATGTAGTCCCACTTGTTCATTTTTGCTTTTGTTTCCCTTGCCTGGGCAGATATGTTCATGAAGAAGTTGCTCATGTTTATGTCCAAGAGATTTTTGCTGATGTTTTCTTCTAAGAGTTTTATGGTTTCCTGACTTACATTCAGGTCTTTGATCCCTTTTGAGTTTACTTTTGTGTATGGGGTTAGACAATAATTCAGTTTCATTCTCTTGCATGTAGCTGCCCAGTTTTGCCAACACCAACTGTTGAAGAGGCTGTCATTTCCCCATTGTATGTCCACGGCTCCTTTATTGTATATTAATTAGCCAAATATGTGTGGGTTTATATCTGGGATCTCTAGTCTGTTCCACTGGTCTGTGCATCTGTTCTTGTGCCAGTACCAAATTGTCTTGATTACTGTGGCTTTGTAGTAGAGCTTGAAGTTGGGGAGCACAATCCCCCTAGCTTTATTCTTCCCTGTCAGGATTGCTTTGGCTATTTGGAGTCTTTTCTTGTTCCATAGGAATTTTAGAAAGATTTTCTATACTTCATTGAAGAATGCTGTTGGTATTTTGGTAGGAATTGCATTGAATCTCTAGATTGCTTTAGGCAGGATGGCCATTTTGACAATATCAATTCTTCCTATCCATGAGCACGGGATGTGTTTCCATTTATTGGTATCCTCTTTAATTTCTCTCTTGAGTGTCATGTATTTTTATGAGTACAGGTCTTTTACTTCCTTGGTTAGATTTATTCCTAAGTATTTTATTCTTTTTGATGCAATTGTGAATGGAATTATTTTCCTGATTTCTCTTTCTACTAGTTCATCATTAGTGTATAGGAAATCAACAGATTTCTTTGTATTAATTTTGTATCCTGCAACTTTGCTGAGTTCTGATATTAGATATGGTTGTTTTGGAGTGGATTCTTTAGGGTTTTTTATGTAGAATATCATGTCATCTACAAACAGGGATAGTTTAACTTCTTCCTTGCCAATCTGGATGCCTTTTATTTCTTTGTGTTGTCTGATTGCTGTGGCTAGGACCGCCAGAACTGTGTTGAATGAAAGTGGGGGAAATTGGGCATCTTTGTCTTGTTCCTGATCTTAACGGAAAAGCTTCCAGCTTCTCAGTGTTAAGTATAATATTGGCTGTGGGTTTGTCATATATGGCTTTTATTATGTTGAGGTACTTGCCCTCTATACCCATTTTATTGAGAGTTTTTATCATGAATGAATGTTGAATTTTGTTGAATGCTTTTTCAGCACGCATGGAGATGATTACATGGTTTTGTCCTTCTTTTTGTTGATTTGGTGGATGATACTGATGGATTTTCGAATGTTGTACCATCCTTGCATCCCTGGTATGAATGCCATTTGATCATGATGCATGATCTTTTTGATGTATTTTTGAATTCAGTTTGCTAATATTTTGTTGAATATTTTTACGTCTATGTTTATCAGGGATATTGGTCTGTAATTTTCTTTTTTTGTGGGGTCTTTGCCTGGTTTTGGTATTAGAGTGATGTTGGCCTCGTAGAATGAGTTTGTGAGTATTTCCTCCTCTTCTACTTTTTGGAAAACGTTAAGGAGGGTGGATATTAGGTTTTCACTAAATGTTTGATAGAATTCAGCAGTGAAATCATCTGGTCCAGGAATTTTGTTCTTAGGTAGTTTTATGATTACCAACTCAATTTCCTTGCTGGTAATTGGTCAATTCAGGTTTTCTGTTTCTTTGTGGGTCAGCCTTGGAAGGTTGTATTTTTCTAGAATGTTGTTCATTTCCTCTAGGTTATCCAATTTTTTAGCATATGATTTTTCATAATATTCTCTCATAATTCTTTATATCTCTGTGGTGTCCATATTGATTTTTCCTTTCTTATTTCTGATTCTGTTTATGTGTTTAGACTCTCTTTTTTTCTTGGTAAGTCTGGGTGGGGGTTTATCTATTTTGTTTATTTTCTCAAAGAACCTGCTTCTGCTTGCATTGATTTTTTCTTTTTTTTTATTCTTCTGGATTTATAAAATTTCTGCTCCAATCTTTTTTATGTTCCTGCTTCTACTGACTTTGGGCATCATTTGTTCTTCTTTTTCTAGTTTCGTTAATTGTGAGTTTAGATTGTTCATTTCAGACTGTTATTTTCTCCTGAGGTAGGCCTGTATTGCAATACACTTCCCTCTTAGTATGGCCTCCACTGTATCCCACAGATTTTGCAGTGGTGAATTATTGTTGTCGTTTGTCTGCATATATTTGGTCATTGATCCATTGATTATTTAGGAGCATGTTGTTAAGCCTTCGTGTGTTTGTGGGCTTTCTCACTTTCTTTGTGTAATTTATTTCTAGTTTCATACCTTTGTTTTCTGAGAAGCTGGTTGATACAATTTCAATCTTTTTAAATTTACTGAGTCTCTTTTTGTGGCCTAGTATATGATCTATTCTTGTATATGTTCCATGTGCAATTGAGAAGTATGTGTATGCCATTGCTTTTGGATGTAGTATTCTGTAGATGTCCGTTAGGTACATCTGTTCTAATGTGTTGTGCAGTGCCTCTGTCTCCTTACTTAATTTTTGTCTGATTTATCTGTCCTTTGGAGTGAGTCATTTGTTGAAGTCTCCTAGAATGAATGCATTGCATTCTATTTCCCCCTTTAATTCTGTTAGTATTTGTTTCACATATGTAGGTGCTCCTCTGTTAAGTGCATAGATATTTATAATAGTTATACTCTCCTTTTGGACTGACCACTTTATCATCATGTAATATCCTTCTTTGTCTCGTTACTTTCTTTGTTTTGAAGTCTATTTTGCCTGATACAGGTACTGCAACTCCTGCTTTTTTCTCCCTATTAGTTGCATGAAATATCTTTTTCCGTCCCTTTACTTCCTATTTGTGTATGTCATTGGGTTTGAAGTGAGTCTCTTGTAGGCAACATATAGTTGGGTCTTGTCTTTTTATCCATTCAGTGATTCTGTACCTTTGGATTGGTGCATTCAGACCTTTTGCATTTAGGATGGTTATCTATAGGTATGTACTTATTGCCATTGCAGGCTTTAGATTCATGGTTACCAATGGCTCAAGGGTAATTCCCTTATTATCTAACAGTCTAATTTAACTTACTTAGTATGCTTTTACAAATGCAACCTAAGGATTCTTTTTCTTTTCATCCTTTTTCTTCCTCCTCCATTCTTCATATATTAGGTAACATATTCTGTACTCTTTGTCTATCCCTTGATTGATTTTGGGGGTAGTTGATTTGATTTTGCATCTGCTTTATAATTAATGTTCTACTTTGCTGTGGTTTTACTTCCCCTGGTGACAGCTATTTAGCCTTAGGAATGCTTCCATATATAGCAGTTCCTCCAAAATACACTGTAGAGGAAGTTTGTGGTAGGTAAATTCTCGCAGCTTTTGCTTATCTGGGAATTGTTTAATCCCTCATTCAAATTTAAATGATAACCTTGCCTGGTATAGTATTCTTGGTTCTAGGCCCTTCTGTTTCATTGCATTAAATATATTATGCTGCTCCCTTCTGGCCTGTAAGGTTTCTGTTGAGAAATCTTATGATAGCCTGATGGGTTTTCCTTTGTATGTGATCTTTTTTCTCTCTCTGGCTTCTTTTAAAAGTCTGTCCTTATCCTTGATCTTTGCCATTTTAATTATTATCTGTTTTGTGTTGTCTTCCTTGGGTCCCCTGTGTTGGGAGATCTGTGCACGTCCATGGCTTGAGAGACTGTCTCCTTCCCCGGATTGGGGAAGTTTTCAAATTACCTCCCCAATGACACTTTCTATCCCTTTTTCTCTCTCTTCTTCTTCTGGTCCCCTATAATGCAAATGCTGCTCCATTTGGATTGGTCCCACAGTTCTCTCAATATTCTTTCACTCTTAGAGATCCTTTTTTCTCTCTGTGCCTCAGCTTCTTTGTATTCCTCTTCTCTAGTTTCTATTTTATTTATCGTCTCCTCTGCCTACTCTAATCTGCTTTTAAATCCCTCCATTGTATGTTTCATTTCAGATATGGAATTTCTTAATGATTGAATCTCCATCCTAAATTCATCACTGAGTTTTTGAATATTTTTCTGTACTTCCATGAGTATGTTTATGATTTTTATTTTGAACTCTCCATTATGTCCCTTTTTTGTTATCATTAATCTACAATTACATGAGGAACATTATGTTTACTAGACTCCCCCCATCACCAAGTTCCCCCCACATACCTCATTACAGTCACTGTCCATCAGCATAGTAAGATGTTATAGAATCACTACTTGTCTTCTCTGTGTTGTACAGCTCCCCCTATGCCCCCCCACATTATACATGCTAATCATAAGGCTCCCTTTTTTACACCCCCTTATCCCTCCCTTCCCACCCATCCTCCCCAGTCCCTTTCCCTTTGGTAATTTAGTCTATTCTTGGGTTTTGTGAGTCTTCTGCTGTTTTGCTCCTTCAGTTTTTTCTTTGTTCTTATACTCCACAGATGAATGAAATCATTTGATACTTGTCTTTCTCTGCCTGGCTTATTTCACTGAGCATAATACCCTCTAGCTCTATCCATGTTGTTGCAAATGGTAGGATTTGTTTTCTTCTTATGGCTGAATAACATTCCATTGTGTATATGTACTACCTCTTCTTTATCCATTCATCTACTGATGGACACTTAGGTTGCTTCCATTTCTTGGCTATTGTAAATAGTGCTGTGCTAAACATGGGGATGCATATGTCTTTTTCAAACTGGGCTGCTGCATTCTTAGGGTAAATTCCTAGAAGTGGAATTCCTGGATCAAATGGTATTTCTATTTTTAGCTTTTTGAGGAACCTCCATATTGCTTTCCACAATGGTTGAACTAATTTACATTCCCACCAGCAGTGTAGGAGGGTTCCCCTTTCTCGACATCCTCCCCAACATTTGTCATTTCGATGGTGGTGATCCTTAACTGGTGTGAGGTGATATCTCATTGTGGTTTTAATTTGCATTTCTCTGATGACTAGTGATGTGGAGCATCTTTTCATGTGTCTCATTATGTCCTTTTTATAACAACTTTATTAAGAGATAATTCACTTGCCATACAATTCACACATTTAAGGTACACAGTAACTCAATGAAGTTTTCAGACATTTAGAATGGTGCAATCAGCACCGCAATCAATTTTAGAACATTTCTATCAACCCAAAAAGAAACCATGTACCCCACTTCTCCCCTACCTCCCTAGGCACTGGCCATGACCAGTCTACTTCTGTTTTTATGAATTTACTTTTTCTGGACAATTCAAATGAATGGAATCATAAAAGATGTGTGTGGTCCCTTATGTCTGGCTTTTTTCACTTGTCATAATGTTTTCAAGCATGTATCCATTCTTCTTTCCTTTTTAAAGCTGAATAATATTCCATTTTATGGATATACAGTTGACCCTTGAACATGTGAAGTTTAGGGGCACCAACACCCTATGCAGTTGAAAATCCAAATATAACTTTTGACTCCCCCAAACTTAATAGCCTACTGTTGACCAGAAGCCTTACCAATAATATAAACAGTTGATTAACACATATTTTGTATGTTATATTTATTATATATTGGATTCTTACAATAAGTTAGCCAGAGAAAAGAAAATATTTTTTCAAATTGTCACAAATATCAAAAAAGTTTCCAATATAATTACTGAAAAAATCCATGTGTAAGTGGACCCGAGAAGTTCAAACCTGTGTTGTTGAAGGGTTGTTTATCTATTCATCAGTTGATGGACATGTAGGTTGTTTCTTGTTTTTGGTAATTATCAATAATGATGCTTCATGAAAAAGGTAAAGTTTCTATGCTTCCGCTTCTCCTGGGTGTATATCTAGAAGTGGAATTATTGGGCTACATGGTTATGAAAAGTTATTGGGTCATATGGTTAAAAAATCTTTAGCATTTTAAGGAACTGACAGACTTTTCCAAAGCTATCATACCATTACACATTCCCATCCACAGTGTATGTGGGTTAAATATCATGTCTTAAATGCCTATTAGAATAGCTAAGGATCAATGATAGTTTAAACTGGACTCCCAAATATGTAAACCAGATAAAAGTGCTTTGGTTCTGACTGATGTGGGGGCATGTAACAGTCAGTCCCAGTAGGAAACAGAATCCAACTTAGATGGTTGTAGAGCAGTGTTATCCAATAGAACATCCTGTACTAATTGAAATTTCTATAACTGTGCTGTTCAAAATGGTAGCAACTAACAATACTGGCTACTGAACACTTGAAATGTGTCTAGTACAATGGAAAAGTTGCATTTTAAATTGTATTTGATTTTAATCAATTTAAATTCAAATAGTGATGTGGAAATCTTATTGGACAGCACAATTCTAGAGGCTTTAATATAGGGACTCCTTGTAGAGATATGGATATAGTTAAAGGAATCTACAAAGAATGTTGAAGCACTCAGGCTAGCAACAATGGAAAGCTGCTACTACCTTGAGGAACTAAGGGGAAAGGGAAGACATGTTAGTGAAATTTGGGAGAAAGCTGGAGACAGAGAGGAGAAAGGAGGTAAAACTCTGGTCACCAATTCCAAAGTGTGTGTGTGTGTGTGTGTGTGTGTGTGTGTGTGTGTGTGTGTATGTAGTGGAGGAGGTTGGTAGCTTTGTGCCAGAAATTGACAAAGACCAAATCTCTTAATATATTTCTTATATATATTTATATAATATATTCTTATATAATTATATAATTGTATAATATATTCTCAGATATATTTATGTATTTCTTAAAGATATTTCCATAATATGAAATATATTTATATGATATATTCTTTATAATTATAATATATTCTTAATATATTTAATATATTTCTCAATATAAATCACAATATCACAGGGGGCCACTTGATAGATGCTACAGACATAGGTAAGGAGATGAAGCTAAGATAGGGACCATGCATTTAGACAGAGTAGGGTGAGGGCCTCTGGAAGAAGCAAAGCAGGATAATTATGGTCAGAACAATGTGACAATGTGCAGAGATACTCCTACCAAAACTCTGCGTTAAACATTAAACATAGTCAGAGTCACACAAATTCTTTAGGAGAGAAATACCAAATTAGGAATATAGGCAGTTTTCAGTGGGATTGGTTAAAACAATAGGGCTGCATTCAGGCTGGGACCAATAATAACTAAACACCGCAGTTAAACCTAAAGATATAAACCCCTAGACAATGCCCAACCAAAGACTCTCTTGTCCCCTCCTGACATATGCCAGGAACTCTGTCCTCTCACTTTCTCTCTAAACAAAAGCCTCTCCTTGGCTCTCCTACCTTGAATGTTTGTGAAGTTTATTCTTCAACTCTGTGAACAAGAACCCCAGCATCAGGGCCACTGCCAGAGATGTGACCCAGAGTAAGAAGGGACTGGGGAGGAAATGACCTGACTATTCTTTCTCCCTCTCATCTCCAGCCCACTCTGCATTTAGCTGAACCCAAGTGGAAGCCAAGGACAAGGGGGCATCTGGGGCAGAGAGCAGGGAAGAAATTGGATCTGGAGAGTGGGGACAGGTGATGACCAGCCTGGGATGAGAAGCCCCAAAGTGCCACCTCTGAACCTCAGGTCTCTGAGGAACTGTATAAAACCACTCCCCAGATGGAATATGTCAAAGTAACCTGGGACAGGGGCAGGTTGGGGTCCCAGGAGGTCACATGGTTTCTTGGGGATCTTTACTGAGATTCTTACGGACTGAGGCAGGAGAAGAAAAAGAAATTAAACTTTGCCAGGGTTTGCTGTGAGCTGGGTGGCTTCACTAATATTTTCTTTTTTAACATTATAACAGTCCTGGAGAGGGGAGTACCATTACCTCCAATTTAGAGCTGGGACAAGAGCAAGCTGTTGGTGACTCCAGACTGGAAGAAGTCCTGATGGGTTGTAATGCTGAGTACCCCATTAATTGTTCAGGGGCTGGGGTGAATCCAAAATTGTGTCTTTACTGGCCATTACCTAGGCAGCCAGGTCTTCCAACTTTCAAAATCAATTATGACTCCTACCACTTCTGGTTTTGCAAAGCACACAGATTTACCCTGTCTCAGTGTATGGGAATCCCATCAGATCTCCAGGCCCAACCTTGGACTCCTGAATCTTCAGCTGTCTTCAAAGCTCAGCTAAGAAACAATCTAGGGCTTCAGAGTCTGAATAAACACTAATTAAATCCTCCATACATTTTTTATTACAACCATGGATCAAATTAGATCAACAGAAGCCTACATATACTATTTAATGGAGTATAAAAAGATTTGAACTAGGACCTGATTTTGAATTCTGAGTCTATCAGCTGCTGTGTGACCTTAGCCAAGTCACTTAACTTCTCTGCCCTACCAAGGCCATCTCTGTAATTGGAGTAGCATCCATCTCACATGTCATTGCTGGCCCTCTTCTCTTAATTGACACTCAGTCTTGAGGTGAACTCATCCAGACTCATGGCTTTAAACACCATCAAATGCTAATGTCCCCCAGATTGACATCTTTAGTAAATTTTAGTGTGGACCTCTTCTGTGCACTTCAGAATTGCTTACTTGAAACCTCTACATGGGGTTTTGGTAGGCATCTCCCCAGATGAACTCTTTTATTTTCTTCCTCAGCCCTGCTCCACCCCCAGACTTCACATATCAGAAACCGACAATTCGATTCTTACACTTGGGCAGGCCAAAACCTTTGTGTTGGCCCTCATTCACTCACACCCCCATATACAATATGTCAAATAAAACCCCAAACCCTGATGTTTCTACTTCAAAAGATATTCAGCAACTGACCGCTTCTCTCTACATCTCCCATCGTCCTGGTTCAGGCCACCACATCTCTCCTGGCTAGGTGCAGGAGCCTCCTCACCAGTCTCCTTGCCCCCATTCTCCCCCAATAGTCTCTCTTCCCCAGAGGGGGCCTTTTCAAAGGCAAAGCCCTCCAACAGTTTTCCATTGGCTCTGAGCAAAAGTCCTTCAGATCACCTCACAGGATTTGGCCGTTTCCACTCTGACTTCCCCACTTTCTCCCTCTCTGTCTCTTTGCTCTCTTCTAGCCACACTGACTCCTTGGGGGTACCCTGAACACACCAACAATGATTCAGCTTTATGGCTTTTGACTTTGCTTTGTCCTCCTCTGGAATTCCCTTCCCCAGGGATCGCATGGTTGACTCCCTCCCTTCTCTCTGGTCTCTGCTCAGATGTCACCTTCTCAGAGAGGCCTTCCTATAGAAATGAGCATTTCCTGTCCCTGCCTTTCCTGCTTTATGTGTTTCTCCATAATACCCATCATTATAGATTTATCTAGAGTTGTCTCATCTTGGTAAAAGGTCACCCTCAGGAGGACAGGTGACTGGCACTTTATTTGGTTCATTACTATATCCTATGCCTGACAATGATTAGTGTTCAACAAATATTTGTGGAATCAGTGAAAAATTAAGTAACTTAATGATGTAGTTCCTTTATTCTCATTTGAAGGTCAGGAAAACTGAGACTCAGAAACTTGCCCAAGTGCACACAGTTAATGATTGGTGGAGTTGCCTTCAGGTTACTCTGATCCAAGGACTAGTCCCTTACTCATGACTGATGCATTGCCCATCTGCCATTACATCCATGACATCAACTGGGATGAGGTAATTTCTGACATGAAAATTAATTTTAGCACTGAGTGCCAGAAAAACACCAGACTCATCTGAAAAACTATTGTGTTTCCCGTTTCTTTTTGACTGAGACAACTCATCATGTAAATTGTCCCTTCCTGAATTAGCCCCAGGAAGCTCCCAGTCAAATGTGGAATTCATCACTCTATTAGCCCTTTCTTAGGCTTGGATTGTTTTTCTCTCATTTTTTATTAACCTCATCATTTATGTTCTTTGTTTATTTTTTGAACTGAGATACAATTGGCATATAACATTATGTACTTTCAGTTGTACAACATAATGATTTGATATCTACATGTATTGTGAAATGATTACCATATGAGTCTAGTTAACATCTGTCTGTTAGGCTGGAGGAAGGAAAAACAAGGACATGCAAACAGAACAGAGAGATACTGTAAAAGGAGAACAGACCAGACCCCAAGGTCCATGCCTTATATAGAAAGGGGACAGCTCTTCCTGAATTCCATCCTTCTGATGTGCCAACTAAGACCCAGATATCAGCCTCCTCCCTCTTGGAAGGAAAAAAGTTTCTAGTTGTCTATTATGTCACCTTTAGCCAATCATACCTCTCCACGCCCCCTAGGATAGCTTGCCCACTCCTCCCCCTCCTAACCCCTTACAAGCCCCCACCTTCCTGACTGGGTGTGACTTCCCCAGCCTGTGAAAGCCAGACTGCAGAACATCACCAGGGAATTTGTGTTCAAATAAACTACCTGGCCCTTTGTTGCCTCTATTCACCTGCTTATTTCAGCTAGAATTCATCTTACATTTGGTGCCAAAACCCGGGAAGGAGCATGAACATGGGGCCCTGACCGGCCACTGGTGGCCCCACCCCCTCCTTCCTCAACCCAGGAGCTCAGCCTGCTCTCCGCTGCATGGACTGTTTTCCGGTGAGTCCCTCAGTTTCCCCTGGTCTGCTTCCCTTTCTAACTCCATTTCACCTGGTCCTCTAGAAATCGTACATATGTCCAGGTGGGGGCATCCAGCCCACCCTCTGCGGACATCTGGCCTGCCCCTGGCCCTGTGGTATGGGAGACATCCCTACCCAAGGCCCCAGGACATCTGCGGGCATCCGACCCACCTCTGGCCCTGTGGGGTGGGAGACGTCCCTCACCCAGGCTCCCAGGACGTCTCCCCTGACTTGGCATGCTTGGGACGCTGGGAGCTCCTCTCAGTGGGATTAGTTGGGAAGTGGCACAGACATGGGGAACCAGCCCTCAAAAGTGGAGATTTAGACCCCATTGAGGTGTCTCATTTCTAATTTGACTACTCTATATTTGTCCCGGGAAGTTTGCAAATGGAAGCTAGTCTTTCTTTGCTCTGAGGCCAGGCCTCACTATCCCTTGGACAATCAATCTCGCTGGCCCCCTGAGGGAACTTTCAATTTTAGCCTCCTCACCAACTTGATTAATTATTGCCACTAGAGCAGAGAATAGAGTGAAATCCCATACGTGCAGGCTTTTTGGACTTTGCGCTCCCACCCAGACCTTTATGTTAAGTGTTCAATGACTCAGGTTCTCCTAGCCTGATCTCCAGTTAAAGATTGTCAGCCTCTTAGTCTGCTCAGTCCCTCTTCCTTTTCAGATCTGCCAGAAGACCTCAGTCACCCACCTTCCTCAGCTCGTGATCCCCTCCCCCTTTCCCCACCACCATCTTTAAATTCTTTGTCTTCACACGTGTCACCACCATCTTAAAGTCCTACATTCTCAACCATGCCATTGTCCTGCTCTCCTCTTCCGGTGGCTGCACCACCCACTCCTCCTCTCCTTCTGCCATCACTGCCCTCTTCCCCCACTGGAACACGCTCCTCCCGCCCTCTGGTTCCAGAAGCCAGGGACAAGAAGCTGAAGAGAGGGAAAGCAATTGGATATCAGTGACTCAAGTCTTTCTATCGGTTTGTCTGTGTATATGTTTTTGTGTGGGAGGTGTTGCTGACTGTAGTTGTTGTATGTTTGTATGTTTGTGTGTCTAGGTGTGTAAATGAAAAATATTTTCCTACCTCCAGATGGCATTATTAAAATTGATTTAAAAATAAGCACTTGTGAAAATTATGTATTCTAAAACTTTCATAAAATCTGATAAAAAATGTTAAGCATTAATGCTAATTTGGGTTTGACTGAGGCAGGCATGTCCTTGTGGTTATCAGCTGCCTAAGTTTACCTAAGGTCATTTATGTTGATGTTATCTGCTAAATCTTTTAAGAATAAAATGCTTAAAGGCTTAGCTTTGTCTAATATTCAGTGAAGGTCTTGTAAGTAATCTAGCATAGTTGTTACGAATGAGTGAACTAAATAAGTGTGGCAAGTGAACACCTTTTTAATTGTGTGTTACTGTGTGTATACCTATCTAGAGCCTAAAAATCTTTGTGGTAACCTAAAACCTTAAAATTTTGCTAAGTTAAAAAGATATATTTTGTGCTTAGTGAGAAATTGTGTGGTAAAACTCATAGTTAACAGAAATTATAAAATGTTCATAAATTTGTCAATTCAAACAATGCTGGTGTAACAGTTTACAATAGCCTGCCTCTCAGTGTTCACTAAAAATTAAGGTACCTAAAAGTTTTAAGTTCTAATTAAAACTACTTAAAGTAATAAGGAAAACATTTCTGCATACCAAGGAATGTGTCTTGTTAAAAGAAAGTAACGTTGTTCTAAAGTACAGCTGTTTATTTAGAGAGAGAACTCTAAATATAAAAAGAAAGTTGTAGAAAGTTTGTAGAAGAATTTAATATGGTCATGCTATATAAAATTAAAGCAAATGAATCTCGGTATCAAGTACACAGCAAAATTAGAATTTTGTTTTCAGTTAAAAAGACAAAGTTTTCTTAGCTGTTAGTCTGCTCTTAATATCGAAAAATTGCAAAAAGTTCTCTAATTGTTTTATCAAAGTAGTTTCTCATGCTTAAAGTCTCAATGAGTTGTTGGAGTATTTAAGAAAATGATATCTTATATTAAAAGGACTAAAAGCTAAAGTTTGCTAACAACTGTGTAACCTTCTTTATTTGCCTTTGAGGTATTTTGTTGTCATTCTGGTTAAATAGAAAAGTATTGCTTCATAGCAACCTATAATCCTATTTAAGCAAGTGCCTTAAAACTTTTAACAGCTTCCCAAAATCAAATTCAAAAAGGTACATTTTCCTCTAGTTAACTCTGATATTTTCCAGAGGGCCCCTGGAACATGTCAGAGGAACTTTTTCTCATTGGAGAAAGTATTTGGCTAATTTAGCTTATTTATCTGATATATAATTACCTTATTACCTAGAACACACTGTCAAAAAGAATAATGCTAAACTTCGTTACTGAATGTTTTGTGTTACAGAAATATCAGAATTTCCTTATGTCAACTGTCTTATAGTAAGCTCTCATCAGATCTTTAACCATTGTCATTTGTAAGTCTTTTATTATTTATAGTCACTGTTTTATTACTCTTAAGCTAGTAAAGAAGTAGATTTCAGCAGAACAACTATTAGTTACATAAGATTAAGTAAACTAAAGAAGATGATTTTGTGGCTTTTTGTTTCAAATGTTGCTGATAAGTGTTTTAAGCTTTTTCTCTTAAGATGACAGCAGTTCAGTAAATGACTGCCTTTATAAGCAGAATTGAGACTTTATCTTTCTCTCTACCTGATCCCTCCAGAATTAAAAAAAAACTCTCAGTGACTATTTTTATATTTCATGGAAGTATGTTTATTTGCACAAGTTCAATAAGAATCTGCTTTCCTTGTAAGAAGACCAATTAGAAACACTAGTTATATTACCAAGGCTTTGACTGGAACATCATACCTGAGAGACACATGTGTAAACTCAGATATGAACAGACAGCTTTAAGGAACTAAGATTGACTTTATAAAGCCAACAAAGCCCCTTAGAAAAATTGGCCTGGCACCTTGATTACAGAGTTCCCAGCAGCCTTACCAGGTGAGTAAGGAAGGTCACTTCCTAGCAGGTGCAAGAACCTCAGGAATGTCTTGAGAACTTCAAGAAGAGAAGAATTCACCCAAATCTACAGGTACTGCAGGCACAACCTGATGGCAAGTCTGGCTTGGCTTTCTGGCCTCAAGAAGCCCTTAAAAGTTCAATCTGAAATTCCTTACAAAAAGTTCCAGCAAAACATATTTAAAAGAGCCTATGTAATCCATTGCTCTTCTTGCTGCACTTATGCAAATAATCAAGCCAAGCGTTACTTATTTTCTTAACCTAGTTACTTCTAATAAAAATGAAGGTGATTTTAGAGAAAAGTATTGTTTCAATAATGCAGTCTCATCTATACTAAATCCTTATACTAGTCATTGAAATGTAAACTCGATCCAGAATTCTACTTTCCCCATGATACCTGGCTATGATTCTCAACTAACTCTTCATATTTCTAGTTCTCATATTAAGCCATGCATTCTTAATCTCATCAAGTTTGTCCTTCCAGAATGGAAAATCCAACTCCAGATGTTGCTACTTAACCTAATAACACTTTGTTCTATCTTGCCTAGAAGCCACAAAACTGCAAATAGTAATAGAAATGAAACCCAGATTAGAAGTGCCAACCTTACAAGGCCCTCTCAACTGACCAGTGATGGAGATCTAGCTGCACTCTTTACTGCGCCACCTCTCAAGATGAAGCAGCCAGAGCGGTCATTGCCCCTTTTCCCTAGCAGCAGCTAGAGTCTCTATCTGTAGAGGAGAGAATGAGACAGGGACCATAAGCTTAGACAGAATAAAGTGAGAGCCTCTGGAGAAAGCAAGGCAAAATATTTTCAGTCAGAGCAATGTAACTACATGCTACAAAACCCACCCCCCAAGATGCCCCTTGTCAGCCGGAAGTAGCCAGATTGAGTCATCGCCCATTATGACCAAAAGGCTGGAATGTTAGGCTGGAGGAAGGAAAAACAAGGACATGCAAACAGAACAGAGAGATACCATAAAAGGAGAACAGACCAGACCCCAAGGTCCATGCCTTATATGGAAAGGGGACAGCTCTTCCTGAATTCCATCCTTCTGATGTGCCAACTAAGACCCGGATGTCAGCCTCCTCCCTCTTGGAAGGAAAAAAGTTTCTAGTTGTATATTAGGTTACCTTTAGCCAATCATACCTCTCCATGCCCCCTAGGAGAGCTTGCCCACTCCTCCCCCTCCTAACCCCTTATAAACCCCCACCTCCCTGACCGGGTGTGACTTCTTCGGCCTGTGATAGCCAGACCACAGAACATCACCCAGGAATTTGCATTCAAATAAACTACCTGGCCCTTTGTTGCCTCTATTCACCTGCTTATTTCAGCTAGAATTTATCTTACACTGTGACCATACATAAATACAAAATTTTTTTCCTTGTGATGAGAATTGAGATCTACTCTCTTAGCAACTTTCAAATATACAACACATTATTATTATTATTTTAAAAATATGGAATGCTTCATGAATTTGTATATAATCCTTACACAGGGGCCATGCTAAGCTTCTCTATATCCAGTTTTAGTATACATGCTGCCAAAGCAGGCACTGCAATACAATATTATTACCTATAGTTGCTGCACATTATAGCCCTAGGACTCATTTTTTTAATAACTGGAAGTTTGTACCTTTTGACCATCTTAATCTACTTTGCCCACCCCTACCCCCACCTCTGGCAAAAATCAATTTGTTCACTGTATCAATGAGGTCAGATTTTTATTTTGTTTTGTTTTTAGATTCCACATAAAGTAAGATCATACAATACTTGCCTTTCTCTGTCTGACTTATTCACTTAGTATAATGCCCTCAAAATCATCCATGTTGTTGCAAATGTTAAGATTTCTTTCTTTTATATGGCTGAATGACATTTCCACTGTGTGTTATATACACCATATTTTCTTCATCCATTCATTCACTGATGGACCACACTTAGGTTGCCTCCATGTCTTGGCTATTATAATTAATGCTGTAATGAACATGAGAGTGCAGATATCATTTTGAATTACTGTCTTCATTTCTTTCAGATATATACCCATAAGTAGAATTGCTGAAACATATGGTAGTTTTATTTTTAAGTTTTTGAGGAACCTTAATACTGTTTTCCACACTGGCTGCATCAATATATTTCCACCAATGGTTCACAAGGATTCCCTTATCTCTAAATCATCACCAACACTTGTTATTTCTTGTCTTTTTGATGACAGTCATTCTAATAGGTGTGAGGTAATAACTCATTGTGGTTTTGATTTGCATTTTCCTGGTGTTGAGCACTTTTTCTTGTACTTATTGGCCATCTGTATGTTCTCTTTGGAAAAATACCTATTCAGATTCTCTGCCATTTTTAATTGGATATTTCTTTTGCTATTGAGTTGCATGAGTTCTTTATATATTTTGGGTATTAACTCTTACCAGATACATAATTTGCAAATATTTTATCCCATTCTTTAGGATGCCTTTTCATTTTGTTGATGGTTTCCTTTGCTGTGCAGAAGCTTATTAGTTTGGTGTAGTTCTGCTTATTTTTACTCTTGCTGCTTTTGCTTTTAGTGTTAAATCCAAAAAAATCTTCAAGACTTACATCAAGGAGCTTATCCCCTATGTTTTCTTCTAAAAGTTTTATGGTTCCAGGTCTTACATTCAAATATAATCCATTTTGAGTTAATTTTTGTGTATGGTGTAAGATAGGGGACCATTTTCATTCTTTTTCATATTGCTGTCTAGTTTTCCCAGCACCATTTATTAAACAGACCGTCCTTTCCCCATTTGTATATTCTGGCTTCTTTGTCATAGGTTCATTGACCATTTCTGTATGGGTTTACTTCTGGTCTCTCTATTCTGTTCCAAGGTCTTTGTGTTTTTCTGTTTTTCTGCCAATGCCGTAATGTTTTTATTTGCAATGTAGTTTGAAGTCAGAAGGTGTGATGCCTTTAGCTTTGGTCTTCTTTCTCAAGATTGCTTTGGCTATTTGGGGTTTTTTGTGGTTCCAAAGAAATTTCAGGATTTTTGTTCTGCTTCCATGAAAATTCCATTGGACTTTTCAGTGCAGTCATTCAGTCTGTTGGTTGCTTTGAATAATATGGACTCTTAACAAAACTAATTCTTCAAATCCATAAGCACAGAATGTCTTTCCATTTATCTGTGACATCTTCAATTTCTTTAATCAATGCCTTAAAGTTTTCAGTGTGTACATCTTTCACCTCCTTGGTTAAATTTATTCCTAGACATTTTATTCTTTTTGATACAATTGTAAATGGGATTGTTTTCTTAATTTCTCTAATAGATTGTTAGTATATAGAAATGCAACTGATTTTTGCATATTGATTTTGTATCCTGAAACTTTATTGAGTTTGTGTATTTGTTCTAACAGTCTTTTGGTTGTCTTTAGGGTTTCCTATACATAAAATCATGCCATATGACAACAGAGACAGTTTTCCTTCTTCCTTTCCAATTTGGATGTCTTTTTTTCTTGTCTATTGCTCTTGCTAGAACTTCCAATATTACGTTGAATAAGTTTTGAGAATGGGCATACTTAACTTGTTCCTGACCTTAGAGGAAAAATTTTCAGCTTTTCAGCATTGAGTATGATGTTAGATGTGCTTTTCTCATACATGGCCTTTATTATATTAAGCTATGTTCCTTCTATATCCGTTTTGTTTAGAGTTTTTATCATGAATGGATGTTGAATTTTGTCAAATGCTTTTTCTGCATCTATTGAGATGATTATGTGATTTTTATCTTCATTTTGTGAAGCATCCTTGCATCTCCAGAATAAATCCCACTCTGTGATAGTATATGATCCTTTTAATGTATTGTTGAATTCAATTTGCTAATATTTGTTGAGAATTTTTAAATCTATGTCAATCAGGGATATTGGTAATTTTCTTTTTTTGTGGTGTGCTTGTCTTATTTTAGTATCAGAGTAATTCTGGCCTAAAATGAGTTTGGAATTGTTCTATTTTTTGGAACATTTTGAGAAGGGTTGGTACTTGTTATTCTTTAATGTTTGGTAGAATTCATCAGTAAAGGATTATGGTCCTGGACTTTTGTTTGTTGGGAGGTTTTTGATTACTGATTCAATCTCCTTACTAGTAATTAGTCTGTTCAGATTTTTTATTTCTTCCTGATTCAGCCTTTGTAAGTTGTATGTTTCTAGGAATGTATCCATTTCTTCTAGGTTGTCCAATTTGTTGATGTATAATTGTTCATAGCAGTCTCTCCTGATCTTTGTATTTCTGTGTTATCAGTTGTAATGTCTCCTTTTTCATTTCTGATGTCATCTATTATTTTGGACGCAGCTACCTCCTATTCCCTGGGACAGAGGTAAATCATAAATGACATCTTTAGGGTTGCCATGTACCTGGCCATGGGTCTTCTTTCATTGGGCAGGCACGAGATGGGCTTTTCAGCCTGAAGATGTTTGTTTTTCAGCTATATAAAAGTATCTTCTGTTATTTCTCTGATAAGTAATTTCTGTCCATTTCTTCAGTTCTCTTTTTCTGGTATGGTTGGTTTGGGCCTCTTGGATTGATCTACTGTATATTTGGTGTGGGCTATTCATTGTCCACAAAAATCCAATTATCCTTTCTTTCATGGAAACATAGCTTAACTGCATTTCCCAGCCTTCCTTGCAGTTAGGTATGATCATCCAACAGAATATGATTGTTAGGACTTAAAGTCTTAGGCATAAGAAGGTGAGCAAGGTATGCTTCTTATATGCTGTCTTTTCCTTCCTGCCAGTTTGAACTTAAGACAGAAGACTCACCCATGCCAGTGGGTTGCATGAAAAATGACTAGGAAGGGACTGGGATCCCTGAATGATGTGAGGTGCAGAACTGCTTCACCAACCACCACCACTTAACTTGGATATGTTCCATTAAAGAGAAATAATATACTTTGTTCTTTGGGCCACATTATTGGATCTCTTTGTTACAGCAGCTTTACCTGAAATAATGCTGTCTTATATACTGTCATAATTCCAGTTTTGGGGAGTTCTATTTTCTGGGATAGTTCCTTGATTTTATATTCCCACACTTTTGTTAATTCAGTATCACACTTTTAATTTCTAACAATTCAGTCTTGTGCTCTAGTTATTTCTTTTTCATAGTATCTTTTTCTTCTTTTAAGGAAATAATATCTTCTCAATTTTCTCTAAACACTTTTCTTTCTTTTTCTTTCTATAATTCTATTGTTGCCTCAAGGATTATTTTTCATTTGGTTTATGTACTTATGTTACTTTTGGCTACAGATAGTTAAAGATCCAACTTATAGGAAAGCCACAGAAGAGGGTAGGACACATCAATCCAACTTTTACAATGTCTCAAGATGCCATGCTCTTTGTCTCCCTGCTCTGCTACCCACAATATTATCATCACCCTAGGAATGGTTCCTCTCAGAATTGTAGGGAGTGTTCAAATCATGTCTGGTGGGAAAGAGATGTTATTGCCCTTGGTTTTCTTTTTAAAGCAAGGAATAACATTCTAAGAAACTTCCCTTGCTTGCATTTCAGTGGCTAGAACTGGATCAATAGCACTTTCTGACCCATTCACAGGCAGGAATGGGAGTGGTTACTTTAATCAGACTTTCTTCTGGAGCTGAAGGAGGATTAAGTGTTCCTGATGTGCATGGAAGATGGGCTTCTGAACAAACTGGGGTTCTGTTAAGAAAGAGGAAGACACAATGGATGGTGGGATTGGTTAATTTTGACACTTTCACATTGCAGGGCTTCTTTGACTGTCTTGTATTTCTTTAAAGTCTACTTATACTTCACAGTGAGCTACTAAAAAGCTAATAGGGGCATTAAGTAGTGGAGTGGGATTTCCTAACATGACTTTCCATTTTTTTCCTTCTGTTTCTTTTTCTTTTTCTCTTCCTCCTCCTCCTTCTTCTGAGAAACATTCTTGGAGTAGCATCAGGTTTTTCATCAGCAAAATCAAGTATCCAGAACCTAGAAGAAAATGAGACAGCACCTTCTGGGTTCTAAGGAAAATGATATTTTACCCTTAGAATTCTAAATCAAGGAGGTGGAAAAAGATGGCGGCATGAAAAGTGACACAGAAACCTCCCCCCAAAACCACATATAACATGAAAATACAGCAAATACAACTAATCCTGAAAGAGTTACCTGAAAGAAGACTGCAACAGATGGCCTAAATCTGGGGAAAAGAGAAGACCTCACAGAAAAAGGGTAAAGTAGCAAAACTGCAATCCCACGGGACCCAAGCCCTCCCCACCATCCCAGCTCAATGTAGGAGGAAGAGAAACAGAATGGGGAGGCAGTAGAAGCCCAGGAATACTGAACACCCACCCCTGGAGATCTTCTCCAGGAGCACGAACCCACATTACATGATGCTCTTGAGATTAGTGGAGTTGGAAAGCAAAGACAGGTGGAATACTTGGAGAGACTGAGATTCCAGCTGCATGTGGAGAACAGGTACCTACAACTGGCTGCTCCAGGACAAAGAAAAGCAGGCACTTTAAGGGACTTTCCAACAGCGAGAGGGAGGCTGAAGGTGCAAGGATTGCACAAAGCTTTCTGCTCAGGAGAAAGGACAGGTGGAAAAAATTGTCCTGACACACTCAGTCCAGTAGGTTGGGAACTTGCAGGAGCTTCAGGCCTCCATCCTCCTGGCTGGCAATGCAGCTCCAAGGCCCTTCACTGTGATAAGCACCTGCAGCTCCCTCCTCCCAGCCAGCACCGTTTCACTCACCTGCTGCCCCCGCTATTATACCAGGCCAGCCAGAGGGTGGCCCCACCTACTGGAACCTACAGGGGCATAATGCAGACTCTTCTCCCTGTGTTCTTGGCCCACTGGCCCTAGCAGTGGAGGCAGGCACTGCAGCCAGGAAGCAGGAAGGAGCTCTTTCCTCCCAGCAGGCACTGGTGCCTGGCACCTGTAAACCTCATCATTGCACCAGGTCTATGCAGCTCCAGAGAGTAGAGGGTGCTGCCTACAAAAAGCTATTATTCCATAGTAATCATTACAAATGTGAAATGGCAAAAAAATCTTGTACAAACCACAATCCCTCAAGCACCAGAAAGAGGGCCAAGTGAAACTGAAATGACCGATCTTATTGATAGAGATTTCAAAATAAAAATCATAAACATTATCACAAAGCTACAGAAAAATATTCACGATCTCAGGGATGACTTCAAGAAAGAGATAGAAACTTTGAAAATACAGTATCCAAAATGAAACATACAATAGAGGGATTTAAAACCAGATTAGATGAGGTAGAGGAGACCATAAATGAAATAGAAATTAGAGAACAGGAATACAAAGAAGCTGAGGCATAGAGAGAAAAAAGGATCTCTAGGAATGAAAGAATAATGAGAGAAATGTGCAACTAATCCAAACAGAACAATATTTGCATTCTAGGGGTACCAGAAGAGGAAGATAGAGAAAAAGGGATAGAAGTCCCTTTGAGGAAATTATTGCTGAAAACATACCCACTCTGGGGAAGGAAATAGTTTCTCAGGCCATGGAAGTGCACAGATCTCCCAACACACAAGGAACCCAAGGAAGACAACACCAAGAGTTATAATAATTAAAATGGCAAATATCCAAGACAAGGAAAGAATATTAAAAGCAGCCAGAGAGAAAAAAAAAGATCACATATAAAGGAAAACCCAGCAGGCTATCTTCAGACTTATCAACAGAAAACTTACAGGCCAGAAGGGAGTGGCATGATATATTTAATGCAATGAAAAAGAAGGGCCTTGAACCAAGAATACTCTGGTGATATTATCATTTAAATTTGAATGAGGGATTAAACAATTTCCAGATAAGCAAAAGTTGAGGGAATTTACTTCCCACAAATGGTCTCTACAGTGTATTTTAAAGGGACTATAGATGGAAGTGTTCCTAAGGCTAAATAGCTGTAAAATGCAAAATTAAGTCAACTACTTACAAAGTCAGTCAAGGGATACACAAAGAATACATAATATGATACCTAATATATAGTGGAGGAGGAAGAAAAAGAAGGAAAGGGGAAAAAAGAACCTTTATGTTGTGTTTGAAATAGTGTAATAAGCAAGTTAAGTTAGACTGTTAGATAGTAAGGAAGATGCTCTTGAACATTTGGTTAACCACTAATCTAAAGCCTGCAATGGTAATAAGCACATATCTATCAATAATCATCCTAAACATAAATGGCTGAATGTACCAATCAAAAGAAATAGAGTCACTGAATGAATAAAAAAACAAGACTCATCTATATGCTGTGTACAAGAGAGTCAGGTCAAACCCAAAGACATGCACAGACTACAAGTGAAGGGATGGGAAAAGATATTTCATACAACTAATAGTGAGAAAAAAGCAGGAGTTACAGTACTTGTACCAAACAAAATTGATTTCAAGATTGATTTCAAGCAAAGAAAGTAACAAGAGACAAAGAAGGACACTACATAATGATAAAGGGGTCAGTCCAACAAGGGGATATAACCAATGTAAATATCTATGTACCCAACATAGGAGCACCTACATATGTGAAACAAATAGTAACAGAATTAAAGGAGGAAATAGAATGCAATGCATTCATTTTAGGAGACTTCAACAAACCACTCCCTTCAAAGGACAGATCAACTAGACAAAAAACAAGTAAGGCACTGAACAACACATTGGAATAGGTGGACCTACAGGACATCTACAGACCAGTCTACCCAAAAGCAGCAGGATACACATTCTTCTCAAATGCACATGGAACATTTTCAAGAATAGATCACATACTAGGCCACAAAGAGAGCCTCAGTAAATTCAGAAGGATTGAAATTGTACCAACCAGATTCTCAGACCACAAAGGTATGGAAGATAAATAAATTATGCAAAGAAAACAAAAAGCCCACAAACACATGAAGGTTTTACAACATGTTCCTAAATAATCAATGGATCAATAACCAAATAAACACAGAGACCAAGCAATATATGGAGGAAAATCACAACAATAAATCAAAACTGCAAAATCTGTGGGGCGCAGTGAAGGTCATACTAAGAAGGAAGTATATTGCAATACAGGCGTACCTCAGGAAAGAAGAACAATCCCATATGAACAGTCTAAACTCACAATTAATGGAAATAGAAAAAGAAGGACAAATGAGGCCCAAAGTCAGTAGAAGGAGGGACACAATAAAGATCAGAAAATAAGTAAATAAAATTGAGAAGAATAAAACAATAGAAAGAATCAATGAAATCAGTAGCTGATTCTTTGAGAAAATTAACAAAATAGATAAACCCCTAGCCAGACTTATCAAGAAAAAAAGAGGGTAGGCACACCTAAACAGGATCAGAAGTGAGAAAGGAAAAAATCACTATGGACGCCACAGAAATACACAGAATTATTAGAGAATACTGTAAAAAATTATTTGTTAACAAACTGGATAACCTAGAAGAAATGGACAACTTCCTAGAAAAATACAACCTTCAAAGGCTGACCCAGAAGAAACAGAAAATCTGAACAGACCAATTACCAGCAATGAAATTGAAGCAGTAATCAAAAAACAACCTAAGAGCAAAACCCCTGGACCAGATGGCTTCACCACGGAATTTTATCAAACATTTAGAGAAAACCCAATAGCCATCCTCCTTAAAGTTTTCCAAAAAGTAGAAGAGGAAGGAATATTTCCAAACTCATTCCAAACTCACTGCAATACCAAAACCAGACAAACATACCACAAAAAGAGAAAATTACAAACCAATGTCCTTGATGAACATAGATGCAAAAATCTCCCACAAAATATTAGTAAACCAAATTAAAAAATACATTAAAAAGATTATCCATCATGATCAAGTAGGATTTATTCCAGGGATGCAAGGATGGTACAATATTGAAAAATCTGTCAACATCCTACACTACATCAACAAAAAGGACAAAAATCACATGACCATCTCAATAGAGGCTGAAAAAGCATTCGACAAAATTCAACATCCATTCATGATAAAAACTCTTAACAAAATGGCTAAAGAGGGTACATACCTCAACATAATAAATGCCATATATGACACATCCACAGCCAACATGATACTTAAAAGCGAAAAGCTGAAAGCTTTTCCTTGAAGATCAGGAACAAGACAAGGATGCCCACTCTCCCCTCTTTTATTCAACACAGTACTGGAGGTCTAAGCCATGGCAATCAGATAACACAAGGAAATGAAAGGCATCCAGATTGGTAAAGAAGAAATTAAATTGTCACTGTGTGCAGATGACCTGATATTGTACATAGAAAGCCCTTAAGAATCCACCCCAAAACTACTAGAACTAAACTGAATTCAGCAAAGTTGCAAGATACAAAATCAATGCACAGAAATCTGCTGTATTCCTATATACTAATGATGAACTAACAGAAAGAGAAATCAGGAAAACAATTCCATTCACAATTGCATCAAAAAGAATAAAATACCTAGGAATAAACCTTACCAAGGAGGTGAAAAACCTATACCCTAAAAACTACAAGATACTCATGAGAGAAATTAAAGAACACACCAAGAAATGGAAATACATCCTGTGCTCATGGAAAGGAAGAATTAATATTGTCAAGATGGCCATGCTGCCTAAGGCAATCTACAGATTCAATGCAGTCCCTATCAAAATGCCAACAGCATTCTTCAATGAACTAGAACAAATAGTTCTAAAATTCAAATTGAGCCACAAAATACCCTGAATAGCCAAAGCAATCCTGAGAAGGAAGAATAAAGCTGGCGGGATTATGCTCCCCAAGTTCAAGCTCTACTACAAAGCCACGGGTATTAAAACAATTTGGTACTGGCACAAGAACAGACCCATAGATCAATGGAATGGAATAGAGAGCCCAGATATAAACCCACACATATACGGCCAATTAATATATGATAAAGGAGCCGTGGATATACAATGGAGAAATGACAACCTCAACCTCTTCAACAACTGGTGTTGGTTACATTCACCCATATTATCAAGTTCCCCCCACAACCTATGGCAGTCGCTGTCCATCAGCATAGTAAAACACTACAGAGTCACGACTTGTCTTCTCTGTGAAAATCATAATACCCCTTAATCCTCTTCTCCCTACCTCCCCATCCACCATCCCCAACCCCTCCCCTTTGGCAACTGCTAGTCCCTTCTTGGAGTCTGTGAGTCTGCTGCTGTTTTGTTCCTTCAGTTTTGCTTCGTTATACTCCACAAATGAGGGAAATCATTTGGTACTTGTCTTTCTCCACCTGGCTTATTTCACTGAGCATAATATCCTCTAGCTCCATCCATGTTGTTGCAAATGGTAGGATTTATTTTCTACTTATGGCTGAATAGTATTCTATTGTGTATATGTACCGCATCTTCTTTATCCATTCATCTACTGATGGACACTTAGGTTGCTTCCATTGGCTATTGTAAATAGTGCTGTGATAAACATAGAGGTGCATATGTCTTTCTGAATCTGAGATCTTGTTTCCTTTGGGTAAATTCCTAGGAGTGGAATTCTCAGGTCGAATGGTGTTTCTATTTTTAGTTTTTTGAGGAACTCCATATTTCTTTCCACAATGGTTGAACTAATTTACATTCCCACCAGCAGTGTAGGAGGGTTCCCCTTTCTCTACATTCTCGCCAGCATTTGTTGTTTCTTGTCTTTTGGATGTTGGCCATTCTAACTAGTATGAGGTGATATCTCACTGTCGTTTTAATTTGCATTTCCCTGATGATTAGTGATGTGGATCATCTTTTTATGTACCTGTTGGCCATCTGAATTTCTTCTTTGGAGAAGTGTATGTTCAGATCCTCTGCCCATTTTTTAATTTGGTAATTTGCTTTTTGGATGTTGAGGCTTGTTAGCTCTTTATATATTTTGGATGTTAACCCCTCATCGGCTATGTCATTTAAGAACATAGTCTCCCATATTGTAGGATGCCTTTTTGTTCTACTGATAGTGTCCTTTACTGTACAGAAGCTTTATAGTTTGATGTATTCTCATTTGTTTGTTTTTGCTTTTGCTTCCCTTCCCAGAGGAGATGTGTTCAGGGAAAAGTTGCTCATATCTATATTCAGGAGATTTTTGTTTTCTTATAAGAGTTTTATGGTTTCATGACTTCATTAAGGTCTTTGATCCATTTCGAGTTTATTTTTGTGTATGGAGTTAGACAATCATCCAGTTTCATTGTCTTAAATGTAGCTGTCCAATTTTGCCAACACCAGTTGTTGAAAAGGCTGTCATTTCCCCATTGTATATCCATGGCTCCTTTATCATATATTAATTGACAATATATGTGTGGGTTTATATCTGGGCTCTCTATTCTATTCCATTGGTGTGTGGATCTCTTCTTCTGCCACTACCTAATTGTCTTGATTACTGTTTCTTTGTAGTAGAGCTTGAAGTCAGGGAGTGTAATCTCCCCAGCATTATTCTTCCATCTCAAGATTGCTTTGACTATTTGGGGTCTTTTGTGGTTCCATATGAATTTTAGAAGTATTTGCTCAACTTTGTTGAAGAATGCCTTTGGTTTTTTGATAAGGATTGCATTGAATCTGTAGATTGGTTTAGGCAGGATGGCCATTTTGACAATATTAATTCTTCCTACCCAAGAGCATGAGATGAATTTCCATTTATTAGTGTCCTCTTTAATGTCTCTTAAGAGTGTCTTATAGTTTTCAGGGTATAGGTCTTTCACTTCCTTGGTTAGGTTTATTCCTAGGTATTTTATTCTTTTTGATGCAATTGTGAATGCAATCATTTCCCTGAATTCCCTTTCTGCTAGTTCATCATTAGCATATAGGAATACAGCAGATTTCTGTGCGTTGATTTTGTATCCTGCAACTTTGCTGAATTCAGTTTAGTTCCAGTAGTTTTGGGGTGGATTCTTTAGGGCTTTCTATGTACAATACCAGGTCATCTGCAAACAGGGACAGTTTAACTTCTTCCTTACCAATCTGGGTGCCTTTTATTTCCTTGGGTTGTCTGATTGCCATGGCTAGGACCTCAAGTACTATTTTGAATAAAAGAGGGGAGAGTGGGCATTCTTGTCTTGTTCCCCATCACAGAGGAAAATCTTTCAGCTTTTCCCTTTTAAGTGTGATGTTGGCTGTGGGTTTGTTGTATATGGCCTTTATTATGTTGAGGTACTTGCCCTTTCTACACATTTTGCTGAGAGTTTATCTATTTTGTTAATTTGCTCAAAGAATCAGCTCCTGATTTCATTGATTCTTTCTATTGTTTTATTCTTCTCAATTTTATTTATTTCTGCTCTGATCTTTATTATGTCCCTCCTTCTACTGACTTTGGGATTTATTTGTCATTCTTTTTCTATTTTCATTAATTGTAAGTTTAGACTGTTCATATGGGATTGTTCTTTCCTGAGGCAGGCCTGTATTGAAATATACTTTCCTCTTAGCATGGCCTTCACTGCATCTCACAGATTTTTTATGGTGTTGAGTTATTGTTGTCATTTGTCTCCATATATTGCTTGATCTCTGTTTTTATTTGGTCACTGATCCATTGATTATTTAGGAACATGTTGTTAAGCCTTCATGTGTTTATGGGATTTTTTGTTTTCTTTGCATAATTTATTTCTCTTTCATACTTTTGTGGTCTGAGAATCTGGTTGGTACAATTTCAATCCTTCTGAATTTACTGAGGCTCTCTTTGTGGCCTAGTATGTGATCTATTCTTGAAAATGTTCCATGTGCATTTGAGAAGAATGTGTATCCTGCTGCTTTTGGGTAGACTGGTCTGTAGATGTCCTGTAGGTCCACCTATTCCAGTGTGTTGTTCAGTGCCTTATTTGTTTTTTGTCTCGTTGATCTGTCCTTTGAAGTGAGTGGTTTGTTGAAGTCTCCTAAAATGAATGCATTCCATTCTATTTCCCCCTTTAATTCTGTTAGTATTTTTTTCACATACACAGGTACTCCTATGTTGATTGCACAGATATTTATAATGGTTATATCCTCCTGTTGGACTGACCCCTTTATCATTATGTAATGTCCTTTTTTGTCTCTTGTTACTTTCTTTGTTTTGAAGTTGTAACTCCTGCTTTTTTCTCCCTATTAGTTGCATGAAATATCTTTTTCTATCCCCTCACTTGTAGTCTGTTTATGTCTTTGGGTTTGAAGTGAACCTCTTGTACACAGCATATGGATGGATCTTGTTCTTTAATCAATTCAGTGACTCTGTGTCTTTTGATTGGTACATCCAGTCCATTTACATTTAGGGTGATTATCGATAGATATGTACTTATTACCATTGCAGGCTTTAGATTCGTGGTTACCAAACATTCAAGAGTAACTTCTTTACTAACAGTCTAACATAGTTCACTTAGTGCCCTACTACAAATGCAATCAAAGGGTTCTTTTCTCCCCTCCTTTTTCTTTGTCCTCCATTCTTTACATGTTAGTTATCATATTCTGTCTATCATATTTTGCTATTCCTTGACTGACGTTGACGGTAATTGATCTAATTTTGTATTTGATTAGTAATTAATTGGTCTTTCTTTAGTGTCATTTTATTGTCTCTGGTGACAGCTATTTCGCCTTAGGAATGCTTCCATCTATAGAAGTCCCTCCAATATACACTGTAGAGACCATTTGTGGGAGGTAAATTCCCTCAACTTTTGCTTATCTGGCAATTGTTTTGTCCCTCCTTCAAATTTAAATGATAATCTTGCCAAATAGGGTATTCTTGATTGGAGGCTCTTCTGTCTTTGGATTGAATATATCATGCTACTCCCTTCTGGCTGGAAAGGTTTCTGTTGAGAAGTTTGATGATAGCCTGATGGGTTTTTCTTCATCTGTGATCTTTTTTCTCTCTCTGGCTGCTTGTAATACTCTGTCTTTATCTTTGATATTTGTCATTTTAATTATTATATGTCTTGGTATTGTCTTTCTTGGGTCCCTTGTGTTGGGAGACCTGTGCACCTCCATGGTCTAAGAGACTATTTCCTTCTGCAGATTGGGGAGGTTTTCATCAATTACCTCCCCAAAGACACTTTATATCTCTTTTTTATGGTATTTACATTTTTTAAATTTTGGTGTTCTTAATGTACAATTACACGAACAACATTCTGGTTATTAGACTCCCACTATTGTCAAGTCCCCACCACATACCCCATTACACTCACTGTCCATCAGTGTAGTAAGATGCTATAGAATCATTACCTGTCTTCTCTGTTAAACTGCCTTCCATATGTCCCCCCCCACTACATTATGTGTGCTAATCATAATGCCTCCTTTTCCCCCTTATCCCTCCCTTCCCACCCATCCTCCCCAGTCATTTTCCCTTTGGTAACTGTTAGTCCATTAGAGGTTCTGTGAGTCTGCTGTTTGGTCCTTCAGGTTTTATTTTTTGTTGTTGTTCTTATACTCCACAGATGAGTGAAATCACTGGATACTTGTCTTTCTCCACCTGGCTTATTTCATTGAGCATAATACCCTCTAGCTCCATACATGTTGTTGCAAAAGGTAGGATTTGTTTTCTTCTTATGGCTGAATAATATTCCATTGTGTATATGTATCACCTCTTCTTTATTCATTCATCTACTGACAGACACTTAGGTTGCTTCCATTTCTTCACTATTGTAAATAGTGCTGTGATAAACATGGGGGTGAGTATGTCTTCTTGAAACTGGGCTGCTGCATTCTTTGGGTAAATTCCTAGGAGTGGAATTCCTGGGTCAAATGGTATTTCTATTTTGAGTTTTTTGTGGAACCTCCACACTGCTTTCCACAATGGTTGAACTAATTTACATTCCCACCAGCAGTGAGGAGTGTTCCCCTTTCTCCACCTCCTCGCCAACATTTGTTGTTGTCTTTTGGATGTTGACCAACCTAACCAGTGTGAGGTGATATCTCATTGTGGTTTTAATTTGCATTTCTCTGATGATTAGTGATGTGAAGCATCTTTTCATGTGCCTATTGGACATCTGAATTTCTTCTTTGGAGAAGAGTGTTCAGATCCTCTGCCCATTTTCTAATTGGATTATTTGCTTTTTGTTTGTTAAGGTGCATGACCTCTTTATATAATTTTGATGTCAGCCCTTATCGGATATGTCATTTATGAATATATTCTCCCATACTGTAAGATGCCCTTTTGTTCTACTATAGTGTCCTTTGCTGTACAGAAGCTTTTTAGTTTGATGAAGTCCCACTTGTTCATTTTTGCTTTTGTTTACCCTGCCCAGGGAGATATGTTCATGAAAAAGTTGCTCATGTTTATATCCAAGAGATTTTTGCCAATGTTTTTTCTAAGAGTTATATGGTTTCATGATTTACATTCAGGTCTTTGATCCATTTTGAGTTTACTTTTGTGTATGGGGTTAGACAGTAATCCAGTTTCATTTTCTTACACAAAGCTGTCCAGTTTTGCCAACACCAGCTGTTGAAGAGGCTGTCATTTCCCTATTGTATGTTCATGGCTCCTTTATCATATATTAATTGACCATATATGTTTGGGTTAATTTCTGGACTCTCTATTCTGTTCCACTGGTCTGTGAGTCTGCTCTTGTGCCAGTACCAAATTCTCTTGATTACTGTGGCTTTGTAGTAGAGCTTGAAGTTGGGCAGTGTAATGCCCCCAGCTTTATTCTTCCTTCTCAGAATTGCTTTGGCTATTTGAGGTCTTTTGTGATTCCATATCCATTTTAGACTAATCTTCTCTAGTTCATTGAAGAATGCTGTTGGTATTTTGATAGGAATTGCACTGAATCTATAGATTGCTTTAGGCAGGATGGTCATTTTGACAATATTTACACTTCTTATCCATGAGCATGGGATAAGTTTCCATTTATTGGTATCTTCTTTAATTTCTCTTTAGAGTGTCTTGTAGTTTTCAGGGTGTAGATTTTTCACTTCCTTGGTTAGGTTTATTCTCAGGTATTTTATTCTTTTTGATGCAATTGTGAATGGAATTGTTTTCCTGATTTCTATTTCTGTGAGCTCATCATTAGTGTATAGGAAATCAACAGATTACTGTATATTAATTTTCTATCCTGCAACTTTGCTGAATTCATTGCTGAATTCAGATATTAGTTCTAGTGGTTTTGGAGTTGAGTCCTTAGGGTTTTTAATGTACAATATCATGTCATCTGAAAACAGGGACAGTTTAACTTCTTCCTTGTCAATCTGGTAACTTTTATTTCTTTGTGTTGTCTGCTGTGGCCAAGACCCCCAGTACTATGTTAAATAGAAGTGGGGAAAGTGGGCATCCTTGTCTTGTTCCCGATCTTAAAGGAAAAGATTTCAGCTTCTTGCTGTTAAGTACGATGTTGGCTCTGGGTTTGTCATATATGGCCTTTATTATGTTGAGGTACTTGCCCTTTATACACATTTAGTTGAGAGTTTTTATCATGAATGGATGCTGAATTTTGTCAAATGCTTTTTCAGCATCTATTGAGATGATCATGTGGTTTTTGTCCTTTTTGTTGATGTGGTGGATGATGTTGATGGATTTTCAAGTGTTGTACCATCCTTGCATCCCTGGAATAAATCCTACTTGATCATGGTGTATGATCCTCTTGATATATTTTTGAATTTGGTTTGCTAATGCTTTGTTGGATGTTTTTGCATTTATATTCATCAGGGATATTGGTCTGTAGTTTTCATTTTTTGTGATGTCTTTGCCTGGTTTTGGTATTAGAGTGATGCTGGCCTCATAGAATGAGTTTGGAAGTATTTCCTCTTTTACTCTTTGGAAAACTTTAAGGAGGATGGGTATTAGGGCGTCACTAAATGTTTGATAAAATTAAGTGGTGGCTCGAATGAAGGACACGACCTGAGGGACCTTCCCCCACCTCCCAAGGCAACAGGAAGGCCACGAGCTCTGGAGCTCTGCAGGATCTAACATCTTAAAATATCACTGGTGAGTGGAGAGGATTAAAGACGGTGGCATAAGAGGAGAGACAGTGGCTTCCTCCTAAAACTGCATACAATTAGAAAATATAGTTGGTGCAACTAATCCTGAGAGAGCAACAGGAAAGAGGACTGCACCAGAATGCATACACCTGAAGAAAAGAGCAGACCTCATGGAACAGGGATTTGAAAGCTAATACAAGCAGAATTCCTGGAGAAATTCCAGCCACTTGTGGAAAGCAGGGATCCATATCCCGCTTCTCTGGGACAAAAGCTTATACCTGTGTGCTCGGCCCACTGGTTCAGGCAGTGGAGACTGGCGGCCCCCCAGGCACCAATATTACTCCCCTGCGACCCCCAACATTGCTTCAGGGGCTAAGCAGCTCCAGAGAGTAGAGCTTCTGGACACTAGAGGGCACCATATACAAATATGAAATGCCAAAGGAACCCGGTCCAGAGTAAAATTAATATAACTCTCGAGAAATATTTAAATGAGATGTACCTTATGACTCTTCCTGGAAAGGAGTTCAAAATAAAAATCATCAACATGCTAATGGAGGTACGGAAAGATATCCAAGAACTCAGGAATGTATTCTAATCAGAGATCCAATCATTGAAGAGCACAATGGAGGGCATTAAAAGCAGGTTGGATACGGTGGAGGAGACGATAAATGAAATAGAAACTAGAGAAGAGGAATACAAAGACGCTGAGGCTCAGAGACAAAAGAGGATCTCTAATAATGAAAGAATATCGGGGGAAATGTGTGACCAATCCAAACCAAACATTATTCACAATATAGGGATACCAGAAGAGGAAGAGAGAGAGAAAGGGATAGAAAGTGTCATTGAGGAGGTAGTTGCTGAAAACTTCCCCAATCTGGGGAAGGAGATAGTCTCTCAGGCCATGGGGATCCACAGATCTCCCAACACAAGGGACCCAAGGAAGATAACAACAAGACATATAGTAATAAAATTGGCAAACATCAAGGATAAGGACAGACTGTTAAAAGCAACCAGAGAGAGAAATAAGATCACATACAAAGGAATGCCCATCAGGCTAACATCAGATTTCTCAGTAGAATCCAGAAGGGAGTGACATGATGTATTTAATGCAATGAAGCAGAAAGGCCTGGAAGCAAGATTACTTTATCTGGCAAGATAATCATTTACATTTGAAGGAGTGATTAAACAATTTCCAGAGAGCAAAAGCTGAGAGAATTTACCTCCCAGAAACCATCTCTACAGTCTATTTTGAAGGGACTGCTATAGATGGAAGTGTTCCTAAGATTTAATAGCTGTCACCAGAGGTAATAAAACCACAGTAAAGAAAGTAGAACAGCTAACTACTAAGCAAATGAAAAATTAATTAACTATCCCCAAAGTCAATCAAAGGATAGACAAACAATACAGAATATGATACCTAATATATAAAGAATGGAGGAGGGAGAAAGAGGAAGAGAAACAGAAAAGAAATTTTAGATTGTGTTTGTAACAGCATACTAAGTGAGTTAAGTTAGACTCTTAGATAGTAAGGAAATTAACCTTGAAACTTTGGTAACCATGAATCTAAAGCCTGCAATGGCAATAAATACATACCTATCGATAATCACCCTAAATATAAATGGACTGAAACCAGGAATCAAAAGACTTAGAGTCACTGAATGGATAAAAAAACAAGACCCATCTATATCCACCTACAAGAGACTCACTTTAAACCCAAAGACATACATAGACTAAAAGTGAAGAGATGGAAAAAGATATTTCATACAACTAATAGAAAAAAAGCAGGAGTTGCAGTACTTGTATCAGACAAAATAGAACTCAAAACAAAGAAAACCACAAGAGACAAAGAAGGACATTACATAATGATAAATGGGTCAATCCAACAAGAAGATATAACTATTATAAATATCTATGGTCCCTATACAGGAGCACCCACATATGTGAAACAAATACTAACAGAATTAAAAGGGGAAATAGAATGCAATGCATTCATTCTAGGACACTTCAACACTCCATTCACTCTGAAGGACAGATCAACTAGACAGAAGATAAGTAAGGTGGCAGAGGCACTGAACAACACATTAGAACAAATGGACCTAACAGACATCTACAGAATTCTACATGGAAAAGTAGCAGAATACACATTCTTCTCAAAGTGCACATGGAATATTTTCAAGAAGAGATCATATACTAGGCCACAAAAAGAGCCTCAGTAAATTCAAAAAGATTGAAATTGTACCATCCAGTTTGTCAGACCACAAAGGTATAAAACAAGAAATAAATTACACAAAGAAAATGAAAAATCCCACAAACACATGGAGGTTTCACAACATGCTCATACATAACCAATGGATCAATGACCAAATAAAAACAGAGATCAAGCAGTATATGGAGACAAATAACAACAATAATCCAACAACACAAAATCTGTGGGACACAGCCAAGGCTGTGCAAAGAGGAAAGTATATTGCAGTACAGGCCTCCCTCAGGAAAGAAGAACAATCCCATATAAGCATTCTAACCTCACAGTTAAAACTGAAAAAAGAACAACAAATGAGGCCCAAAGTCAGTAGAAGAAGGGAAATAATAAAGATCAGAAAAGGAGAGAAAATAAATTCTTTGAGAAAATAAACAAAATAGATAAACCCCTAGTCAGACTTATCAAGAAAAAAAGAGTCTACTCACATAAACAGAATCATAAATGAGAAAGGAAAAATCACCATTGACACAACAGAAATACAAAGAATTATGAGAGAATACTATGAAAAATTATATGCTAACAAACTGGATAACCTAGAAGAAATGGACAATTTTCTAGAAAAATACAATCTTCCAAGGCTGACCAAGGATGAAACAGACAATCTGAATATACCAATTACCAGCAACAAAATTGAACTGGTAATCAAAAACCTACCCCAAAATGCCAGGACCAGATGGCTTCACCTCTGAATTTTATCAAACATTTAGTGAAGACCTAATACCCATTCTCCTTAATGTTTTCCAAAAAAATAGAAGAGGGGGGAATACTTCCAAACTCATTCTGAGGCCAGCATCACTCTAATACCAAAACCAGGCAAAGATACCACAGAAGAAGAAAATTACAGACCAATATCCCTGATGAACATAGATGCAAAAATACTCAACAAAATATTAGCAAACTGAATTCAAAAATACATTAAAAAGATCATCCATCATGATCAAGTAGGATTCATTTTTATTCCAGGGATGCAAGGTAGGTACCACACTTGAAAATGCATCAACACCATCCACCACTTCAACAAAAAGAAGGAGAAAAACCACAAAATCATCTCCATAGATGCTAAAAAAGCATTTGACAAAATTCAGCATACGTTCATGATAAAAAATCTCAACAAAATGGGTATAGAAGGCAAGTACCTCAACATAATAAAAGTCATATATGACAAACCCACAGCCGACATTATACTTAACAGCAAAAAGCGGAAAGCTTTTCCTTCAAGATCGGGAACAAGACAAGGATGCCCACTCTCCCCACTTCTATTCAACATAGTACTGGAGGATCTAGCTACAGAAATCAGACAACACAAAGAAATAAAAGTTACCAGATTGGCAAGGAAGAAGTTAAACTGTCCCTGTTTGCAGATGACATGATATTATACATAAAATACCCTAAAGAATCCACTCCAAAACCACTAGATCTAATATATGAATACAACAATTTTGCAGGATACAAAATTAAAAACAGAGATCTGTGGCATTCCTTTATACTAACAATGAACTAGCAGAGAGAGAAATCAGGAAAACAATTCCATTCACAATTGCATCAAAAAGTATAAAATACCTAAGAATAAACCTAACCAAGGAAGTGAAAGACCTATACACTGAAAACTACAAGACACTCATGAGAGAAATTAAAGAAGATGCCAATAAATGGAAACACATACTGTGCTCATGGATAGGAAGTATAAGTATTGTCAAAATGGCCATCCTGCCTAAAGCAATCTATAGATTCAATGCAATTCCTATCAAAATACCAAAAGCATTCTTCAACGAACTAGAGAAAATCATCCTGAAATTCATATGGAATCAAAAAAGACCTGGAATAGCCAAAGCAATCCTGAGAAGGAAGAATAAAGCAGGGGAATTCCACTCCCCAACTTCAAGCTCTACTACAAAACCACAGCAATCAAGACAATTCAGTGCTGGCACAAGTACAGACACATAGACCAATGGAACAGACTAGAGAGCCTTGATATAAACCCAACCATATGCGGACAATTAATATATGATAAAGGAACCATGGACATACAATGGGGAAAATGACAGCCTCTTCAACAGCTGGTGTTGGAAAAACTGGACAGCCACATGCAAGAGAATGAAATCGAATTATTGTTTAACCCCATACACAAAAGTAAACTCGAAATATATTGAAGACTTGAATGTAAGTCATGAAACCATAAAACTATTAGAAGACAATATAAGCAAACATGTCCTGAATATAATAAGCATGAGCAACTTCTTCTTGAACCCATCTCCTCAAGAAAGGGAAACAAAAGCAAAAATGAACTCATGGGACTACATCAAACTAAAAAGTTTTGTACAGCAAAGGACATCATCAACAAAACAAAAAGGCATCCTACAGTATGGGAGAATATATTTGTAAATGACATATCCAACAGGGGGTTAACATCCAAAATATATAAAGAACTTACAGACCTCAACACCCAAAAAGCAAATAACCCAATTAACAAATGGGCAGAGCATATGAAGAGACTATTCTCCAAAAAAGAAATTCAGATGGCCGACAGACACATGAAAAGACGCTCCACATCACTAATCATCAGGGAAATGCAAATTAAAACCACAATGAGATATCACCTCACACCAGTAAGGATGGCCAGCATCGAAAAGACTAAGAACAACAAATGCTGGTGAGGATGCGGAGAAAGGCGAACCCTCCTACACTGCTGGTGGGAATGTAAGCTTGTTCAACCATTCTGAAAAGAAGTATGGAGGTTCCTCAGGAAACTAAAAATAGAAATACCATTTGACCCCGGAATTCCACTCCTTGGAATTTACCCAAAGAATACAACTTCTCAGATTCAAAAAGACATATGCATCCCTATGTTTATCGCAGCACTTTTTACAATAGCCAAGATATGGAAGCAACCTAAGTATCCATCAGTAGATGAATGGATAGAGAAGATGTGGTATGTATATACAATGAAATACTATTCAGCCATGAGAAAGATACAAATCCTACCATTTGCAACAACATGGATGGAACTGCAGGACCTTATGCTCACTGACATAAGCCGGGTGGATAAAGACAAATGCCAATTGATTTCCCTCATTTGTGGAGTATAACAATGAAGCAAAACTGAAGGAACAAAATGACAGCAGACTCAGATATTGCAAGAATTATCTAGTGGTTACCAAAGGGGAGGGGTGTGGGGAGGAAGGGAGAAGGGGACTGAGGAAGGAGTATTATGTTTAGTACACATTGTGTGTGGGATCATGGGGAGAACAGTGTATCACAGAGAAGGGACATAGTGGATCTGTGGCATCTTGCTGCACTGATGGACAGTGACTGCATTGGGGTGTGGGTGGGGACTTGATAATATGGGTAAATGTAGTAACCACATTGTCTTTTCATGTCAAACCTTCATAGTAGTATATGTCAATCATATCTCAATAAAAAAGAAAAAAGAAAAAAAATTCAGCGGTGAAGCCATCTGGTCCAGGGATTTGGTTCTTAGGTAGGTTTTTGATTACCAGTTCAATTTCATTGCTGGTAATTGGTCTGTTCAGATTTTTTGTTTCTTCCTTGGTCAGACTTGGAAGATTGTATTTTTCTAGAATGTTGTCCATTTCTTATAGGTTATCCAATTTGTTAGTATATAATTTTTCATAGTATTCTCTCATAATTCTTTGTATTTCTGTGGCGTCCATAGTGATTTTTCCTTTCTCATTTCTGATTCTGTTTATATGTGTAGACTCTCTTTTTTTCTTGATAAGTCTGGCTAGGGGTTTATCTATTTTATTAATTTTATCAAAGAACCAGCTCTTGCTTTCATTGATTCTTTCTATTGTTTTATTCTTCTCGATCTTCTTTATTTCTGTTCTAATCTTTATTATGTCCCTCCTTCTACTGACTTTGTGCCTCATTCATTGTTCTTTTTCTAGTTTCCTTAATTGTGTGTTTAGGCTGCTTATATGGGATTGTTCTTCTTTCCTGAGGTAGGCCTGTACTGCAATATACTTTCCTCTTAGCACAGCCTTGGCTGCTTCCCACAGATTTTGCATTGTTGAATTATTGTTGTCATTTGCCTACATATATTGCTTGATCTCTGTTTTTATTTGGTCATCGATCCATTGGTTATGTAGGAGCATGTTGTGAAGCCTCCATGTGTTTGTGGGATTTTTCATTTTCTTTGTGTAATTTATTTCTCATTTTATACCTTTGTGGTCTGACAAACTGGTTGGTACAATTTCAATCTTTTTGAATTTACTGAGGCTCTTTTTGTGGCCTAGTATATGATCTCTTCTTGAAAATATTTCATGTGCACTTGAGAAGAATGTGTATTCTGCTGTTTTTGGGTGTAGAGTTCTGTAAATGTCTGTTGGGTCCATCTGTTCTAATGTGTTGTTCGGTGCCTCAGTCTCCTTACTATTTTCTGTCTGGGTGATCTGTCCCTCAGAGTGAGTGGAGTGTTGAGGTGTTCTAGAATGAATGCATTGCATTCTATTTCCCCTTTTAATTCTGTTAGTATTTGTTTCACACATGTGGGTGCTCCTGTGTTGGGAGCATAGATGTTTATCGTCGTTATATCTTCTTGTATGTTTACATAATGATAAAGGGATTGACCCCTTTATCATTATGTAATGTCCTTTTTTGTCTCTTGTGATTTTATTTGTTTTGAGTTCTATTTTGTCTGATACAAATACTGCAATTCCTGCTTTTTTCTCTCTATTAGTTGCATGAAATATTTTTGTCCATCACTTCACTTTTAGTCTGTGTATGTCTTTGGGTTTAAAGTGAGTCTCTTGTAGGGAGCATATAGATTTGTCTTGCTTTTTTATCCATTCAGTGACTCTACGTCTTTTGATTGGTGCATTCAGACCATTTACATTTAGAGTGATTATCAATAGGTATGTACTTATTGTTATTGCAGACTTTAGATTCATAGTTACCAAAGGTTCAAGGGTAATTCCCTTTCTATCTAACAGTCTGATTTAACTCACTTCATATGTAATTACAAACACAACTCAAAGATTCTTTCTTTTTTTTCTTCTCCTTTTTCCTCCTCCTCCTTTCTTTATGTGTTAGGTATCATATTCTGTACTCTTTGTCTATCCCTTGGGTGACAGTTATTTAGCTTTAGGAATATTTCCATCTGTAGCAGTCACTCCAAAATGCACTGTAGATTTGGTTTATGGGAGGTAAATTCTGCCAGCTTTTGCTTATATGAAAATTGTTTAATCACTCATTCAAATTTAAATGATAACCTTGCCATGTGGAGTATTCTTGGTTCAAGGTCCTTCTGCTTCATTGCATTAAATATATCATGCCACTCCCTTCTGGCCTGTAAGGTTTCTGTTGAGAAATCTTATGATAGCCTGATGGGTTTTCCTTTGTATATGATCTTTTTTCTCTCTGTAGTGCATTTAAAAGTCTGTCCCTATCCTTGATCTTTTTTTTTTTGAGAGGGCATCTCTCATATTTATTGATCAAATGGTTGTTAACAACAATAAAATTCTGTATAGGGGACTCAATGCACAATCATTAATCAACCCCAAGCCTAATTCTCAACAGTCTCCAATCTTCTGAACCATAATGAACAAGTTCTTACATGGTGAACAAGTTCTTACATAGTGAGTAAGTTCTTACATGGTCAACAGTGCAAGGGCAGTCATAGCACAGAAACTTTTGGTTTTGATCACGCATCATGAACTATAAACAATCAAGTCAGATATGATTATTCAGTTGATTTTTATAGTTGATTTATATGTGAATCCCACATTTCTCCCTTATTATTATTATTATTATTATTATAATAAAATGCTGAAGTGGTAGGTAGATGCATGATAAAGGTAGAAAACATAATTTAGTGCTGTAAGAGGGCAAATGTAGATGATCAGGTCTGTGCCTATAGACTAAGTATTAATCCAAGCTAGACAAGGGCAATAAAACATCCACGGATGCAGAAGATTTCTCTCAAAACAGGGAGGTGAGGTTCTAAGCCTCACCTCTCTTGATCCCCAATTTCTCACCTGATGGACCCCCTGTGACTGTGCCTGTCTTAGGTTGTTCCTCCCTTGAGGAATCTTACCCGTCTCTGGCTAACCAGTCTTCTTCCGGGGCCATACAGGGAAATGTAAATTTGGTAAGTGAGAGAGAAGCAATATTGTTTGAAAAGGTTAGCTTTTTACTTCTTTGCAGATTTATGTCCTGTGGCTTCTATGCCCAGCATTTGTGTTGAGGTATCTTTACCACTTGGAAGAATTATGATACTCGGTAATTTTCGATATGAGGCACGAATTCTACTAAAGGGTTGTAATTGGGAAAGAAGAAGAAAAGCTATAGAAGTAGCAGATGGAAGAAAACATGGAAAGATTGATTATTTCTTTGACATATCTTATTGTAGAGTCACATAAGCATATATAGGTTTTAACAAACTACTAATTAAATTGCATACACACATTAACAGAATAGGAATACAGATACATAACAAAAGCAGACCTACAATTACCAGCCATATCCAGTGAAACCAAGAAAACCAGTTAGGTACCCTAGGCATTTGTGAAAACTTATCAATGATATGATGGATTTGAATAGTTTTTATATGGATTTGAATAGAATATTCTAACTGAATTTGAATAGTTTGAGAAAAATCAGACAAATTAAAACACATTCCTGGGAACTGTTCACATCCCATATGTTCTTTTAACAGTAGATAGTCTATATTCACACGATTTTGGAGCACTGCAACTTGCACTTCTCCTAATTCTTGGTTGAGTTCCAACAGTATAGATCCAGTCAAATTTGTTGTTTTACTGTATGCACAGGGAAGCTTAGATATCTCCTTCTTCATTCCAATGGCAAGTCCAGGAACCGGCGGGATGAATGCAGCTACAACTGCAACAGCGCCAGGATCTTTGTTGAAGTTTTTTGATGATCATCTTCTGGAATGACTCTTCCAGAGGATGTTGATGTTGGAAGTTCTTCTTCATATCGTATCTTAATTCATTTTCTGGGTAGCCAAACTAGGCTTTGATCCTCCCTTTCACCAGGCACTGGGTTCTCACAGGTGTGGATGTAGTCTGGCTGTTGTCCTGTGTCTTCTGGTCTCTCTTTTAGGATTAGTTGTATTTGTTGTGTTTTCAAAAAATATATGTTTTTGGGAGGAGAATCCCACTGTCCTACTCACGCCGCCATCTTGGCTCCACCCCCCCATCCTTGATCTTTGCTATTTTAATTATTATATGTCTTGATGTTGTCTTCCTTGGGTCCCTTGTGTTGGGAGATCTGTGCACCTCCATGGCTTGAGAGACTGTCTATTTCCCCAGATTGGGGAAGTTTTCAGCAATTACCTCTTCAATGACACTTTCTATCCCTTTTTCTCTCTTCTTCTTCTTCTGGTATCCCTATAATGCGAATATTGTTCTGTTTGGATTGGTCACACAGTTCTCTCAATATTCTTTCATTCTTAGAGATTCTTTTTTCTCTCTGAGCCTCAGATTCTTTGTATTCCTCTTCTCTAATTTATATTTCATTTTCCTTCTCTTCTACTATATCTAATCTGCTTTTAAATCCCTCCATTGTATGTTTCATCTCAGAAATTGAATGTCTTATTGGTTGAATCTCCATCTTAAATTTGTTCCTGAGTTCTTGAATATTTTTCTGTACCTCCATGAGCATGTTTATGGTTTTAATTTTGAACTCTCTTTCAGGAAGATTGGTGAGTTCAGTTTCATTTGGCCCTTTTTCTGGGATTTGTGAGATTTTGGTCTGAACCAGGTTCCTTTGTATTTTTATATTTCTATGTGATGCACTCTAGTGCCCAGAAGGTCTAGTTTGTGGAGCTGCTCAGCCCTAGAGTGAGGTTGGGGGTTGTAGGGGAGCGGCCCTGCTGCATGGGGGGAAGGAAGAGCTGTTTCCTGATTCCCGTCTGTAGTACCTGCCTCCAGTATCATAGCAAGTGGGCCAAGCACACAGTTGTAAGCCTTTGTGCTTTGTGTCTCTAGCTGTTGTAGGTGGTGCCTCCCTCTGGCTGGCCTGACGCCTGTGCAGTGACTGCAAATTTGCCAGCCAGTGCCTCCAGGCCAGAAGGAAGACTCAGCAGGCTGCATATCACAGGGGGGGCCTTGAAGCTGAGTAGTCGTCAGGGGGATGGAGTGCCTGAAGCTCCTCAAAGTTCCCAACCTGCTGCACAGAGTGCACCCAGACAACCTTGTCCACCTATCCCTTCTCCAGTGCAGTAAGCTCTGTGAAAATCCCGTCCTTCAGCAGCTCTCTAGCTGCTAGGAAGCCTCTTAGACCACCTGCCTTTCCTTTATCTCAGTCCCTCAAGCACTCCACAACTCCCAGCTCCCCAACCCCAACAATCTCCAGAGCACCACACAATGCAAGTTTGTGCTCCAAAGCAGACCTCCAGGGCTGTAAGTTCTGCAGTTCTAGGCTTCCATCCCCTTGCTGCTCCATTTCTCTTCCTCCCCCTGGTGAGCTGGGGTGGGGGAAGGGCTTGGGTCTCACCGGATCAAGGCTTTTTTATGTTACCCTGCTTCATGAGGTCTGCTCTATTCATGAGGTCTGTATGCAGTCTGGTGCAGCCTTTTTTCCTGTTGCTGTTTTAGGGTTAGATGTATTAAGTATATTTTCTTACTATATGTGGTTTTGGAAGGATTTCTGTGTCTCACCTCTCATGCCCCCATATTGAATCTCTCTCTTCCCTTTTTCTCTCTTTTCTTCTTCTGGTACCCCTAGAATGTGAATATTGCTCGGTTGTATTTGTCACACAGTTCTCTCAATATTCTTTCATTTCTAGAGATCCTTTTTTCTCTCTGTGCCTCAGCTTCTTTGTATTCCTGTTCTCTAATTTCTATGTCACTTATGGTCTCCTCTACCTCATCTAATCTGTTTTTAAATCCCTCTGTTTTATGTTTCATTTTGGATACTGTATTTTTCAAAGTTTGTATCTCATTCTTGAATTCCTCCCCAAGTTCCTGAATATTTTTCTGTAACTCTGTGAGCATGTTTATGATTTTTATTTTGAAATCCCTTTCAGGGAGATTGATGAATTCAGTTATACTTGGCCCTCCTTCTGGTGTTTGTTAGATTTGGGTTTGAAACAGTTTCCTTTGACATTTCGTATTTGTGGGTAGCACCCTCTAGTGCCCAGAAGCTCTACTCTCTGGAGCCGCTCAGCCCCTGGAGTGATGGTGGGGGTTTCAGGCAAGTGGTGCTGGTGCCTGCTGGGAGGATGGAGTTCTTCCCTGCTTCCTAGCTGCAGTGCCTGAATCTATTGCCAGGGTCAGTGGGCCTTGTGCACTGGGAGGAGCCTCTATGCTCTGCACTTGTTGCTGCCATAGGTGGGACTGCCCTCTGGCTGGCCTGGCACAATGGTGGGAGCAGCTGGTTTGCAAGCTAGTTTCAGCTGGCAGGAAGGAGTATTAGGCTGCATATAATGGTGTGGGGCCTCATAGCTGCTTTATCAGCCAGGGGGATGGGAGCACCTGGATCTCCTGAAAGTTCTCAACATGCTGGACTGAGTACACCAGGACAATTTTGTCCACCTGTCCTTTCTCCTGAGCAGGAAGCACTGTGCAATCCTTGCCCATTTAGTAGCCCTCTTGCTGCTAGGAAGCCTCTCAGGGTGCCTGCCTTTCTTTTGTCCCAGAGTGGCTGGTTGTGGATACCTGTTCTCCACAAGCAGCTGGAATCTCAGTCTCTCCAAGTATTCTCCCTGTCTTAGCTTTCAAACCCACTAATCTCCAGAGCACCATGTAATGTAGGTTCATGCTCCCAGAGAAGATCCCAGGGCTGGGTGTTCAGCAGTCTTAGGCCTTCATGCCCTGCCTGCTCCATTTCTCTTCCTCCCTCTAGTTAGCTGGGCTGGGGGAAGGATTTTGTTCCCGCTAGATCAGGGCTTTGGTACCTTACCCTTTTCTGGTGAGGTCTGCTCTGTTCCCCAGGTGTAGACAGTCTGATTCAGCCTTCTTTCCTGTTGCTCTTTCAGGATTCGTTGTGTTTGCTATATTTTCATATTATATATGGTTTTGGGAGGAGGTTTCTGTCTCACCTCTCACACTGCCATCTTTAAGCCAGTCTCAGTCCAGTTATTTTGTAAAATGTCCATCTGTTTGGATTTGCCTGAGATTCTTAACAATTAGATTTAAGTTACACCTTTTTTGGAAGGACTACCACAGAAGTGACATTGTGCCCTTCTCAATGTATCATATCTGGAGCCACCTAATGTTGGTTTTTCCACTATTGGTGATGTTAACTTAGATCATTTGGTTAGATTTCTTCACTGTGATGTTGCAACTTTTCCTTGGTAATGAATAAATATCTTGTGGGGAGATATTCTGAGCCTATAAAAAAACCTATTCTATGATGCCCTCCCTTACTACCCCCATTTCACCTAATAGATTTAACATCCACTCTTACCTAATTTAATTATTATTATGGTGCTTATAAATTGGTCATGTTTAAGCTCTACATTCCTGCTGCAATTATTAGTGAGCTTTCCTACTGTAAAAGAACTTTTCCTACTTTTCTTTCTCCTTCCCTACCCCTTCCCTTCCTTCTTCACTCTGTGTTTCTACATTTTCAGAATCAGTATGAACTTCAGGGTTCTTTCTTTATTTGATGTGTTAATTGATCACTGACATTATTCATTTTGATGCTCAAAGTGGCCTTGCTTTTGCCACTTTGGGGGAACTCCTTTAAGCTGGTCCCTCATCCTTTTGACATCTTCCCATCATTCTTTGAGCACTTTCTTACTCTCTGTTGCAAAAAGATGTTTCAGGCTAATCTTGTACTTTTCCTGCCCCAACCCAACAATCAGTCATTTTCCAAGGAGCGCTGGTTCCTTTCCAAGGAGAGTAGTATTTAGAAGCCAAGATCTGGGTGTCAGGTGCTGGCCACATTTTGAAAGTAGAGATAGCAGAATTTTCAGATAGATTGGATGTAGGCTGCATAAGAAGGAGAGGAGTCCATATACCCTTTCACCTTTTTTTAATTTTTTAATTTCGGTATCATTAATCTACAATTACATGAAGAACATTATGTTTACTAGGCTTCCCCCTTCACCAAGTCCCCCCCACATACCCCTTCACAGTCACTGTCCATCAGCATAGTAAGATGCTGTAAAATCACTACTTGTCTGCTCTGTGTTGCACAGCCCTCCCTGTGCCCCCCCTACACTATACATGCTAATCATAATGCCCCCTTTCTTTTTCCCCACCCTTGTCGCTCCCTTCCCACCCATCCTCCCCAGTCCCTTTCCCTTTGGTAACTATTAGTCCATTCATGGGTTCTGTGATTCTGCTGCTGTTTTGTTCCTTCAGTTTTCCTTTGTTCTTATACTCCACATATGAGTGAAATCATTTGGTACTTGTCTTTCTCTGCCTGGCTTATTTCACTGAGCATCATACCCTCTAGCTCCATCCATGTTGTTGCAAATGGTAGGATCTGTTTTTTTCTTATGACTGAGTAATATTCCATTGTGTATATGTACCACATCTTCCTTATCCATTCATCTACTGATGGACATTAAGGTTGCTCCCATATATTTGCTATTGTAAATAGTGCAGCGATAAACATAGGGGTGCATCTGTCTTTTTCAAACTGGGCTGCTGCATTCTTAGGGTAAATTCCTCTAAGTGGAATTCCTGGGTCAAATGCTATTTCTATTTTGAGCATTCTGAGGAACCTCCATACTGCTTTCCACAATGGTTGAACTAATTTACATTCCCACCAGCAGTGTAGGAGGGTTCCCCTTTCTCCACAACTTCGCCAACATTTGTTGTTGTTTGTCTTTTGGATGGTGGCGATCCTTACTCGTGTGAGGTGATATCTCCTTGTGGTTTTAATTTGCATTTCTCTGATAACTAGCGATGTGGAGCATCTTTTCATGTATCTGTTGGCCATCTGAATTTCTTCTTTGGAGAACTGTCTGTTCAGCTCTTCTGCCCATTTTTTAATTGGATTATTTGCTGTTTGTTTGTTGAGGTGTGTGAGCTCTTTATATATTTTGGATGTCAAGCCTTTATCGGATCTGTCATTTATGAAAATGTTCTCCCATACTGTAGGGTACCTTTTTGTTCTATTGATGGTGTCCTTTGCTGTACAGAAGCTTTTCAGCTTGATATAGTCCCACTTGTTCAATTTTGCTTTTGTTTTCCTTGCCTGGGGAGATATATTCATGAAGAAGTCCCTAATGTTCACATCCAAGAGATTTTTGCCTCTGTTTTTTTCTAAGAGTTTTATGGTTTCATGACTTACATTCAGGTCTTTGATCCATTTTGAATTTACTTTTGTGTATGGGGTTAGACAGTGATCCAGTTTCATTCTCTTACATGTAGCTGTCCACTTTTGCCAGCACCATCTGTTGAAGAGACTGTCATTTCCCCATTGTATGTCCATGGCTCCTTTATTGTATATTAATTGACCATATATGTTTGGGTTAATGTCTGGAGTCTCTATTCTGTTCCACTGGTCTGTGGCTCTGTTTTTCTGCCAGTACCAAATTGTCTTGATTACTGTGGCTTTGTAGTAGAGCTTGAAGTTGGGGAGTGAGATCCCCCCCACTTTATTCTTCCTTATCAGGATTGCTTTGGCTATTAGGGGTCTTTGGTGTTTCCATATGAATTTTAGAACTATTTGTTCCAGTTCATTGAAGAATGCTGTTGGTAATTTGATAAGGATTGCATCAAATCTGTATATTGCTTTGGGCAGGCTGGCCATTTTGACAATTTTAATTCTTCCTAGCCAGGAGCATGGGATGAGTTTCCATTTGTTAGTGTCCTCTTTAATTTCTCTTAAGAGTGTCTTATAGTTTTCAGGGTATAGGTCTTTCACTTCCTTGGTTAGGTTTATTCATAAGTATTTTATTCTTTTTGATGCTATTGTGAATGGAGTTGTTTTCCTGATTTCTCTTTCTGCTAGTTCAGTGTTAATGAAAGCCATGATTTCTGTGTGTTAATTTTGTATCCTGCAACTTTGCTGAATTCCGATATTAGTTCTAGTAGTTTTGGTGTGGAGTCTTTAGGGTCTTTTATGTACAAAATCATGTCATCTGCAAATAGTGACAGTTTGACTTCTTCTTTACCAATCTGGATTCCTTGTATTTCTATGTTTTGTAAATTTGCCATGGCTAGGACCTCCAGTACTATGTTGAATAACAGTGGGGAGAGTGGGCATCCCTGTCTTGTTCCCGATCTCAGAGGAAAAGCTTTCAGCCTCTCACTGTTCAGTATGATGTTAGCTGTGGGTTTATCATATATGGCCTTTATTATGTTGAGGTACTTGCCCTCTATGCCCATTTTGTTGAGAGTTTTTATCATGAACGGATGTTGAATTTTGTTGAATGCTTTTTCAGCATCTATGGAGATGATCATGTGGTTTTTGTCCTTCTTTTTGTTGATGTGGTGGATGATGTTGATGGAATTTCGAATGTTGTACCATCCTTGCATCCCTGGGATGAATCCCAGTTGGTCATGGTGTATGACCCTTTTGATGTATTTTTGAATTCGGTTTGCTAATATTTTGTTGAGTATTTTTGCATCTACGTTCATCAGGAATATTGCTTTCTAGTTTTCTTTTTTGGTGGGATCTTTGCCTGGTTTTGGTACTACGGTGATGTTGGCTTCATAGGATGAGTTTGGGTGTATTCCCCCCTCTTCTATTTTTGGGAAAACTTTAAGGAGAATGGGTGTTATGTCTTCTCTGTATGTCTGATAAAATTCTGAGGTAAATCCATCTGGCCCGGGGGTTTTGTTCTTGGGTAGTTTTTTGATTACCGCTTCAATTTCGTTGCTGGTAATTGGTCTGTTTAGATTTTCTGTTTCTTTCTGATTCAGTCTTGGAAGGTTGTATTTTTCTAGGAAGTTGTTCATTTCTCCTAGGTTTTCCAGCTTGTTAGCATATAGGTTTTCATAGTATTCTCTAATAATTCTTTGTATTTCTGTGGGGTCCATCGTGATTTTTCCTTTCTCGTTTCTGATTCTGTTGATGTCTGACTCTCTTTTTCTCTTAATAAGTCTGGCTAGAGGCTTATCTATTTTGTTTATTTTCTCGAAGAACCAGCTCTTGGTTTCATTGATTTTTTTCTATTGTTTTATTCTTCTCAATTTTATTTATTTCTTCTCTGATCTTTATGATGTCCCTCCTTCTGCTGACTTTAGGCCTCATTTGTTCTTCTTTTTTCAATTTCAGTAATTGTGACATTAGACTATTGGTTTGGGATTGTTCTTCCTTCTTTAAATATGCCTGGATTGCTATATACTTTCTTCTTAAGACTGCTTTCACTGCATCCCACAGAAGTTGGGGCTTTGTGTTTTTGTTGTAATTTGTTTCCATATATTGCTGGATCTCCATTTTAATTTGGTCATTGATCCATTGATTATTTAGGAGCATGTTGTTAAGCCTCCATGTGTTTGTGAGCCTTTTTGCTTTCTTTGTACAATTTATTTCTAGTTTTATACCTTTGTGGTCTGAAAAGTTGGTTGGTAGGATTTCAGTGTTTTGGAATTTACTGAGGTTCCTTTTGTGGCCTAGTATGTGGTCTATTCTGGAGAATATTCCATGTGCACTTGAGAAGAATGTGTATCCTGTTGCTTTTGGATGTAGAGTTCTATAGATGTCTATTAGGTCCATCTGTTCTAGTGTGTTGTTCATTGCCTCTGTGTCCTTACTTATTTTCTGTCTGGTGGATCTGTCCTTTTGAGTGAGTGGTGTGTTAATGTCTCCCAAAATGAATGCATTGCATTCTATTTCCTCATTTAATTCTGCTAGTATTTGTTTCACATATATTGGTGCTCCTGTATTGGGTGCATATATGTTTATAATGGTTATATCCTCTTGTTGGACTGAGCCCTTTGTCATTATGTAGTGTCCTTCTTTATATCTTATTACTTTCTTTGCTTTGAAGTCTATTTTGTCTGATACTAGTATTGCAATGCCTGCTTTTTTCTTCCTGTTGTTTGCATGGAGTATCTTTTCCTACCCTTGACTTTTAATCTGTGCATGTCTTTGGGTTTGAGGAGAGTCTCTTGTAAGCAGCATATAGATGGGTCTTGCTTTTTTTATCCATTCTATTACTCTGTGTCTTTTGATTGGTGCATTCAGTCCATTTACATTTAGGGTGATTATTGAAAGATATGTACTTATTGCCATTGCAGGCTTTAGATTCCTGGTTACCAAAGTTTCAAGGTTAGCTTCTTTACTACCTTACTGTCTAACTTAACTTGCTTATTGAGCTATTATAAACACAGTCTGATGTTTATTTCTCTCCCTTCTTATTCCTCCTCCTCCATTCTTCATAAGTTGGGTGTTTTGTTCTCTGCTCTTTTTAGGAGTCCCTCTAAAATACCCTGTAGAGGTGGTTTGTGGGATGCAAATTCCCTCAACTTTTGCTTGTCTTGGAATTGTTTAATCCCTCCTTCATATTTAAATGATAATCGTGCTGGATACAGTATCCTTGGTTCAAGGCCCTTCTGTTTCATTGCATTGAATATATCATGCCATTGTCTTCTGGCCTGTAAGGTTTCTGTTGAGAAGTGTGATGATAGCCTAATGGGTTTTCCTTTGTAGGTGACCTTTTTTCTCTCTCTGGCTGCCTTTAATACTCTGTCCTTTCCTTGATCTTTGCCATTTTAGTTATTATGTGTCTTGATGTTGTCCTCTTTGCGTCTCGTCTCTTGGGAGTTCTTTGTGCCTCTGTAGTATGAGCAACTATTTATTCTCCCAGTTTGGGGAAGTTCTCAGCAATTATTTCTTCAAAGACACTTTCTATCCCTTTTTCTCTCTCTTCTTCTTCTGGTACCCCTATAATTCAGATATTGTTCCTTTTGGATTGGTCACACAGTTCTCTGAATATTTCCTGGAGATCCTTTTGTCTCTCTCTGCATCAGCTTCTATGTGTTCCTGTTCTCTGGTTTCTATTCCATCAATGGCCTCTTGCATCTTATCCATTCTGCTTATAAATCCTTCCAGAGATTGTTTCATTTCTGTAATCTCCCTCCAGACTTCATCCCTTAGCTCTTGTATATTTCTCTGCATCTCCGTCAGCATGTTTATGATTTTTATTTTGAATTCTCTTTCAGGAAGACTGGTTAGGTCTATCACCTTCTCAGGGGTTGTGATTGTGGTCTGTATCAAATTTTTCTGCCTTTTCATGGCGATAGAGATAGTTTGCGGAGCTGCCACAAGTGATGGCTGGGAGAACGTCCCTTCTTTTTGGTTTCTGGCCTTCCTCTCCTGGGAGAACAGCGACCTCTAGTGACTTGTGCTGGGCAGCTGTGCGCAGATGGGACTTCTGATTCTTGCCAGCCGCTATGGAGTTTAGCTCCCCGTTTGCTGTGGGCGTGGCCTGCCTCGGGCTGCTGCTCCGATATGGCAGAGATGCGTTGGAGGTGAAGCAGCTGGGAGGCTTTTTATCTCCGTGAGGGGCCTCTGTGCTCCCTGCTGCCCAGGGGGTTAGAGTGCCCAGAGTTCACCGAGATTCCCAGCTGCTGGGCTGAGTGTCCCTGGACGTTTCCGTCCAGCTGTGGGGTCCCTGTCCCTTTAAGACTTTCCAAAAGCACTCGCTTTTCTTTGTCCCTGGGGGGCCGGCTGCAGGGACCTGCTCACAGGTCTTACTGTCCTGTTTCCCTAGTATCCAGCACCCCATGCACTCCCTGTGTCTGTGCTCTGGTGCAGATGGCTGGGGCTAGCTGTTAAGCAGTCCTGGGCTCCCTCTCTCTCCCCGCTCTGAGTTCTCTCTTCCCACCAGGAGCTGGGGGGAGGGGCACTCGGGTCCCATCAGGCTGGGGCTTATATCTTACCCCCTTCGCGAGGTGCTGGGTTCTCGCTGGTGTGGATGTGGTCTGGCTGTTGTCCTGTGTCTTCTGGTCTTTTAGGAATAGTTGTATTTGTTGTATTTTCAAAAATATATGTGGTTTTGGGAGGAGATTTCCGCTGCTCTACCCACGCCGCCGTCTTGGCTCCCTTCTCCCTTTTGCTTTTTAAGACATCTTTTCTCTGAAGTTTTATTAGACACTAAGTCTGACTCCAGTCCCTTTCATTAGCAAGGATTCTGTTATTTGAGTTATTTATGCATAAGCATGTCTCTAAATGCAGCACAGTAATTGAGTATCAGACCCTGGTACTATCTGGGATGTCCTTATCCTTGGCCTTGGGCTGTTAGATCAACCTGCTTTGAAGCTCATCTCTAATACATGCTGGTTGTCTAAGCCTCAGCAAATCTCTTCCCTGTTTTGTTTCTCAGTTTCTTCGACTGTAATGATATGTGTCTTAGAGATTGTTGTAAAGAGTAAATGCCATGTGAATGTAAAGTGTTTGGCACTGAGCTTGGCAATTCTAAATGCCTGGAACAAGTTATTTAACCTCTCTGTGCCTTGGGTTCCTCACCTATAAAATGGGCCTGCTGTGAGAAGCAGCTAGAATCAGACATAGAGAACCTTCGGGCCAGTACCTGGCAAACTGCTGCTCCAAGGGTTGCTCTTCTGTGATGTCTTGTGGGCAATGACCATTCCCTTGTTCACATTTTCATCATCTCTCCCTCTCTGCCAGGGCCAACAGTCTGTTCTGGTCAGACCCTGTTTCTAAAGTGCTTCCCATCATTCTTTGAGCACTTTCTTACTCTATGTTCCAACAAGATGTGTCAGGCTAATCTTGTACTTTCCCTGCCCCAACCCTGGCCCTGGACCCACCTACATTCTCTCAGCTGTCCCCAGAATTGGGGTCCCACACAGAGCCTGGGAAACATACAACTCTGACAGCAGCAATCTGGTTGGAATGACAATTTGGTAAAAAATGAATCTTGCTTTGTGCTTTTTTAAGATTGGGAAATTTGGAATCTTTGTGCAGTCTTAAACATTTTTGTCAAATTCTTAGAATTAAAAAAAATGTTTTTAACCTCAAATTACTTTTCAGCCAATATTCCTCCTTTTCTGTTTGTAGTAGCAAAATGTTGAAATAATCTAAGTGTCTGACAATGGAATAGGTCCTTTCCTTTCCTCTTTTCCTTTCTCTCTTTCTCTTTTTTTCTTTCAGTAAAGTAAAAACTGTTTGTAGTAGCAAAATGTTGAAATAATCTAAGTGTCTGACAATGGAATAGGTCCTTTCCTTTCCTCTTTTCCTTTCTCTCTTTCTCTTTTTTTCTTTCAGTAAAGTAAAAAAAGAAAAGTGCAGAATCTAGTATAATGAAATATATTCACATGTGCTTGTTTAAACACAGACTTTGTTATGAATATTTATCTGGTGGTGGTGGTAGGGAGTCTTTTTTTTTTAAGGTATCATTGATATACACTCTTATGAAGGTTTCACATGAGTATCTTGTGGTTACAACATTCATCCATAGTATCAAGTCCCCCCCACCAGCCATTGCAGTCACTGTCCATCAGGGTAGGAAGATGCTATAGAGTCATATTTGTCTTCTCTGTGCTATACTGCCTTTCCTGTGACCCCCCTACATTATGTGTGCTATTTATAATACCCCTGAATCCACTTCTCCCTCCCTTCCCACCCACTCTCCTCAGCCTCTTCCCTTTGGTAACCAGTAGTCCCTTCTTGAGGATTGAGTCTGCTGCTGTTTTGTTCCTTCCATTTTGTTTTGTTGTTATAGGAGCCTTTTCATTTTACACTCTCCTGATTGTTGGGAGAGGCAATCCACCATGGCTCCATGCACCCTGGACATCTCTGTAAACTCCCACTGGTATGCCAAGAAAGTAAGGTCCTGGCCACTTTGCATCCAGGCCATTTCTCAGGGGTGTGTTTTCAGTAAGTAACTCTGAGGGAGGAAGTAATGTCTCCCTTCAGGACAAAGAGCGGACTTGCTTACCACCTTCTGGTAAGGAGGGAAATTCCTGAAGGTTAGGGTTCCTCAGCTGCAAGGCAAGCCCCTCTGTGTCACCCCCATTGGATTTATGGATGAGAGGAACTGATGCAAACACATTGTTCCTGCTGCTTGCTGTGCTGTGAGTAATGGATTCCTGTCTTTGATCCAGTAGTTTCATGTCTTTGTCAGACTAACTCATTAGCTTGAGTGGTATGATCCCAGGCCCTGACATTGGCCTGTTTCCATCTATCATGTACATTATTATTTTTACAGACTAAAAGTCAGTTTTGATTTTTCTTCATTGTTTCATATGCATTTCCTTTATTAGTCAGTTTTGATTTTTTTAAAGGCAAAAAACAAAACCATACACACACCAAAAGTCAAAGCTTACAAATTAGAGGAAAGTCAGAAAACAGCAGCCATCCAAAAAAAGAAAATAAAGAACCCCCTATTCATACCTATCCAAAGAAGTTTGGCTAATACCTTAGTAGATATCTTTCCAGACTGTTTTCTATGTAGTTTCCCTCATCTTTATTAATATGCTACAAAAATCAAATCCTAGCATATACAGTGTTAGTAACTACCTGGATTTAGTTAAGCACTCCACAACTGCAGACCATTGTGGTGACCTCATTGAGAAGTGGTCAAGAGCTCCCCAAGGATCACAGGCAGCCTGAAAAACCTTTCACTACCCCCAGCTAGAGTTGGGGACTTCTTCTTGTCCTGGCATTTGCTCCTGGGAGCTCTTGGGGCAGGAAATGGTGCCACCCTGGGTCCTGGCTGAACAGGTTGGGGACCACAAATGCAAAGGAAACTACCTGCCCCTCCCATCTTCTCTACACCTATACATCTCAAGTACACCTTCCCATCGCCCAGTGCTGACCCCCATCCCTAGCCAGCATCACTTCTTACCATCCTATTCCCAGCTAAGACCCAGGAAACTCCATTCCAGACCTCCCACATGCCCACTTGCTTCAGATGATACACAGAGCCCCTGGCACCATCTCACACCCCGGAAAGAGTAAGTGATGGTGCTCTCATCACATAGCAGCTGTGGGAGCAGGAGGGTGGGGCAGGATGCTGGGGTGGGGTGGGTGGAGCCACTTTCTTTCCTCTTGGGGCCCTGTCTGCCCAGTCTTGCCCCAGTTGCAGGAGGAGTTGGAGTGGCCTGGCCCCAGTCCTGTGCCCTTATCAAGTGAGCTGGTAAGGGGTGCGACTTGGCGGAGCAGGGGCTTCAGCAGACCTGGGAATGTGCCTTTGGCTTGAGAAGACTCTGGTAGATGATGGGAAAATAGGATCAGGAGCCATTGGGGCTGAATAGGGTCAGGGAAGGCCAGGAGGGGCAGCCGTTGCTGCAGTGCAAGCTGTCAAGCTGAGGAGGCCTATGGGATAGAGTTAATGGGAGAGCTGCCTGCATCTGTTCCTTTGTTATTTACAATAATAGTAAAAGCAAGTGTGGAAAAAGCCGTTAAACCACAAGTTAGGGGCCCAGCAGCTAGCAGGGATGTGGGCAGGAGGGGAGGGCCTGGCCAGGGTATCCCCCGCCCAGCTCCTTATGTTTTCTATTTCTCTAACTTCCCCCCCTCAGGTCTCAGCTCCTGCTCATGCTTGTTGCCATGCAAATGACCCTGCTTCTCCTCCTCTTTGCAGGCATCTTGGTCCAAGAGATGATCGTAAAGTCTTTGGTGTTGACAACCATTCTTCAGACCACTTTATCTAGTAGGTCCTCTGTTTCTTTAGTCTCTGATACCACTAAGACCCCAAACCTCAAGTCAGCAATCTCTGCCCTCATAAAAACAAGGGTCACTGAGAAGAATAATAGCACTGGGCACCAGATCTTCCCATCTGCCCCAACTCCTTATACAGCCAATGACGTTTCCTCTCCTGGGACTTCTACTGTTGTCAGCAGTGGCCAATCTGTCCTGGATCCAGCAAACTCCCAGGAAATTTCCATCAAGCAGTCATCAGTCTTACAGCTTTTTAATGCAACCAGTAACCTGGCCATCTCAGTAATGAATTCTCAACATATGACTAGTGGAATCATGGCAACTAGCTCTCTGGAGACCTCCAAGGGGACCAATGGACCCTCTGTCCCCATGGCAACCAGTTCTTTGAAGACCTCAATGGGAACCAGTAGACCCTCTATCCCCATGGCAACCAGCTCTTTGGAGACCTCCATGGAGACCAGTGGACCCTCTGTCCCCATGGCAACCAGCTCTTTGGATACCTCCATGGGGACCAGTGGACCCTACATCCCCATGGCAACCAGCTCTTTGAAGACCTCAATGGGGACCAGTGGACCCTCTGTCCCCATGGCAACTAGCTCCCTGGAGACCTCCAAGGGGATCAGTAACTCCCCCTCATGGGGGATAAAAATACCCACTATGACTACTCCAAAGTCCTCCCCAAATTCAGATCATGGGACAAATGGCACCCTGCTGGTGGCTCTGCTTGTGGCTCTGCTAATGTTCATTGTCTTCATGGCACTACTCCTGCTGTGGCACCAGCGGCAGAAGCGGAGGACAGGGATTCTGACACTAAGCAGTGGTGGAAAGCACAATGGGGTAGTAGATGCCTGGGCTGGGCCAGCCCAAGTATGTGATGAAGAGACCCTGACAGTAACAGCAGGAGGGTCCAGGGGCAACAAGGGTTCTGGGACCTTGGAGGAGGAGGGGTCTGGCCGAAGGCCAACACTCACCACTTTCTTCAGTAGACGCAAGTCATGCCAGGGCTCTTTGGCACTAGAGGAGCTAAAGGCTGGGTCATCCCCCAACCTAAAGGGGGAGGAAGAGCCACTGGTGGGCGACGAGTATGGGCCTGTGGAGCCCCCTGATCCAGATGGACCTGTGGAGTTCCCCACTCCAGAAGAGCCAGCAGTGGGAGATGTGGAGGCCCCTCAGTGCTTGTGAGAAACAAAACTGGAGGTCACAGTCACACCCAACTTCATCACCTTCCCTCCCAGCACTTCTTCCAAGTTCATCATCACCCAGCATCCTGTGATTTTCACCCAGCATTTCACTCTGAATCTTCATTCTTAACCCTGCATCTTCCAGGAGCACTGGCACCCAGACCCTTGGCCAGGACCTATGCCTGCTGAGAGCTGGTGGGCTGAATGAGGAAGCCTGCCTCATCATCCTCTGCTTCTCCCCACCACCTTTATCTCCACGTTTTTGTCCTTGAAACTAGCTGCTGAGTCTCCATAAAGCCAAACTTCCTTGACACATGATTTCTCAGAGGATTCTCCAGGGATACCAGAGTTTGGGCAGAAGGAAATGAGAGCCCAGCAAACTCCCACCTATGATTGCTCTGAAATGTACGTTTGGCTTCAGAGATTAGGCTTTCCTACTGGGGCCGCCCATGGTCCCCCTTTATCTCTGGGCCTCAGGGGTCTGTGCTGGCCAGCCTGGGCCAGTGGTGGCATCCAGTTGTGCTTTCAGGTATGCTGTGACTGCGCTTGGACTCAAGGCCTCACCATGGCCCAAGCCACCCCACTCTTCCCCATGTGTGGGCTGAGGCAGCCAGAGGCTTCAGCTACTTCTCCTCCCAAGGGCAGAGGTGAGAAAAGTTTCTGGGCAGGTGTTCTCAGAAGCCCTGCACCTGCATGGGTCCGTTCAAGGGCACAGTCCACATGCAGATGTTTGTGAGGGGTGGTGGTGAGCACAGACGGTGGGATGGAGGGGGCAGGAGGGACTGCAGCACCTGGGGGAGCCAAACTGAGGAGCTGCTGAGAACATACATGCCTTCTTCTTTGCTCAGATGGGGTGGAGGCTGCCAAGGACTTAACTCTGCAGCTCAATAAAGAAGGCCGGGATAGAAAGGAAAGACTGCATGGGTGACACAGTGTATTTCCTCAGCTCAGCCACCACATCCCTTCCTCAAAGCCTCCCCCACTCAAACGTGTACACTAGGCAGAAGGAGAGGAGACTCATAGTGGGGTCTTGCTCCCACTGTTGCATACTTCCCATCTCCAAAGGGAATCAGTGAGACTGAGCTACCTGAGGAGTGGCCATGCCCACAGAACCAGGGACTTCCCCTGTGCCTCTGGAGTGCAGAGGAGGGGACAAGACCCCAAGACCCAGCTGGCTGTCTCTGAGACCAGCCCAGGCCAGAGCCCAGGGGACAACATGGGCCAGAAGCAGTTGGCATTTCCCTGGAGCAAAGAGGAAATTTACAAAGAGGAAGTCGCTGAATAAGTCATTGCAGGGGCTGAGAGCAGATAGGCTGACCTACATAAAGAGAAGCCGTGGAGCCTGAGTGTGTGTGACTGCCATGTGGTCTGGACTGCAGGGTCGGTGGGAGATGTGGGAAGGGCCCAGGTGTGTCAGTCCATGAGGTGGAAGAGGTGAGGGGAGAGAAGGGGCACAAAGTAGCCACTGCTCCCACTCTCCAGCTGCCGTGAGTTATGCCACCTGTGTCTGATCTCTGGGGATGGACGAGCAGGGATGGAAACCCAGCCTCCACCAGCCAGGCTGAGTCTACCAGCTGCATCTGGATGCCTTTTCTTACCTCTCTGTTTGGACTAAATATAGCCCCTGAACAACAGAAGTGAGTTCCACAAGTCCCTCAGAGGTGCAGCAACTGCCGTCTTAGACTTGTCAAACCAACCGACCCAATTTCAGGTTTCGAAACTGTTGTCATAAAACTCAGAGGCCATCAGCTACACCTCCTCCCTTCAACACATGCAGTCACTTTCTGAACCATTACTGGTTTCTAGGTTGTGGGCCAACCTTGAAGGAAATGGGGGTGGGGGTGGGGAAGGCACCCAATAGGACTCACAGCCCAGAAAATATCAAAATATGTGAAAAGTGTTTAAACAGATGTACAAAATTTCATGAGTACACTAAAAAAGAGTGTGGACTGCTCCTGGAGAGAGGGCTGTGGCTGTCCAGGGTCTTTGCCATGGTCACTGCTGTGTTTCTGGTGGCTACTGGGCTGGCGCACAGTGGGTCCTCAGTAAATATTCATTTGAAGGAGTGCATGAATGAATGAATGGATGACTCCTTGGAGATTTTGAAGGCTGAGAGGGATTTTGCCATTCTGAAAAGTGGGAAGGGCATTGAGCAGACCCAAAGGCACCCTAAGAAAGCCTGAACAGTTCAAGGTAGATTCTGTTTTGGATAAACATGGAATGGATAGCTTCCAATTCCCTTGAGAGGAAAACAATGCAAAGGAAGCAATGGGCAGTGTAAGACCAAAAGGGGGGGAGAAAAGGAAAGCATGAAACATAAGAAAATATAACATATGGTGATGAGAGGGGATCAAACATATCAGTTAGGAAAATCTTTGTAAGTGGCTTACTTTACTTAGCACAGCTGCTAAAAATGATGTTTCCAAAAACTATGTAATGATTTTGTTATGTGAGGAAAAAGTTAGTTATTAATCTGTAAATAGATATGATTCTAGTTTTTGTAATAAAACTATAAAAATATAGTCATTTGTAGAAAAAAGTTTGGAAGGAAATATCCCAAATGTTTACTGTGGTTATCTGTATGGTACAGGTTTATGGGTAATTTTTATTTTGTTTCTGCTTTTCTGTATTTTCCAAAATTTTTACAATAAATGCATGTTATTTTTACAGTTAGAAAAAATAGTGACAAAAAAGTGTTCACCAGGGCCTGGGAGCTTCTGGTTTGAGGATAGCTGTAGGCAGTGAGGCTTGAAAGCCAGGTTGGAGCCACACTTTAAAGGGTTCAAGCGGTTTGAATTCAGTTCTGCAACAGTGAAGAAGTCATCAAACCTTAGGTCTGTTCTACTCCTCTCTTTTGGGGCCTCAGCAAATGGTAAATACCATCATTCTGCAAAAATGTCTCAGAGCCACTGTCAAGCCCACTCTTCCCTGTCCTCACTCCCCAGGTGCTGAGCCAGCTGATTCTTTTACTTCCACAGCCCCTAGGAGGCATTCCTTCTCCAAGGCCCTATTACGCCTCATCCAGGTCCTGCCAAGACTTCCCTTTTGGTTTCCTGACCCCTCTCCCTTTCACCCTCTGCCTATGATGATCCCAGTGACCCCTCTAAAAGGCCATTCTGTCCAGATTACCCCTGCACTCTCTAAGAGCACACCTTCCTTAGCATGGAGGATAAGACCCTTCATGGTCTTCTCATGCCTGGTCAGCTCAGCTTTCCAACCTCATCAGATTCCTTGGAGTTCCCTGAATATGCCATGCACAGTGCTTTTCTTGGTGAGGTGGGGCAGGGGTGTGTATGGGGGGTTAGTTTGAAATGTTGAAAAATGTTTATTTCATCCAAATGGCAAAAAGTTAATTACCTCTTTTGCAAAATTACCATTGCATTCTAGTTTCTGTTATTTAACAGGATTCTCACACATAAACAAAGTCATCTACAGTGTATTATATTTGATCTTATATTTTAAAATACATGTTTCCATTTTACTCTCAAAAGTTCACATTAAGATCATGGTTTGAATAAAGCATTGTCATCCAAAATGAAAATTCCAGGTGAAAGAAGGGTTTGGATGGGGACAGTGAGAGATCTATTAATGCAATTCATTTTTGCAGACAGAAAAAGGGCCTCCATCTAAGGACATTTCATTTCTGAAAATGGGTATTTATTGTAAGGTAAATTCTAGCCAAAATAAGCAGGCGACGAGAGGCAACAAAGGGCTAGGCAGTTTATTTGAGCGCAATTCCCAGGTGATGTTCTCTGGTCTGGGTATTACAGGCCAGGGAAGTCACACCAGGTCAGGGAGGTGGGGGCTTATAAGGGATTAGGAGGGGGAGGAGTGTGTAAGCTATTCCAGGGGGCGTGGAGAGGTATGATTGGCTAAAGGTAACCTAATAGACAACTAGAAACTTTTTTCCTTCCAAGAGGGAGGAGGCTGACATCTGGGTCTTAGTTGGCACATCAGAAGGATGAAATTCAGGAAGAGCTGTCCCGTTTCCATATAAGGCATGGACCTTGGGGTCTGTTCTGTTCTCCTTTTATGGTATCTTTCTGTTCTGTTTGCATGTCCTTGTTTTTCCTTTCTCCAGCCTAACATTGCAGCCTTTTGGTCATAATGGGTGACAACTCGATCTGGTTACTTCTGACTGACAAGAGGCATCGTGGGGGTTTGAGGCTGGTATTAGGCCGAAGGAGGGGGTTCAGTGGGAAGAGGTGCGTAGCAGTGAAGTAACATCTGGTTGGTGGCAACCCGGGTCATCTGGGTTAGCCGCGGTTGGAGGAACCTGAGGACACAAGAGCAACTAAGAGTAAAGTACAAACTGTTATTAAGGGGCCCAGTAGGGGCATTAGCCAGGCCATTATGGGGGACTGGAATTCTGGATTGAGTTTACATTTCAATGACTAGTATTAGTATTTAGTATAGATAAGATTGCATTATTGAAACAATACTTTTCTCTAAAATCACCCTCATTTTTATTAGAAGTAGCCAGATTAAGAAAATAATTAACAGTTGGCTTGATTATTTGCATAAGTGCAGCAAGAAGAGCAATGGATTACATAGGCTCTTTAAATATGCTTTGCTGGAACTTTTATAAGGAATTTCAGATTGGACTTTTAAAGGCTTTTTGAGGCCTGAAAGCTAAGCCAGACTTGCCATCAGGTTGTGCCTGCAGTACCTGTACATTTGGGTGAATTCTTCTCTTCTTGAGGTTTTCAAGATATTCCTGAGGTTCTTGCACCTGCCAGGAAGTGACCTTCCTTACTTACCTGGTAAGGCTACTGGGAACTCTGTAAACAAGGTACTAGGCCAGTTCATCTAAGGGACTTTGTTGGCTTTATAAAGTCAATCTTAGTTCCTTAAAGCTGTCTGTTCATATCTGAGTTTACACATGTATCTCTCAGGTATGACATTCCAGTCAAAGCCTTGGTAATATAACCAGTGTTTTTAATTGGTGTTCTTACAAGGAAAGCAGATTCTTATTGAACTTGTGCAAATAAACATACTGCCATGAAATATAAAAATAGTCACTGAGAGTTTTAAAATTCTGGACGATCAGGTAGAGAGAAAGATAAAATTTCAATTCTGCTTATAAAGGCAGTTATTTACTAAACTGTTGTCATCTTAAGAGAAAAAGCTTAAAACACTTTATCAACAACCTTTGAAACAAAAAGCCACAAAATCATCTTCCTTAGTTTACTTAATCCTATGTAATTAATACCTGTTCTGCTGAAATCTAGTTTTTTACTAGTTTAGGAGTAATAAAACAGTGAGTATAGATGACAAAAGACTTACAAATGACAACGGTTAAAGATCTGATGAGAGCTTACTGTAAGACAGTTGTCATATGGAAATTTGGATATTTCTGTAACACAAAACATTCAGTAACAAAGTTTAGCATCATTCCCTCTGACAGTGCTTTCCAGGTAATTAAGCAGGTAAATATATATCAGATAAATAAGCCAAATTAGCCAAATACTTTCTCCAATGCGGAGAAAAAAATTCCTCTGACATGTTCCAGGGACCCTCTGGAAAATATCAGAGTGAACTAAAGGTAAAAGTACCTTTTTGAATTTGATTTTTGGGAAGTTGTCAGAAGAAAGTTTCTTTGGCACTTGCTTAAATAGGATTATAGATTGCTATGAAGCAATACTTATCTATTTTAACTAGAATGACAATAAAAGACTTTAAAGGCAAATACAGAAGGTTACAGTTGTTAGCAAAGATTAGCTTTTAGTCTTTTTAATATTAAGATCTCCTTTTCTTGAATACTCTGACAACTCACTGAGACTTTAAGCATGAAAAACTGCTTTGATAAAACAATTAGAGAACTCTTTGCAATCTTTCAATATTAAGAGCAGATTAACAGTTAAGAAATCTTTGTCTTTTTAACTGAAAACAAAATTCTAATTTTGCTGTGTACTTGATACCGAGACTCATTTGCTTTAATTTTATATAGCATGACTATATTAAATTCTTCTACAAACTTTCTACAACCTTCTCTTTCATTTAGATTTCTCCCTCTAAATAAACAGCTGTACTTTAGAACAGTTACTTTCTTTTATCAAAAGACACATTCTTTAACATGCAGAAATGTTTTCCTTATTACTTTAAGCAGTTTTAATTAGAACTTAAAACCATTAGGTACCTTAATTTTTAGTGAACACTGAGAAGTAGGCTATTATAAACTGTTACACTAGCATTCTTTGGATTGACAAATTTATGAACATTTAATAATTTCTGTTAACCATGAGCTTTACAACACAATCTCTCACTAAGCACAAAGTGTATCTTCTTAACTTAGCAAAACTTTAAGGTTTTAGGTTACCACAAAGATTCTCAGGCTGTAAGTAGGTATACACACTGTAACACACAATTATTAAGGTGTTCACTTGCCACACTTATTTAGTTCACTCATTCCTAACAACTATGCTAGATTACTTAGAAGACCTTTACTGAATATTAGACAAAGCCAAACCTTTAAGCATTTTATTCTTAAAAGATTTAGCAGATAACATCAACTTAAATGACCTTAGGTAAACTTAGGCAGCTGATAACTACAAGGACATGCCCACCTCAGCCAAACCCAAATTAGCATTAATGCTTAACATTTTTAAATCAAATTTTCTGGAAGTTTTAGAATGCCCAATTTTCACAAGCACTTGTTTTTTTTTTTGAGAGGGCACCTCTCATATTTATTGATCAAATGGTTGTTTACAACAATAAAATTCTGTATAGGGGACTCAATGCACAATCATTAATCAAACCCAAGTCTAACTCTCAACAGTCTCCAATCTTCTGAAGCATAATGAACAAGTTCTTACATGGTGAACAAGTTCTTACATAGTGAATAAGTTCTTACATGGTGAACAGTGCAAGGGCAGTCATATCACAGAAACTTTCAGTTTTTATCACACATCATGAACTATAATCAAGTCAGATATGATTATTCATTTGATTTTTATACTTGATTTATATGTGAATCCCACATTTCTCCCTTTTTTTTAAAAATAAAATGCTGAAGTGGTAGGTAGATGCAAGATAAAGATAGAAAGCATAAGTTAGTGCTGTAAGAAGGCAAATGTAGATGATCAGGTGTGTGCCTATAGACTAAGTATTAATCCAAGCTAGACAAGGGCAACAAAACATCCATGGATGCAGATTTCTCTCAAAACAGGGGGGCTGAGGTTCTAAGCCTCACCTCTGTTGACCCCCAATTTCTCACCTGATGGCCCCCCTGCGACTGTGTCTGTCTTAGGTTGTTCCTCCCTTGAGGAATCTTACCCGTCTCTGGCTAACCAGCCATCTTCCGGGGCCATACAGTGAAATGTAAATTTGGTAAGTGAGAGAGAAGCAATATTCTTTGAAAAGGTTAGCTTTTTACTTCTTTGCAGATTTATGCCCAGTGGCTTCTATGCCCAGCACTTGTCTTGAGGTATCTTTACTGCTTGGAAGTATTATGATACTCGGTAATTTTAAATATAAGGCATGAATTCTACTAAAGGGCTGTAATTAGGAAGGAAGAAGAAAAGCTATAGAAGTAGCAGACAGAAGAAAACATGAGAAGATTATTTCTTCGACATAACTTCTTGTAGAGTAATATAAGCATGTATAGGTTTTAACAAACTACTAATTAGATTGTGTATACCCATTAACAGAATAGGAATACTGATACATAACAAAAGCAGACCTACAATTACTGGCCATATTCAGTGAAACCAAGAAAACCAATTAGGTACCCCAGGCATTTGTGAAAACTTATCAATAATATTATAGATATTGTCTAACTGATTTTGAATAGTTTGAGAAAAATCAGACAAATTAAAACAACACATTCCTGAAAACTGTTCACATCCCATATGTTCTTTTAACAATAGATAGTCTATAGTAGCACGATTTTGAAGCACTGCAACTCGCACTTCTCCTAATTCTTGGTTGAGTTCCAACAATATAGAACTAGTCAAATTTGTTGTTTTACTGTATGCACAGGCCAGCTTAGATATCTCCTTCTGCATTCCAACAGCAAGTCCAGGAACCAGCGGGATAAATGCAGCAACAACTGCAACAGCGCCAGGATCTTTGTTGAAGTTTTTTGATGGTCATCTTCTGGAATGACTCTTCCAGATGATGTTGATGTTGGAAGTTCTTCTTCATATCATATATTAATTCGCTTTCTGGGTAGCCAAATTAGGCTTTGATCCTCTGTATAAACACAAAGAAACCCTTTGCCCACAGTTTGATATGACCTTTATACCATTGTGAAGAACCTATTGGAGACCACCACACAGGAACTGCTTTTTTTTTTTTTTAGAGAGAAAGAAATATTATCAGAAAAATACACTTCCATAACTGATCATCTGACACCCTTTAAAAGATCAAAATTAAGGATATGTAAAGCATGCATTAATCGTTAATGCATTTTTGCAGTTAATTTTATCTTATCAAGGAGTAATCCCCCCTTTTTTGATATCATTAATCTACAATTACATGAAGAACATTATGTTTACTAGGCTCTCCCCTACACCAAGTCCCCCCCCATAAACCCCATTACAGTCACTGTCCATCAGCATAGTAAGATGTTGTAGAATCACTACTTGTCTTCTCTGTGTTGCACAGCCCTCCCCTTTCCCCACCCCCCACATTGTACATGCTAATCATAATACCCCCTTTCTTCTTCCCCACACTTATCCCTCCCTACTCTCCCATTCTCCCCAGCCCTTTGGTAACTGTTAGTCCATTCTTGGGTTCTGTGATTCTACTGCTCTTTTGTTCCTTCAGTTTTTCCTTTGTTCTTATACTCCACAGATGAGTGAAATCATTTGGTATTTCTCTTTCTCTGCTTGGCTTATTTCACTGAGCATAATACCCTCTAGCTCCATCCATGTTGTTGCAAATGGTAGGATTTGTTTTCTTCTTATGGCTGAATAATATTCCATTGTGTATATGTACCACATCTTCTTTATCCATTCATCTACTGATGGACACTTAGGTTGCTTCCATTTCTTGGCTATTGTAAATAGTGCTGCAATAAACATAGGGGTGCATCTGTCTTTTTCAAACTGGAGTGCTGCATTCTTAAGGTAAATTCCTAGAAGTGGAATTCCTGGGTCAAATGGTAAGTCTATTTTGAGCATTCTGAGGAACCTCCATACTGCTTTCCACAATGGTTGAACTAATTTACATACCCACCAGCAGCGTAGGAGGGTTCCCCTTTCTCCACAACCTCGCCAACATTTGTTGTTGTTTGTCTTTTGGATGGTAGCCATCCTTACTGGTGTGAGGTGATAGCTCATTGTGGTTTTAATTTGCATTTCTCTGATAATTAGCGATGTGGAGCATCTTTTCATGTATCTGTTGGCCATCTGAAATTCTTCTTTGGAGAACTGTCTGTTCAGCTCCTCTGCCCATTTTTTAGTTGGATTATTTGCTTTTTATTTGTTGAGGTGCATGAGCTCTTTATATATTTTGGATGTCAAGTCTTTATCGGATCTGTCATTTACAAATATATTCTCCCATACTGTAAGGTACCTTTTTGTTCTATTGATGGTGTCCTTTGCTATACAGGAGCTTTTCAGCTTGATATAGTCCCACTTGTTCATTTTTGCTTTTGTTTTCCTTGCCCAGGGAGATATGTTTGTGAAGAAGTCACTAATGTTTATGTCGAAGAGATTTTTGCCTATGTTTCTTCAAAGAGTTTTGTGGTTTCATGACTTACATTCAGGTCTTTGATCCATTTCAAATTTACTTTTGTGTATGGGGTTAGACAGTGATCCAGTTTCATTCTCTTACATGTAGCTGTCCACTTTTGCCAGCACCATCTGTTGAAGAGACTGTCATTTCCCCATTGTATGTCCATAGCTCCTTTATCGAATATTAATTGACCATATATGTTTGGGTTAATGTCTGGAGTCTCTAATCTGTTCCACTGGTCTGTGGCTCTGTTCTTGCACCAGTACCAAATTGTCTTGATTACTATGGCTTTGTAGTAGAGCTTGAAGTTGGGGAGTGATATCCCCCCCCACTTTATTTTTCTTTCTCAGGATTGCTTTGGCTATTTGGGGTCTTTGGTATTTCCATATGAATTTTTGAATTATTTGTTCCAGTTCGTTGAAGAATGTTGTTCGTAATTTCATAGGGATTGCATTAAATCTGTATATTGCTTTGGGCAGGATGGCCATTTTGACTATATTAATTCTTCCTAGCCAAGAGCATGGGATGAGTTTCCATTTGTTAGTGTCTTCTTTAATTTCTCTTAAGAGTGTCTTATAGTTTTCAGGGTATAGGTCTTTCACTTCTTTAGTTTAGGTTTATTCCTAGGTATTTTATTCTTTTTGATGCAATTGTGAATGGAATTGTTTTCCTGATTTCTCTTTCTATTGGTTCATTGTTAGTGTATAGGAAAGCCACAGATTTCTGTGTGTTAATTTTGTATCCTGCAACTTTTCTGTATTGCAATACCAGTTCTAGTAGTTTTGGAGTGGAGTCTTTAGGGTTTTTTTATGTACAGTATCATGTCATCTGCAAATAGTAACAGTTTAACTTCTTCTTTACCAATCTGGATTCCTTGTGTTTCTTTGTTTTGTCTGATTGCCATGGCTAGGACCTCCAGTACTACGTTAAATAACAGTGGGGAGAGTGGGCATCCCTGTCTTGTTACTGATCTCAGAGGAAAAGCTTCAGCTTCTCATTGTTCAGTATGATGTTAGCTGTGGGTTTATCATATATGGCCTTTATTATGTTAAGGTAGTTGTCCTCTATACCCATTTTGCTAAGAGTTTTTATCATGAACGGATGTTGAATTTTATCGAATGCTTTTTCAGCATCTATAAAGATGATCATGTGGTTGTTGTCCTTCTTTTTGTTTATGTGGTAGATGATGTTGATGGACCTTCAAATGTTGCACCGTCCTTGCATCCCTGGGATGAATCCCACTTGGTAGTGGTGTATGATCCTTTTGATATATCTTTGAATTTGGTTTGCTAATATTTTATTGAGTATTTTTGCATCTACATTCATCAGGGATATAGGTCTGTAATTTTCTTTTTTGGTGGGGTCTTTGTCTGGTTTGGGCATTAGGGTGATGTTGGCTTCATAGAATGAGTTTGGGAGTATTCCCTCCTCTTCTATTTTTTGGAAAACTTTAAGGAGAATGGGTATTATGTTTTCTCTGTATGTCTGATAAAATTCCCAGGGAAATCCATCTGGCCCGGGGGTTTTGTTCTTGGGTAGTTTTTTGATTACTGCTTCAATTTCTTTGCTGGTAATTGGTTTGTTTAACTTTTGTGTTTCTTCCTTGGTCAGTCTTGGAAGGTTGTATTTTTTAGGAAGTTGTCCATTTCTTCTAGGTTTTCCAGCTTGTTAGCAGATAGGTTTTCATAGTAGTCTTTAATAATTCTTTATATTTCTGTGGAGTCTGTCGTGATTTTTCCATTCTCATTTCTGATTCTGTTGATGTGTGTTGATTCCCTTTTTCTCTTAATAAGTTTGGCTAGAGGCTTATCTATTTTGTTCATTTTCTCTTGATTTCATTGATTTTGTTCTATTGTTTTATTCTTCTCAATTTTGTTTATTTCTTCTCTGATCTTTATTATGTCACTCCTTCTGCTGACTTGAGGCCTCATTTGTTCTTTTTCCAGTTTCGATAATTCTGATGTTAGACTATTCATTTGGGATTGTTCTTCCTTCTTTAAGTATGCCTGCATTGCTACATACTTTCCTCTTAAGACTGCTTTCGCTGCGTCCCACAGAATTTGGGGCTTTGTGCTGTCGTTGTCATTTGTCTCCATATATTGCTTGATCTCTATTTTAATTTGGTCATTGATCCATTGATTATTTAGGAGCATGTTGTTAAGCCTCCATGTGTTTGTGAGCCTTTTTGCTTTCTTTGTACAATTTATTTCTAGTTTTATACCTTTGTGATCTGAAAAGTTGGTTGGTAGGATTTCAGTGTTTTGGAATTTACTGAGGTTCCTTTTGTGGCCTAGTATATGGTCTATTCTGGAGAATGTTCCATGTACACTTGAGAATAAATTGTATCCTGTTGCTTTTGGATGTAGAGTTCTATAGATGTCTATTAGGTCCATCTGTTCTAGTGTGTTGTACAGTGCCTCTGTGTCCTTAGTTATTTTCTGTCTGGTGGATCTGTCTTTTTGAGTGAGTGGTGTGTTAAAGTCTCCCAAAATGAATGCATTGCATTCTATTTCCTCCTTTAATTCTGTTAGTATTTGTTTCAGATATGCTGGTGCTCCTGTGTTGGTTGCATATATATTTATAATGGTTATATCTTCTTGTTGGACTGAGCCCTTTATCTTTATGTAATGTCCTTCTTTATCTTCTGTGATTTTCTTTGTTTTGAAGTCTATTTTGTCTGATACTAGTACTGCAATGCCTGCTTTCTTCTCTCTGTTGTTTGCATGAAATATCTTTTTCCATCCCTTGACTTTTAGTCTATGCATGTCTTTGAGTTTGAGGTGAGTTTCTTGTAAGCAGCATATAGATGAGTCTTGCTTTTTTATCCATTCTATTACTCTGTGTCTTTTGATTGGTGCATTCAGTCCATTTACATTTAGGGTGACTATTGAAAGATATGTACTTATTGCCATTGCAGGCTTTAGATTCGTGGTTAACAAAGGTTCAAGGGTAGCTTCTTTAGTATCTTACTGTCTAAATTAGCTCACTTATTGAGCTGTTATAAACACTCTCTGGTGATTCTTTACTTCTCTCCCTTCTTATTCCTCCTCCTCCATTCTTTATATGTTGGGTGTTTTATTCTGTGCTCTTTTGTGTTTCCTTCAACTGCTTTTGTGGGTAGTTGATTTTATTTTTTGCCTTTAGTTAGTATTTGGTTGGTCTGCTTTCTTTGCTCTGATTTTATTTTCTCTGGTGACATCTGTTTTGTCTTAGGAGTGCTCCCGTCTGGAACAGTCCATCTAAAATACCCCGTAGAGGTGGTTTGTGGGAGGCAAATTCCCTCAACTTTTGCTTGTCTTGGAATTGTTTAATCCCTCCTTCATATTTAAATGATAATCGTGCTGGATACAGTATTGTTGGTTCAAGGCCCTTCTGTTTCATTGCATTAAATATATCATTCCTTTCTCTTCTGGCCTGTAAAGTTTCTGTTGAGAAGTCTGATGATAGCCTGATGGGTTTTCCTTTGTAGGTGGCCTTTTTCCTCTCTCTAGCTGCCTTTAAAACTCTGTCCTTGTCCTTGATCTTTGTCATTTTAATTATTATGTGTCTTGGTGTTGTCCTCTTTGGGTCCCTTCTGTTGGGAGTTCTGTATACTTCCATGGTCTGATCAATTATTTCCTCCCCCAGTTTGGGGAAGTTTTCAGCAATTATTTCTTCAAAGACACTTTCTATCCCTTTTTCTCTCTCTTCTTCTGGTACCCCTATAATGTGGATATTGTTCCTTTTGGATTGGTCACACAGTTCTCTTAATATTGTTTATTCCTGGAGATCCTTTTATCTCTCTCTGCATCAGCTTCTATGCGTTCCTGTTCTCTGGTTTCTGTTCCATCAATGGCCTCTTGCATCTTATCCATTCTGCCTATAAATCCTTCCAGAGATAGTTTCATTTCTGTAATCTCCCTCCGGACGTCATCCCTTAGCTCTTGTATATTTCTCTGCAGCTCCGTCAACATGGTTATGAGCTTTATTTTGAATTATTTTTCAGGAGGACTGGTTAGGTCTATCTCCTTTTCAGGGGTTGCCTCTGTGATTTTGGTCCGCCTCAAATTCTGCCTTTTCATGGCGATAGAGATAGTTTGCAGTGCTGGCACGAGTGACGGCTGGGAGAACGTCCCTTCTTGTTGGTTTGTGGCCTCCCTCTCCTGGGAGAACAGTAGCCTCTAGTGGCTTGTGCTGGGTAGCTGCGCACAGACGGGGCTTCTGATTCTTGCCCAGCCCCTGTGGAGTTTAGCTCTGCAGTTGCTGTGGGTGTGCGTGGCATGCCTCAGGCTGCTGCTCTGATATGGCAGAGCCACATCGTAGGGGAAATGGCCGGGAGGCTGTTTATCTCCGTGAGGGGCCTCCGAGGTGCGCTGCCACACAGGGGGTTAGGGCTACATGTCCCGGAATACTTCCATCCAGTGGTGAGGCCCCTGTTCCTTTAAGACTTTCAAAAAGCACTCTCTTTTCTTTGTCCCCGGGGTGCCAGCTGCGGGTAACTGCTCACAGGTCTCACTGTCCTGTTTCAATAGTTTCCAGCACCCCTTGCACGCACTGTCTGCACTCTGGTGCAGATGGCTAGGGCTGGCTATTTAGCAGTTCTGGGCTCCCTCTCCCTCCCCACTCTGAGTCCTCTCCTCCCACTAGGAGCTGAGGTGAGGGGCGCTCAGGTCCTGCCGGGCTGCGGCTTGTATCTTACCCCCTTCCTGAGGTGCTGGGTTCTCGCAGGTGTGGATGTAGTCTGGCTGCTGTCCTGTGTCTTCTGGTCTCTCTTTTAGGAAGAGTTGTATTTGTTGTATTTTCAAAAATATATGTGGTTGTGGGAGGAGATTTCTGCTACTCTACTCACGCCGCCATCTTGGTTCTGCCCCCCTACAAGCACTTGTTTTTAAATCAATTTTTATTAATACCATCCAGAGGTAGGAAAATATTTTTCATCTACACACCTAGACACACAAATATAGAAACTGAGACACAATGGCTAGTCAGCAACACCCCCCACATAAAAAACACAAAAACATATACACAGACAGACAAACCAATATAAAGACTTGAGTCACTGATATCTAATTGCTTTCTCTCTCCTCAGCTTCTTGTTTGTGGCTTCCAGAACCAGAGGGCAGAAGGAGTGTGTTCTGGTGGGGGAAGAGAGGAAGGAGAGGGGGAGGGGTGTGGTGTAGCCACTGGAAGAGGAGAGCAGAACAACAGCATGGTTGAGAATGTAGGACTTTAAGATGGCAGTGACACATGTGAGGACAAAGGACTTAAAGATGGTGGTGGAGAGAGGGGGAGGGGATCGCAAGCTGAGGGAGGTGGGAGACCAAGGTCCTCCAGCGGATCTGAAAAGGAAGAAGGACTGGGCAGAGTAAGAGGCTGACAATCTTTAACTTGGATCGGGCTAGGAGAACCTGAGTTGTTTAACACTTAATACAAAGGTCTGGGCAGGAGCGCAAAGTCCAAAAAGCCTGCACATACAGGATTTCACCCTACTGTCTGCTCCGGTGGCAATAATTAGTTAAGTCAGTGAGAAGACTAAAATAGAAAGTTCCCTCAGGGGGCCAGCAAAATTGATTGTCCAAGGGATACTGAGGCCCTGCCTGCCTTGGCGCAAAGAAAGACTAGCTTCTATTTGAGAACTTCCTGGGACAAATATAGAGTCGCGAAATTAGAAATGAGACACCGCAGCGGGGTCTGAGCCTCTGCTTTCGAGGGCTGGTTCCCCATGTCTGTGCCACTTCCCAACTAATCCCGCTGAGAGGAGCGCCCAGTGTCCCAAGCGGAGCAAGTCAGGGGAGATGTCCTGGGAGCCTGGGTGAGGCACGTCTCCCACATTGCAGGGCTAGGGATGGGCTGGATGACCGAAGACATTCTGGGGCCTGGGGTAGGGACATCTCCCATACTGCAGGGGCAGGGGTGGGCCAGATGCCTGCAGAGTGTGGGCCGAATGCCCAGGGGCCTAATGCCCCACCTGGACGTAGCTATGATTTCTAACAGACCAGGTGAAATGGAGTTAGGAAGGGAAACAGACTGGGGGAAACTGAGGGACTCACTGGAAAATAGTCTACGGCGGAGAGCAGGCTGAGGTCCCGAGTCAGTGAAGGAGGGAGCAGGGCAACCAGTGGCCGGTCGGGGCCCTGCTTTCATGCTCCTTCCTGGGATTTCTCCACCAAATGTAAGATAAATTCTAGCCAAAATAAGCAGGGGACGAGAGGCAACAAAGGGCCAGGCAGTTTATTTGAGCGCAATTCCCAGGTGATGTTCTCTGGTCTGGGTATTACAGGCCAGGGAAGTCACACCAGGTCAGGGAGGTGGGGGCTTATAAGGGATTAGGAGGGGGAGGAGTGTGTAAGCTATCCTAGGGGGTGTGGAGAGGTATGATTAGCTAAAGGTGACATGATAGACAACTAGGAACTTTTTCCTTCCAAGAGGGAGGAGGCTGACATCTGGGTCTTAGTTGGCACATCAGAAGGATGGAATTCAGGAAGAGGTGTCCCCTTTCCATATAAGGCATGGACCTTGGGGTCTGGTCTGTTCTCCTTTTATGGTATCTCTCTGTTCTGTTTGCATGTCCTTGTTTTTCCTTCCTCCAGCATAACATTTATACCTACTATTCCTTGGCATCCCCATTTCTGACCCTTGACCACGTTCAATTTGGCCAGCAGAACCTGTGAAGGATGGGCTACCTGGGGGCTGCTGGCAGAGGTGATCCTCAGCCCTTGGGCTGGGGGAATTGGGAAACAGACCCCATTCCTGAGTCCCAAGTGCAGCAACTGTGCCAGGAGACAGATAGAGCCAGGACTATTACAAGATGAGAGAGGTATACAGTCAGAAGGTTCTAAGATTCCTAAACAAAAGCAGACCCCAAACAAAAGGAAAGAGAACAATTTCAAACTCTAATCGGGTATTGGTTGAGGAGCATAATAAAGAGGGTGACTGTCTTGTTCTGGGGAGGTCTCAGGTAGAGCCAGAAACAGTGGAAACCCAAGGTCTTTTGGAGACAATCGACTTGCTCCCAAGGATGAGCCTCTGCCCCTGGGGTGCTCAGCACCTGCCTGTCCACCTTGTGGTATCAGGACAGCCTAACTAGACGATGGCCATGGGAAGGGCCACATACTTCGCCATTTGTGCAGCTCTGCCTGAAGCCAAACCACCCCCAGCCTGCCCCACAGCACACAACTTGAACTCCCACTAAACTCCTCAACTGCCAAAATTCAGCTCAGATGTCACAGCCATTGCGAAAAAGCTGGCGCTCCTTCCATCCCAAGCAGACAGTATTTCTTCTCCATCCTACGGTGCCTATGTGACAGCATGAACATCTAGGCAGTCATCACATGAGGGTGTCCCTCACTCATTAAAGTGTAAACCCCTCCAAGTCCACGTGTCATCTTTGTGGTGCCAAAGGGCAGGGCCTGGCACACAGTAGCTACCTAATATGTGCTTCCTGAATGGAGGGATCAGTGAATTAATGAATGAGCAAACAATGGTTTTTAAGTGAACAGAAGGCAAGATGAGATCTGTCTTTTGAGAGATTCTGGCTTCCAGCAGGATGGCCTGAGGGCAGTGCAGCCCAGGATGAGAGCATTATTCTAATAATGGTGGATCTAGTGGGAGTCTGGCCCAAAGTGACAATAAATAATTGAAATATAGTTATTTAGAGAATAAGATTTTAGAACTAGTTGGCTCTTGGGTGAAGGGGGAAGAGTAAGGTTAGACTTCAAGGTTCCTATCTTGGGAGAATGAGGAGATGCTGACATCATTGTGTGGAAATGCAGAGAGATGAGCAGTTTTGGGGGAAAACAATGAGTTCATTTTTAGAACTATTAGGAAGGATGTTTTGGAGATGGTTAGAAATAGACCTGGAACTTGGGAGGGAAGTCAGAGCTAGAGCTAGAGATTTACAAGTCATTTGATTTTAGATAGCAATTTAAATAATGGCATAGATGGATACATGCATACATTACATCATTCACTGTGTAGAATGAGAAGAGGAGAGAGCAGTGGAGAGAATCTTAGTGTTAGTCAATACAGGCTAACTGCTATAACAAACAACCCAAAAATCTCAGGGGCATAACTCACAACAGCTTTTTGCCTTGATTATGGAACAGTTCAGTGTTGGCATTGGGAGGGTGACCTTCCATAAAGTCATTCAGGGACCCAAGCTCCTTCCATTTTGTGGCTCTGTCATTCCTAGAAAGGAGAGAGAGGGGAGGATCATGGGAAGACTTTCAGGAGCCAGGTCTGGAAGTGGCTAGGATCACATGTGCTCACATCCACAGGGCAGAATTCAGTCACAGGGGCCCACAGTGCAAAGGAGACTGGGAAATGTAGTTTAGCTGTGTGCCCAGGAGGGAAAAGAGAAACTGTCCCACTACCCTGAGGGAACACCAAAATGTGAGGGCTGGATGGAACCTGTGAGAGACAGTAAAGAGCCTTTAGGAGAGAAACCAGGAGAAACCCAGGGCGCCTAGGGAAAAAAGGGAAAAAATTGGAGACGGACTTCAGGAAACTTGCACTAGAGTGAGTGAGCAAGGCTCCTAGTGGAACCTGAGTGAGGCGTCCTCCGGTTTTGTGCCCCAGGATCCTTGATTGCCTCACTGAGTTCCAGTCCTGTCAGGGTTATGTGCTGCAGAGAAAGAAATGGGAGAAGGGGAAGATGCCAGTGGACTTGGCCTCAATGTGTTAACAGATACAATGGCTTTAGCCAAACGAGGTCACACCAGGCAGGGTTCAGCTAGGAATAAGCTTTATTACTTGACACAAGTGAGGAGAACACTCGGGATAGGTCCTAAAGCACCTCTTCTCTAAGGGAGGGTACGGCTTCAGTTTTCAAGGCTTCCAGGGTTAAGAAAGTGGCTGTAAAGTTCACAGTTCATTACAGGCAGAGGCAGCTCAGAGTAGACTACCAGCAGGCACATTAGCTGATTCTGCTTCTCACACACCCCATGTTAGCTAATGGGCATCTTCTGACTGGCTGAACATGAGGTCAACTGGAGATATTTTGGGAATCTTAATAATCAATCTCTGGCTCCCACTGGTCTGGGGTCCACGTGGCTGAGGTGAGCACGGGGTCCACTTGGTGGGGTCTTAACTCCTGTGAAACAGCGCAAGGACATGGGACAAGACTTCATCTATAGCTCTTTAGGGGAAACTCAAGCCCTGTGATCCTGATTTGCATCTAAACTAAGCTATTATTACTCTTGCCTAATCTGCTTCTTCCCTGTTCCTGTGAGTATCCATTATCCTAATCATCATTAACTAGTCCGATTCCCACTCTCTTGGAGGGCTTGGGCCCCTAGTGGAAGAAAAGCCTGAGGGGGTTCTCCAAGGAGGGGGAAAACAGGCTCAAAAAAACAGGTTGCTGGAGCTATGATACACGCCTCTCTTTTACAAAGTAGTATTAACTCACGACAGCTTTTTGGGTAACAAATGGTTCTGGCAACTCTAAATAAAGTGCAACTTCTGGTGAAGAAATGGAATCCCCAACAGTTCTTGGACAGGCACTTGCCTGTAAACCCTGTACAGGTTCTGGTAGTTTCCCAGCTTTCTGGTTCAGAAGTCCAGCTCTCAATTGCTTGTGCCCTTAAAGTACCTTGGGAAAAGAGAAGGCAAGGGAGGTGGATATTTGTTGTGTTTCTACTCTGTCACTCCAAGAGGTTTCTCGCTTGATTCTCAGTTGAACCCAGGAGGTAGATATTATCCCATTTTACAGCTAAGGAAACTGAGGCATAGAAAAATGTAAAAAGGTATTTGAGATAAAAAAGGATGGAATTAGGATTTGAACCCAGGTCTGAAGCTCAAGATTTTCCTTCCTTTCACAAAAAGCTTTCTGGCCACCACAAGGGAGCACATTCTTGCACTGGCAACCTCACACCCTCGGGAGGGCTGGGTGTGTGCCGAGACCAGGGCCTCTGGCTCAAAGAGGAGAGGACTGCTGAGTCACGCAACCGCGCCCGCCCTAGAGCTCCTCCTCTGAGTCTGGAAAGCTGCCGGCTCTGTGTAGCCCTAGGGGTCCTGGAGGAGGGCAGGAAGGGGAGCATCAGAGCTGGTCTGGCTAGGTCAGCCCATCCCTCCCCTCCCGCTGGCAGCCCCTCCCCCAGTCCCCCGCCTCTCAAACACCGGATCTGAGCAGTGAACAACACACTGGCCGGCGGCTCCAAGCTGTCATGGACCCTGAAGGTAAAGGGGCCTCCCAGACCTCTCTTCTTGTGTCCCTGTATCGCCATCTGTCCCTTCTCCTGCCCCCTTTCTATACCAACTTATCGCAACCCCTTACCCTCAACCCCCAACTGGGAGACCAAGTCTCCTTTGGGTCTCTCTTCCCTCCCCCTCTACCCTTGAGCCTGACTGAACCCCAAGCACTCCTTTCTGTCCTATTCTCACTGTTCTTTCTCCTTCCATGTTGATCCCCAACAGGTTCTGGGGAGTAAAAGGGCTTGAGCCCCAGGGAAGGTCAGGGATGGCCTGAAGGAGGCCATGTCTGGGGAACAGCTCTGGACTTTGTCCCTTGCCAGGAAGGGAGGAGGCAAAGTCCTGTCCCATCTATGGCTGGCGGGGGAGGGGAGTTGAGTCAGAGCTTCTCTGCTGTGGGGTGGGGGTGATGTCACGGGGAGGCTGAATGCAGAATGACAGGGGCCAAGCTCTGCAGTCAGAAGGCTCCAGTTACACTCTGGGGAGCCCTATGTATCCAACTCGACCTGGACATCTCCCTGGCACCTCAAATTCAGTCATCACGAACACCAGCTCCGTTGCTGTGCCGGCTTCAACATTCTCCTGCTCTGACTGGAAATCTCACCTTTGACTGCTTGCTTCCCGATACCCAGGTGGTTGTCTGAGTTCAGTGGACTTCCCTCCACGGTGTCACCTGGACCTCTGTTTTGTTCCATCCTCCTGAGCGGTGCAGGGAGTGAGGGTGGAGGCCTTCCTTTGCACTTCGGCTTTCATGCAAGTGCAAGTGACAACATGTGAAGTTTAACTGGGGCCAAGCTGGAGGACTGACACTGGAATCCAGGGCTGGCTCTGGGATCCCTGCCTGGAGGGGATTAAGTCAGGAGGTAGTAGACAAGTCAGGGACTGAGGCCAAACTGTTGAAGTGGGGAGAGAAGGGGTGGGGACAGGGGGGCAGATGCAGATGGCAGGCAGAGAGGAAAGACTTGCACACGTGTGAGCAGGACAGGCTGGGTGGTCAAGTGTGGGCGTGGAGTGCAGGTGGCCCTTCTCTCACAGTTTTGGAGGATGCCTTGCATTGCACCTCATCCCACTCATCACTTCTTGCCCAGCCTTTTGGGATAGCCTCCCAACTTGCACCTCTCAAGAACCCTATGCACAATTTAAATATTTAAACTTCAAAGTGCATTTTTGATCATATGACTTCGGATCAAAAGTTTTAGTGATTTCCCATCACCTATTAAACAGAACCCTAACACTTTCCTGCCATTCAGGGCCTGCTCAGTTGGGCCCTGCTCTGGCTCCGTTCTGGCTGCTCTGAGATCCTATGGAATGGTTTGCCACTTCTGGGCCAGGCACTCACATTTGGCCCTACCAGGAGGTCATTTCTCTTCTCTAGGGAGAGAAGGGGAAAGAACTTTATCTGGAAGCTGCAGTGCTGGCCAGTCTCTGTCTCCATCTGGTGTTTGCCAAATGGATGAACAAATAGATGGAAGAACAAAGCTGCCAGCATCTGACACTTGGGTTCAGAAACGTCTAGCCAGACATGGGCTTTGGCACTGTATGAGTCGCCTCATTCCCTCCTCTTGACAGCCCTGGATTTTCTCAGGGAACTGACTCTCAGAGAAGTTAGCAGAGAGGTGCCTAAGTTACCTAGCGTGTAGAGGATGGAATCTGGATTCAAACCCAGGTGTTTCTGACTCCCAATCCACAGGGGGCGGGTGGTGGGGGCAGAGCCCTACAACCCTGGGTGTGGTTTGCAGAAGTCTTTGACTGTTGGCACAATAAACATGTAGTAATTTAAAAATTAATTTAGTGCTAGATTAAATAGCAGTGTGATAAGGTGGGGCGAGTGAGGATAACTCTGGAACCAGCCTGCCTGGATTTATGATCCTGACTCCACACTTCCCAGACACATGAACTTTGGGCAAGGTACCTGCCTTTTCAGTGCCTCAGTTTCCTTATCTGTAAAATGGGGATAATAATAGTACCTACCTCATAGCGTTCTTGTGAGGATTAAATGTACTAATATATATAAAATGCTTGTAGCAGTACTTAGAGAGGACTGTGAGAGTGTTAGCTGTCACTCCAGGTTCTGTTACAGAAGATGGTAGAAGGCACCTACTTTATAAGGGCAAACCTTTAAAATTAACACTTCTAAGTTAATTTTTTCCTGTAAATTAGGGAAAGCCATCCTTCCTTGGTTTTAGCTGGAACACTTTGTCAGCCTTGTATAACATTACACCACTGTTGGTATAAGCACAGACCACACTGTACACATAAAATTAACAGAGACTTGTTATATTATTTTAGGTGCATTTACAGAGTCTCCTTTGTCCCCATCCATCAAAGGCACAAGCAAGTGCTTGTTAATGGCTGCAGGAAAGAAAAAGGGAGGCAAGTTCTGATTCCTGGCACCATCCCTCCTGGTCAGGAGCCACCATCTAGTTAGGGTGTCCTAGAAACACAGTAAAAATCAGTCAGCAATCCAGACAAGCACAGCAAATGTGCCAGTGGAGGATGATTTTCATATATTCTGCCAGAGTCTTTGGTTTATCTCCATCTTTTTACAGTATAATTGAAGAGGAAAGAGCAGATAATACCCCAGGATGCTTTGGAGCTCCTCAAAAATAGAGATAACAAATTTTAATAAAACTCTGGACAACCAATTAAGAAGGTATTGACTTGAGGGATAAAAGTTACATCCCACAGACTAAAACTATAATCTCTGAAGCCCAGGCATCTTGAGAGAGCTTTTATACCCTTTTTGCAAGGGTAGAAGGTGGCAAGGGGCAATCTGTCTGTGCCCTCTGGGTAGTGGCTTCCTGGCAAGCTCTCTTATCCAGGTCTCCTCAGGCAGCAAGAACAGCACTCTCTTCTCTGAAGACCTTCTCAGAAACAGCTGCTAAGGAGGGGAGCCCCTATTTTCAAAGCTACCTGCAGGAATCCCTTTTGTTGGCAATGCATGGCAAAGTCAGGCCTAAGAAAAATCAGAGGTACATATTTATTTTCTACAAATGACCTGCTTCTGCAATAGGCAGTCAGAACAATTAATCTGGAAGAAGGGGATAGAGAGTAACCCCTGTTGGTGGAAGGTGTGGGGGTGTCTAAAAGTACTGGCTGTGGAGAAAGAAGATATGGGCCCTTGCTGATCATTTTCTAGCTCTGATCTTTAGGTAGTTTCTCTTTTTGAGCCTCAGTTGTCCGTCTCTGAGTAGGAATGATCTCTACCTTGAAGAACTGCTGGTAGGATTTATGACTATAGCAAGTGCCTAGCATAAGGTAGGCACCAGTATATGGCAGCTACAAATTAGGATTATGTTACTACATTCCAGACCAGTTATAGTAGAATTTCTGAGGTTGGGCCCAAGCATCAGCATTTTGCAAAGCTTGCCAGATAACTCAATTGTGCAGGTGTAGTTGAGAACGACTACCTTACCCATCCAAAAAATGCCCTTGACCTCAAATGAGGGCTACTTCCTCCTCTCCTTCTATCCTCCTTCCCTCTCCCCTCCCTTTTCCTTTCTTCCTTCATTTCTCCCTCCCTCCCTCTTTCCTTCCTTTCTTCCTTTTTTCTAATAGAGAACATTTTTCTAATAGAGAACTAAAAAAATACACAGAAGTAGACAGACAAGTATGATGAGTCCTCATGTGCCTTCACTCACCTTCAACAGCCATCAACTTGGTCAGTCTGGACCCATCCACACCCCTCTACTTTATACCTTCCAGGATTACCTTAAAGCAAAACCAGCTTTCAGATCTTTCAAACATGAGTATCTCAGCTTGCATTTTCTAAAAGATAGGTACTTTTCTTTTAATTACAACCACAATACAATTATCACAACAAAAAATTTTAAAATTCCCTTGTTATCAAATATCCAGTTAATGTTCAGCTTTCCAGTTGTCTCATGAATGTTTTAATTTGTTTTCAGTTTCTTTGAATTAGGATCCAAATAAGATCCATAGATTGTGATTGGTTAGTCTGTGTTTTAAGATTGTTTTATTCTTCTGTTTTCCTTGCAAAATATTTGTTGAAGAAATGAGATTATCCTTTGGTAGAGTTTCCTATGGTCTGAATTTTGCTAGTTGTATCCCCATGGTATAGTTTTACATGTTCCTCTGTCCTCTGGTTTTCTTGAAAGTTGGTGGTTGCATCTAGAGGTCTGATCTGACTCTGGTTCAGCTGCTTGTGGGTGGTGTGTGTTTCCCCATCAGGAGCAGCAGCATCTAGCTGTCTTTCTCCTAGATGTTGGCTTTTAATGCTTGATGCCCAGATCCATTGGTTGACTAGGGTTGCAAAGTGATTCCTGCCTGTTGGCACAGCCTTGGTTCCTGTTTGTTTAAGTGAACAATTCAGTGATTTTTTTAGTAAATTTACTGAGTTGTGTAGCCATCACCGCAGACCATTTCCATCACCCCAGTGTGATCCCATGTAATTTAGAGTTATTTCCAGCCCTGGGAAACCCTATTCTAACATGTCTGTCTCAATTTGCCTTTTCTGGACATTTCCTGTAAATGGAGGCACAATATGTGGTCTTGGTGAGCATTGATTCTTAACACCCGTGTACATCTGAGTCACACAGGGAGTCTTCCAAAAGCTGGATGCCTGGGGAACCACTCTGAAAAGATTGGTTTGGTTGGTCTGGAATGGGGCTGAAAGGCAGAGTCAGAAAATCTCTCCAGGTGATTCCAATGTGCAGCCCAGGTGAAGGGCCCTGCTTCTTCAACTTCTGCAGACAGGAGCAGTGCCTCCACTTCCTCACTTCCTGTGGACTCCTTGACCTTGGCAACGTGTCTCCTGCCTCCACCACATGGCACTAAGACTGCTCTGGTGGAGAACTCCCAGTTGCTAAGTCCAGTGCCCATTTTCAGCCTTCCTTCATCTTGCTTCTGCTCACATCCTGCTTCTTGGAACCCCCTTCTTCATCTAGACACCCACCCTCTCCTGGTGCTGCTTCTGTTTTTGACAGCAACGCCTCTGGGTGTCCTTTAAATACTGGTGTTTCTCAGAGTCCTCTTCTTACTTGACCTGGTGACTTTATGCACTGCTATGCTAAGTCAACATCCGTGTATGCGGGCGACTCCCAAATCTCCATTCATCACCCCAAGACTTCTCTGAACTCCCGAACTACTGTTCAATCCACCACCAGGACGCAGTCATCCACATTTCCTGCTGGCCTCTCAACCTTCATCTGCAAGACCAAAATCATTCTTCCTCCCCAGCTCTGTGTCACTAGGGCTCCATATGGTAACCTGCTTGGGATGCAGTTTCTGCACTTGCAAAATGGGAGCAGCCTCCTCTGGAGAGTTCAGGCAAGAGTGGGAGAACATGGTGCCCACAGCCAGTGCACCACACGCACCCGGTCAGTAGTGGCTGCCGCCTTCTGCTCTCGCTGTCCACTGCCCCACCTACTCTTCCCTGAATAGCTCCTTATGTCAGTTCTCACCTACCCAGCACAGAAACTCAAGCCTTCTGCTCTTACTTAGCTGCTAATTCCGGTAAATCCTCCTCAGAAATAACCCTCCAATTGGCCCCTGCTCACTATTCGTACAGTTACTGCCTGAGCTCAGCACTTCATTGCTTTTTGTCTGACCAATTCCTCTAGCCTCCTTTAGCCTCCCAATTTGTCTCCAGTTGGTGGCTGAAGTGATCCTTCTAGAACAAAATCATAATCATATCATTCCCTTGCTTAAAATTCTGTGATGGTCCCTAGGATCTGCAAGTTTCTCACCTGAGTAGTTTTGCCCTTTTTCACTCTGGCCTTACCTCCCATCAGTTCTCCCATGAACCTTAGTCAGCCTGCCCCTACCTACTCTCTTTTCTTGCCTTTAAGCTTTGAACACCTGCTCTCTCAGCCTGAAATGTCTTGCCCTCCCTCCTTGCCACCCCACATGCCTGCCTGGCAAACATTACTCGCCCTTTAAGGCAAGTAACACTACCTCCCCCTCTCTCAGGGACACTGAGTCTTTTCCTCCTCTGCTCCTGTGACCCTTGGTAAGTGCTTCAGTCATTCCTTTAGCAAACACACCTACTATGTGCCCGACAGTGTCTTAAGGGCTTTGCAAATTTTAATTCACTTAATTTCCTAACAAGCCTCTCCGGTGCTTATTAGTATGACCCCTGTTAGAGAGGAGGAATGCAAGGCTCTGTAGAGGTGGAGTCACTTGCCCAAAGTCACTTAGCTGAAGGTGATAGAGGCAGTATTGAAACCCAAGCCACGTGGCCCCAGGGTCTGGGCTCTGATTCATTCCCTGGTGCAGCCTTTCTGCTTGGATAATTATAACTGAGCACTTAGTGTTAAGCTGAACAATATGAGATTGCCAATACTTGGCCGTTTTTGCCTATCAAAGCAGCAAGCACATTTGTATGGTTCAGTGTGCTAGGCACTTGCGCTACAGCAGAAAACCCTCTAGACACACACATCTTTGCCTCCAAAGAGGAAACTACAGTGGAGTATGACAGTGTGGGAAGTGCGAGGAGCCAAGTGAGCATGTGATTGATTTCAGGGGTCTGTGGGAGCCCCTGCTGAGGAAGTGACCCCTAAGAGAAGACCTGAAAGAGAATGAAGGTGAAGGGGGGTTTGGGGAATGAGGGTAACGCAAGGGACTTCCAGGTAGAGGCACAACCTTGGAACAGCATAAGCTAGGGCCTGAAAGCTAAGACGAAGAGCTGCCCACAGTCTCCCAGCAATTAGTACCTGGCACACAATAGATGCTCAATAAGGATTTGTCAAAAGAATAAATGAAAGATGGAAAGAAGTCAAGAGAACTGGAGTTAATACAGTGAGAGTGGAGTTTTAAGCAGGAGAATGATCCACTCAAATTTACTTTTTAATTTTTTAAGAAGTTAGGTTTAATGAGGTATAATTACTGAAAGTTAACCCCTTTCTCTGTATAGTTCTAATAATGCTAACAAATGCATCAGTCATGTAGCCACCATCATAGACAAGATATGGAACACTTTGATCACATCCAAAATCTTCTTGGTGCAGCCCTTCTCCCCTCACCAGCAACCACTGGGCTGTTCTCTGCTGCTCTTGTTTTTGCCTTTTCCAGAATGTCATATGGATGGCCTTTTGAATCTGGCTGCTTTTTTAGAATAATACATTTGAAATGTGTCCCTGTTGTGCATAAGAGCAGTTGATTCTTTATTGGCAAATAGAATTCTGCTGTATAGATTTATTGTAGTTTGTTTATCCAATATTTACCAGTTGAAAGAGTGAAATTTCGCTTTAAAAAGCAAACATGACTGTGCCTAGTTGAATGGAGGGGGGGAGGCCTCTGCATCCCTGCTGTTTGTTCCCAGGCCTTTTGCCTGGCTAGACCATGAATGGTGTGGTTCGGGACTATGTCTTTGTCGTGTTTACTGACGTTGTTCCCATCGCCAACCAGAGCACGGCTGGCTCTGAGTGAGGAATGGAAGCCACCAAGGGCAGTTGTGGGAAAGGATGTGGGGAAGAAGGGCAAAGGGCAGTCACTGAAAGAATGTCTGGCCTTAGCTTCAAGTTGGAGCAAAAGTGGGGGAAATCCAACCCAACCCAACCCCTTCATGTGCTGTCAAATTGTCTCCTCACCTGGGAAGCCACACAGTGGCAAGTCTCTTGGGGTACAGATGGCCATGCCGTACCATGACTGAGTGCGGCCTCTGCAGTCACCCCACTAGTGCGAGGGGCTCCGTAGCAACTCCGTGCTGGCAGAGAGGCCCCACAGGCCATGTCCATAACTCTCTCTTTACAGGCAAAGGACTTGCCCACATCCCTGAAGCTGTGTCTTGTAGAGCGGGGGCTGAAGCCCAGTTTACTGTGCTCTTTCCTCCTTGTATAGCCCTCATCTCTAGAGAGAGGACGGTTTGTTGAAACATCAGGCATGGGAGGGGTCGCCAGGCCAGCAGAGGCAGAGGGATAGGAGGGTGCGGCCACAAGGCCCGGCCTGTCTGACTCTGCTGCCAGTGGGCTGTGTGCCTTGGCTGGCTTGCCTTGCCCCTCCAGTTCTCAGTCTCTCTGTCAGTACAAAGCTGAACTTCTAGCTTCAAAAATACTTGGTGCTATAGAGCAGACTGGGATAAAAAAAAGACACACAGCTTACCTTGTACTGGGAGCTTCAGCTCCTAAATAATCCTGTGTCAGGCCTCCCGAAGAGGCTGTGGGGTGGCCAGGTGGTGTGCCCTTCTCTTCTAGTTGGGAAGTAGCTGCCGATCCAGCACTAGGTTTGCAGGTAAAATGTGGGACACTGGGTTGCATTTGAATTTCAGATAACTGACATAATTTTTAAGCAAGTTCTAAATATCACCAAGGATATGTTTATACTAAACAAAAAACAAAAAACAAAACCTCTGATGTTTGTCCGAGGTTTAAATTTAACTAGGTGTCCTATATTTTTATTTGTCTACTCTGGCAACCTTGTCCAGCCCACAGGGCCCACCCAGTGACCCTGCCCCTCTCCTGGGACCCCCAGATATTCACTCTCATTGGCTGGAGTCTGGTTTAGCATGTTCAATGTTTTGATAATCACCCCTGACTACAAGGGAGGAAGCCAAAATGTATTGCTGTTCTTTCCCTCCCAGGCCTGGCGCTCCTGCTGCCCCATGCCACTCTGGCCACCCTGGCGGACAGCTGGCTCCGAGAGGATTGCCCGGGCCTCAACCACGCCGCCTTGGTCACAGGTGCGGCCCCCTCGCAGGCAGCGCTGTGGGCCAAGTCCCCAGGGGTACTGGCTGGGAGGCCTTTCTTTGATGCAGTCTTTGCCCAAGTCAACTGCCAGGTCTCCTGGTTCCTCCCCGAGGGATCAAAGCTGGTGCCCGTGGCCAGGGTGGCTGAGGTCCAGGGCCCTGCACACTGTCTGCTGCTGGGGGAGCGTGTGGCCCTGAATGTGCTGGCTCGCTGTAGTGGCATTGCCAGCACTGCCGCTGCCGCTGTGGAGGCTGCCAGGGCGACTGGCTGGGCTGGGCACGTGGCAGGCACGAGGAAGACCACGCCAGGCTTCCGGATGGTGGAGAAGTATGGGCTCCTCGTGGGCGGAGCTGCCTCCCACCGCTATGACCTCGGTGGGCTGGTGATGGTGAAGGACAACCATGTCATGGCGGCCGGAAGTGTGGAAAAGGTGTGTGTCTGGCTGAGTCCCTACCCAGCCCTGCTCCAACCCCCCATCTTAGCCCTTTCCCCCACCAGAGGCTCCCCCGCTCCCCGGGGAACAGTGATAGTCGGGGACAGTGGCATAAGACCTCCCACCCCTCAGTTGTTCCCCCCATCAAGTGAAGGGGTGAACTTGTCTTTACTGAAGTTCTGTTGCTTAGTATGATGTTCAAGAGCAAAGGATAGGCTGTAGGGAACCTGGTATTGATGGCTCTGTGACCTTGGGCAGGTCACCGTAGCTCCCTGGACCTGTTCCCCATCTATGGAAATGTTGAAGACCACTTCTGGTTTTAATATTCTGAGTCAAATTGAAATTCAGGTCTGAACACTAAATATTGATATTTGGCCATTTTTTGGACTCACAAAAGTGATAATTTCATGTGGTTTTACCTAATTTAAAAGAAACCATCCAATGTCCAGTTTCCTCATTAGCCCCATCTGGGCCTTCTTGAAGCAAGTCCCAGCTCACTGTGCCTTGTGCCGAGTGCCACCTGTTCCTCACTCTCACTCCTCCCACCTGCCTGGCAGGCAGTGCTAAGGGCCCGGCGGGCAGCCAACTTTGCCCTGAAGGTGGAGGTGGAATGCAGCAGCCTACAGGAGGCTGTGGAGGCAGCCGAGGCTGGAGCAGACCTCGTCTTGCTGGACAACTTCAGGCCTGAGGTGAGGTGGGGTCTGCCTCCTGGGAAGGGGCAGTATTGCGGGCTCTCACCTCTCCTTGGCTTGTGTCCTGCAGGAGCTGCACCCCACAGCCACAGCACTGAAGGCCAGGTTCCCGAGTGTGGGCGTGGAGGCCAGTGGGGGCATCACACTGGGCAACCTCCCTGAGTTCTGTGGACCCCACATCGATGTCATCTCTTTGGGGATGTTGACCCAGGCTGCCCCAGCCCTTGATTTCTCCCTCAAGCTGTTTGCTGAAGGGGCCACTCCAGTGCCCCACACCCACCAGCCCTGAAGCCAAAGGGGATGATGCTGGCAGTGGATGACATGGTTTCTTGAGACCCTCAAGGTTACATATCTTTATGTATAGTGACCAATAGGATGCTCTCGGTGTTAGCCTGGGCTAAAGCCTGGATCTGCCACTTACTGCTTGTGTGACCTCAGAGGGCTGACTTCACCTCTGCTCACTTCAGTTTCCTAATCTGTAAAATGGCCCTAATAAATGATCAACATTATGAATTATTTTGGGTGATAATTTACATATGGTAAAGGCTCAGCAATGTTAGACATGCTTCGTCTACCCTAAGATGCACTTTTTAACAATCTATGTTGAATGAAGTAAGTCAAAAAGAGCTCTTCCCACAAATATGAAATAGAAATTATAAGTGATAAGAAAGCATCACAGTTAACTGACAACTTTTGAGTAATAGTATGTGTGTTTTAAAATCAGTAGCATATTTAAGGATATATGGCATTAGGTCTGATATTCAGCTGGAATATTCCACTTAGTCAATGCCCATGTTGTGTTGGTTATTAAGTATTTTGCATCTCACCTCTGGTACTGTTAACACCTCTTTGGTGGAGGTGAGAATGTGTCCATTCCTCACAGGGTCCTCAGCAGACTCCACCATACATTATCCCCAAATTTGGTGCTGAAGGCCTTTTAAGGTCTGGTACCATGGGGTTGTCATTAATTGGGAAAGGACAGTGGTTGCAGAGCAGTTAGGGCTGGAGCAAAGGTCAGTTGAGGAAGTAAGGGATGGGGCAGGCAGGGGTCCATGTTCAGACGTCAAACTTCCTTCCTTGTTAAGTCAGGACTTGGGTCTAAGCAAAGGATCTAAATCCAGCTCCCAAACACACAACACACCTCAGGTCTTGCTCACCAGTGTGGCCGTCCCTACCCTCACCTCAAGCCTAGAACTCGCCTCTCTCTAACCCTCCAGGGATGGCTCTGGGAGGAACCAGGACACAAGGGCTCCCTGAGATGAAGGTGGTCCCTGAAGTGACTCCTCCTAGAAGAGGGTCTGGTCTGGAGCTACCTCTCCCCTCCCAGGATGCACTCTTCTTCACCTTTGCCAGAAAGGGAAAAAAACAGCTCTTGGCAACAGAGGCTTTCTCCCCAGGGGAAATCTGAAGGTCACAGTCCGCCACGGAGACTTGTTATTCTGCCCCTTTGCCCTGTGCTCAACCCTGGAGACCAGTGAAGGGCCAGGGAAAGGGGGCAGATCAATAAAACAATGAGCTCATCTTAGATGTGAAAGCCCCAGAGAGGCCAAGACCTTCATTCTTCACACACCAAATGGGCTGAACACCTACTGTGGCCAGGCTCTGAGCACACAGCAGAGACCCATCTGGTGGAGGTGTTGGACAGAAGCAGATGCTGCTTTTGATGATGTCTGGAACTGCAGGGGCTATTCTCACAGGACACGGCCCAAGGAACCACCTGGGGCTGTGCTGTCCTCCCTAAAATGAACCTACACAAAGGTCCACCAGTTGTTTCTCCTGGGTAAACAAGGACACTCTCAGCTGGGCAGCCTTCTCTGTTCAGGGAACTTAGATCTCTGAGCCCCAGCTCCTAAGACCTGAAGGGACATAACTGAACCTCCATAGAACCAGGGCCACCTCTGGGTGTCAGAGCTGAGCTGGGAGATGGAAGGCCAAACACTTGGGATCCAGGAAGGAATCAGAGCCTGACAAGGCAGAAGGGAGACATGTAACAGGAGTCTCAAATGCCTCTAGGACCCAAGCAGAAAAAACAAATGGAGGAAGCTGGAATAAGACAAAGGGGAGTGTGCTGGGGCTAACTGGGAAGGTCATGCTGCACCCACAGCCTTCCAATTAAAGAAGAAAACAAATATATCAGACTAAGTGTCAAGCTCACCCTTGAGCCCAGAAATGGGTCAGCACTATAGGTACTTCCATATCTGAGAGCTAGAAGGGGATTCCATTACCAGAGGAAAGGGCCCGCAAAAGCAATACATGCCTGCCTTGCAGGGCAATGGATTTCCAGGCCGAGAAGGGCAGAGTCTCCTTGGGCTTTAAGGGGCAAATTTGCCATAATGGGGCAGCCTGGGGAAATCACCCAAGTCTTTTACCAACAACTGGATTATTTGGTTTAGGATTTGAAGCTGGGATCAGGAGAGGAAAAATGGCTAGGAGCTGGGCTAAGTCCAGACCACAAAATGGTAAGTCAGAGAACTTGGACTCTGTCCCGAGATCAGATTGAAGCTGGAAGGTGAGATAAGCATATATGCAGTTCAGATTGAATTCACTGCAGAAAGGTGTATTTTGGGGGGCCAGGAGGAGGCTGATGCAGCCACTCAGAGGGCTTGAAAGTGGGTCATGGCAATGGGATTAGACAGAAGAGATGGAGGCCTAGGAAACAGCATCTGCAAAGGCTCAGAGGGCAGAGGGAGCCCAATGCGTTAGGACAGTAGGAAGAGCTGGGTGTGGCTGTGGGGGTGGGGAGTCAGGGGGAGGATGCCAGAAGAGGAATCATACACCTCACCTGGTAGGCCCTATCTATCTGGATACATTTACTCCTTGCCTGGGCAACCCAGGACTAGGTTTGGGAAATTTCCCCAGGCTGCCCTATTGTGGCAAATATGCCCATTAAATCAGCTGTTGCTGTCAAAATATAAAGAGTGCATCATCTTTGCTGACTGGTAGGTGAGAAGGGAATTGGCGTCGACTGAATGCCCTTGCTCAGACCTTATATGTAAGTCTCTTCTCCTCAGTCAGTGCTTGCGGGAGGTAGGTGTTAGCACCTCCATTTTACTCATGAGGAAAGAGGCTTTATGAAATTAGGGCTGCTTGGGTCATACAACAATAAGGTGGTGGATCAGGGTTTGAAATCTGTGTCAGTCATTCAATTCAGTAAATATTTATGGGACGCGTACTATGTGCCAGGCACTATCCTAGACACTGGATATACGACAATGAGTAACCAGACAAAAATCCCTGTCCTCATGGAGTTTATAGCCTAGTGGGGTGGAGGATAGGAAGAAAAGACAATGACTATGTGAGTACCAAATGGCAAGTCCCCTTATGGCCACCAGAGGGCACTGTGGCCACACTGTCTTCCATTCTCTGGTTCCATCGCAAAGGTAATGGCCAAGGAGGCTATGAATACAAAGTATAGCACCTGCTCAAGAATGAAACTGAAGAGGGATGTTCAGTAGTTCCTTCTTCCACCTACTTTTCCAGCATAATCCCCTCATCAGATCCCCATTCAACTGCCCAAGATACCTCATTGACTTTTCAAGGCCCTGGGAACTCCACTGAGACTGTGGGGAAGTTGGGGTTCCTATGGCCAGGATCCTCACTGAACTTAAACCACCTGATGATGTAACTGGCCTGTTGCTGGGCTGCCGCTTCCACACCTTTAGGCAATAAGCTAAAGAACAAGCAGGAGAACAAGCCGGGTAATAAACCCTTTCACCCCGAAGAACGTTTTGCTGTCAATTTCTTTGGTCACACTGAATTCATAGCGAACTTGCCAGGGGCTGAAACCCATTGGCAAGACAGAGACATTCACTCACCAGCCCATCCACCCCACTTCCATCTATTTCTCTTCCCACCCCTCCACTACCCACCAAATGGGCACTCAGTTTAGAAAGAGGGTCAGGGAAGGAAAGAGGTCAAACCAGTTGGAGTGTCAGTGAGCTCAATGAGCATAAGTCTTAGTGTAGCCAGTAGCTGAAAGTGTTTAAAAATGGCATGACATTATTAGCAAGCCAAACTGCATCTGAAAACAATTCAACTTAGGTTCTTTAAAGCATCCTACTGTGGTATTATGTGGTGTGGTACCATGTGGTGTGGTACATTAATTTTATCAGTATCCCTTCAGGACAATATGATAGGTAAAATTCCATAAATGTTGTAGTACCTCTGTCCTTTGTTCCAATCACTTCCTGAGTAATGGATCATTTGGCAGTTACTCAGCAACATTTTAAGACCTGCTACCTGAGATCCTAAGTAGCTCAGCTCATAAGACCAAACTATAAAGTACTAAAGAGAATGACCAGGAGGTTGTGAATAACATCTCCATTGATCGGTAAACACAACAGATTTATCCCAGATAACTTGGGCTTCCTTTATGTCAGGTGAGTGGTAAGTGGTGCTCTTAGATCACTGAAAACTAGTACCGCACAGCCAGAAATGATCAGGGCAAAGAGATCTTCATACACATCTCTAGGGTGATGGGTCGCTAGGTAACATCTTTCCTCTCTCCCAGCGCTTTGGCTAAAAGATTCAAAAGCCTTAGAGGAGCACCAACAAAGAGCTTTTCCCCCAAGTCACTTGCTTCTTGATATTTGACTGCTTTTTAATCCAAAGGGAAGCATCTTTGTTTGAATAATATGTCACTATATGAAGGGCAATTATGATTTCTTAAGGGCTGGATAAAAATGATGCTTCCCACATTAAACAACAAAAGCCCCTTAGTTGTAATCTTACCAAGAACCAACAATATTTCGTTTTTATTTTTTGCATGATTTGCTGTATTTTCTCAGAATGTTATGAGCCAGAAGGGGAATTCGTTGAGATTTGGCAGCTTTTTAGGTAAAGGATTGTACTTAACATATTTTTATATTATTGGTATAGTAACTAGCTAAATGGATGGAAGATTTCAAGGGCTAAACCAAGGCTTGCTTTTTTTGTTGTTGTTGTTAATTTCAATCTACTTTATCCCAATGGATGACATGTCCACTGGGGAAAATGTAGAATTGTTTCTGTGACCTATCTGAGACACAAATTCAGTAATGCTCTGCATACAATAATTAAAATGGAACCAAAAAAAGCCCATACATTTTTTGTGACAGTTAATGTATCCTCTCCTTTCTTTCCATTTGTTAATTAAATTAGTTATCAGACTATAAAATGAAGAAGTAAAAATCTCCATTCATCTCCATCTCCCTGAGGTAGCCGCTTTTAAGTTGTTTTTAATTCCTCTGGTCACTGCCTGTTGAATTGTTAGGATGATCATAAATGTTCTACTGAGAGCTTTATAGCTCCCTATGTGAAGGACAAAGAATTTAGCTCACTCACACCTTTTCTTTTCTTTAATTTTGTTAGTTTTATTTTTGTTGGTAGATCTTCCTATTGGTTATCATTAAAACTTTGATATATCTAATCCCCTCTTCTTGATTTATTAAATTTTAAAACTTGAGATCTAATTTAATACCATAAAATTCACTCTTTCAAACTGTTCAATTCAGTGGTTTTTAGTATATGTTCATGGAGTTGTGAAACTATCACTACTATATAATTTCCAAACATTTTAATCATCCTGAAAAAACACCCTATTGTCTGCTCCCCTCAGCCACTGGCAACCTTTACCCTACTTTCTGTCTGGATTCATCCACTCTGGACATTTCATGTAAATAGACTCAAACAGCATGTGGCCTTTTGTGTTTCTTAGCAGGTTTCCAAGGGGCATCCATGTTATAGCAAGTGTTGGTACTCCATTCCTTTTTAAGGCAGAATAACATTCCACTGTGTGACTAGACCACATTTTGCTTATCAATCCACCAGTTGATGCTCATGTGTGTTGTTTCCATTTTTTTGGCTATTAGGAATAATGCTGGGATGAAGATTCATGGACAACTTTTTGTGCAAACATGTTTTCCATTTCTTTTGGGTCTATACTTAGGAATAGAATTTCTGGGTCATGTTTAACTTTTTGAGGCACTGACGAAGTGTTTTTTCCAAAGCCGTTGCATCATTGTACACTCCCACCAGCAATATGCAAGAGTTTGAATTTCTCTGCATCTTCACCAACACTATTATTATCTGTCCTTTTTATTATAGCTATTCTAGTGAATGTGAACTGGTGTCTCATCCTAATTAATGATGTCGAACATCTTTTCATGTACTTATAGATATCATACATTAATTATGTATCTGCAACCTTGTCATACTCAACTTTTTGTTTTACTGATTTTTTTGTGTGTGGATTCCTTAGGATTTTCTATGTATGAGATCACATCATTTGCAAATAGTTTTACTTCTTTATTTCCAACTTTGTTGCCTTTTTTTCCTCTTCTTTTCTTGTTTATACTATTTACATTTACTGTAATTATTGATATGGTTAGATTTGAGTCTATCATGTTATTTGTTTTTTATTTGTCCCATCTCTTCCCATACAGTACTGTTCCTGATGCTCTTCTTTGCTTTATGTAAATCCAAATTTCCTTCTAGGATTATTTTCTTGTTACTTGAAGGATGTCCTTTAACATTTTTGTTTGGTGTGCCTCTGCTGGTTTGGGTTTTGCAAATCTGAAAATATCTCTTTTGTCTTCATTTTTAAAAATTATTGTTAATATACAATCTTATGTTGGTTTCAAATGTACATTACAGTGGTTCAACAGTCCCCATGATCTACTTTTATTGTGATTGTGAATTATTGTGCCCTTTTATCCCCCAACCTCTCTCCATTAGTAACCACTAGTTACTTCTCAGTGTCTATGAGTCTACTGCTGTTTTGTTCCTTCTGTTTTGCTTTGTTTTTATACTCCACAGATAAGTGAAATCATATGGTTTTTGTCTTTCTCCACCTACCTTATTTCACTGATCATAATACCCTCTAGCTCCATCCATGTTTGTTGCAAATGGCAGGATTTCTTTTCTTTTCATGACTGAATAATAGCCCACTGTATATATGTACCACTTCTTTATTCATCTATTGACAGACACTTAGGTTGCTTCCATATCATAGCTATTGCATATAGTGCAGTGATAAACATAGGGGTGCATATATCTTTTCAAATAAGGGATTTTGTTTTCTTCAGGTAAATTTCTAGGTGAGGAACTACTGGGTCAAATGGTGTTTCTCTTCATTTTTTACACTGCAGTATCATTGACATATAACATTATACTTTTATGTGAGTGTGAGGAAACTACCCAAGGCCAAGGGAAAGCCATCTGAAAGGATCAGAGGGAGCCATTCCTAGGGCCTTTTCCCATGGGTCAGACTGGAAAATGTCACAAGGCAATGGGCAGACTGCTCAGGAAGCTCTCAGCTTAGTAGTGTGCTTTCCTGTCTCTCTGGGATTTCTTTGCTTCCATTACTGTCTTTCATTGCTTGGTGTCCAGTATTTTGAAAACTTACTTTTCTGTGTTTCACCTGGTTTTGTTATGGTGGTGATTCAGGCAGGAGGGTTAACCCAGTCCGTGTTACTCCACCTTGCCGGGAAGTGGGAGTCTCTGTGTTGGGTTTCTAAGAAGTCCTCGGGTGGTCCACTGTGTGGCCAGGTGACAGTGGCTTTACAGACTTCTTCTCTCTGTTTGCCGTGCTTTTCTTGGTCACATAGACTCTTTGCTGATTTCCTCTTTTCCATTTTCTCTGTTCTCTCATTCTGGAACTTCTGTTAAATGAGTATTGAATGGATCGGTCCTTCATCTCTTAGGTTTTCTTTCATATTTTCCATTTTTTTGTCATTTTACTCTACATCATGAAAAATGTTCAAAAACCTTTCTTCCCACATCTTTAAAAATTAAAAAAAAAAGTGATTATATTTGTAAGTTCCAGATCATTTTCTTGTTTTCCAGTTGTAATGTTGTCCTAGGCTCTTGTTTCATAGTGCATTATCTTATTTATTTCTTCCAAGGTTGGTTGTTGTTTTGTCTCTTCATTGTAATCTTTTTCTGGTGCCACTCGGTTAGTAAGAGGAGGCCCACATGGTTCCACAGCCAGCTGGGTGGCTGGCAGGAGTGTTGATTGATTAAAATGTTTCACTTAGGTGAGAAATTCTTGTTCCATTCCAGGTGGCACTTGGTAATGTCTGGAGACATTTTTGGTCATCACAATTAGGGGGATGCTACTGGCATCTAGTGGGTAGAGGCCAGAGATGCTACAATGCACAGGAAAGTCGCCGACAACAAGGAAGCATCTGGTCCAAATGTCAATAGGGTGAAGGTGGTGAAACGCTGATGTAAGACCATTTGGAAACAGGCTGCCCCTTCTCACACCGCCAAAGGCCAAGGCAGGACGGGACCCTCCACAGCCACTTCAGGAACCTTCCCAGGCACTTGCTCAAGTTTGTTTAGAAGGGATCTCCATGGGGCCCACAGACTTGTTTCACTTGGTTTTCATAGGTAGATAGATTAATATACATGTAGAGTGGCTGGAAGAGTTCTTGACCTGTGCCCAGCAGTGTTTCCCAGGTGTGTGAGATTGAGCGCTGTCTGGCCACCATAGCACAGGGTGGTTGCTCGGTGAGGGCTCTCTGTCTCAGTACTTCCTGGGGGGGAAGATCTCAGGGCAGCATTAGAATATCTAATGAATATCATTAGAATGTCATTTTGATTGATTTTATGTAAAACCCCAGATTTCTAGCTTCTGCTGGAAAGTCAAGGGAGGCACGGTTGGTAGAACTGAGTGGCAGCTGCCCCCACACACAGGCACTTGGCCCCTTCTCACCTCTGTTCCCTGGTCTACATTGCTCACCTATGTCTCCTGCCTGGCCTCTTCATGCATGTGAGTTCATGACCCCTGTTTTTTTGTAGGCGGGGGTTGGTTTTATCCTGGTGCCTGACTCTTTTCCCAGAAATGGCCATGAGTGGTTCTGAGGTAACCTTTTAGTTAACCACTAAAAGTCACTGTATTATGACTTTAGAATAATGACAAAACATATATAGGAGGACCCTATGTACTACAGTTGGAAATAGGGACCTGGGGATCATCAGGGTGTGAGACAGCAATTGAAGCCATGGGCTTGAGTGAGATTGTGCAGGAAGAGTGTGCCAGGAGAGAAGCAGTCTAGGGCTGCCTGGAGAAAGGCAGACAGCAACGAGCCAGAGAGGGTGGCCAAAGGGACAGAAGGGAGGCACAGAAGCCAGGAAGAGAACTCGTCAAGAAGGGAATCAAAATGCCTAATGTTGCCTATAGTAGGCTGAACAGTGTCCTTTGTGGGTCACGATTCGGGTGAAGGCAGTTTCTGGAAAGTGCTGGAAGTGTGCAGAAGTCTGTAGTGGGTTGTAGGGTGATGGGGAGATGAGGAAATGTAGGCCGTTAGGACAGACAGCTCTTTCCAGGAGTTTGTGAAGGTAGTGAGAGGTCATGTGGTGAGGGGTGAAGAATCTGTTGTTGGCTGACTGGTTGTTTTAAGGAGGGAGAGATTTGAACCGTGTTCTTAGAGGAAACTGTGTTTTGTGTTGCTGTGAATGTTATCACCCGGCAAGCACATCCCCACTATGAAACACTTCGAGATGCTGCAGAAAATTAAGCAAACATCCTTTAAAATGCACAGCTGGGTTTCAAGAAAGTGAGAGGACTTCGCAGGAGCCATACACAAAAAGGAAATTAAAAACCAGAGCTGAGTGAGCTGCTCAGTGGCGGTAGATCTTGGCAATGAAGGGGTTTTGGTTTTATACGCACCAGAGATAGGAGATGAGGCCTTGCCTGGGCATTGAAAGCTGAGACCCTAACACAAAGCTTAGTCCCTTAAAGAGTGACACCCTCAATTAAAAAGTAGAGTAGAAAAAAAATATCTCCCCATCAGCCCAGAGAGCACGGAAGAATCTTGTCTGTCTCACTGTGGGATCTGGCGCCAACAGAGGGTCTCCCCTGAGAATTCATAACCAAAGATTTGCTATCACCTGGATTTGGGGTTCACAATTATATTATCTACATGGCCTTGGAAGCCCAAATAAAATGAACAAGTAACATGGTCCAGGGTTGGTCACACCCCTGAAGCATCCTTGCCAGAAGCAGACACAGAAGCTCTTAGTGAGACACCCTCAAACCTGGTCACATGGATTCCCACTGATAAGGACCAGCTAAAAGTGAGTTCACAGCACCAAATTAGAAAAAGGAAGAGGAAATCATCTGTCATGAATGAGGGTAAGCACCCTGGAACTCCAGACACCAGGATTATTGAGTGAAAGGCCATTCAGAAAGTATGTTTTAAATGCCTTTTTCGAAGTATTCAACATGAGAAAGTAATAAGATGGCATTTAAAATGAGAGGGGAAGGTCTAAGATAAAGGGAAAACTAAGGCATCTATTCATCCTCCACTGACATACTCACCCACTTTCCGGGGCTCCTGTCATGGCTGAGACCATGGTCTGGGTCTGGGAATGCAAAGATGACTCTGGGGATAGCAAGCTGGGCTCTGCCTCAGGAAGATCCCATTCATCCACGCATCTAACAAAGTCCCAATAGATTATCTTGTTAAATTGTCAACTCTCTAGTATCAAGAAAGAACTCAAGGCCCAGGAATACCAAAACCACTATTCTAAAGTGTCCAGTGAGTGCATGGATGGCAGACCAGATGGAGAGCCAGGGCCCTCCTCCCCAGCCTCCCTGCAGCCACACCTTCACGTCCCTTCCTGCTTCTGCTGAGCACCTGGTGTGTGGGCATCTAAGCTTTGAGCACTACCTCTGCTGTCTCCCTGGGGGACTGTTCACTCCTCCTGGGCAGAGATCCTCAACGCAGTCCTGTCAGCCAACAGTGACAACGAAAAGTGACATATTTACCCAGCTTGTGAGTGACAGAGATGGGACAGGAGCCCTGATCTCTACCTTGTATCAGTTTTGTGTTCTTGTCTTATCTCACCCCCTCCACCCTCACATCCCTGCCACTAGAGAGCCTGTAAGCTTCATGAGACTAGGGGCCACCGCTGATTCCTCCACCTCCAGGGCCTGGGCCAGGGAAGGTGCTCAGATAGAAGCGCCTGGGGGGAGGCACCTCAGCCTGGGGGCTTCTCATGCCCTGCTGCTGCTTCAACTTCCAGCATCCAACGGGTGGGACAGGAGGTCTGGGCCCAAGCGCTTCATAGCCCTCCTAAGCTGGAAGAGTTCACTCTCGGCCTGTGCCCAGCAGCATTTCCCAGGTTTGTGAGCTTGGGCACTTTCTAGTCAGGATTACATAGCACAGGATAGCTGCTCTGTGATGGGCTCTCTGTCTCAGTACTTCCTTGGGGGAAGGTCTTAGGAAGAGAAATTCAAATGTCTAACAGTTCAGTTGCATTAAGTACATTTACATTGTTGAGCACCCATCACCACCATCCATCTCCAGAACATTTTCATCTTCTCAAACTGAACTCTGTACCCATTAAAGAAAAACTCCCCACTCCCCTTTCCCTCCAGCCAGTAGCAAACACCATTCTACTTTCTGTCTTTATGACTTTGATTCCCCTATATGCACAATCACACAGTATTTGCCCTTTTGTGACTGGCTTATTTCACTTATCATAATGTCCTCAAGGTTCATCCGCACTATAGCATGTATCAGAATTTCCATCTTTTTTTAGGTCTGAATAATATCCTATTGTGTATGTGTACATTTGTATACATAGATTGTGTTTATTCATCCACTGATAGACAGTTGAGTTGTTTCTACCTTTATAACCTTGTTACCAACATCAATGTGTAAATATCTGAGTCTGCCTTCTATGCCTTTATATGTACTAGAAATATAATTGATGGGTTACATGGTGATTCTATGTTTAATTTTTTGAGAAACAAGTTAAATTTTTTAAGCCTTTTTAAAGTGATGAAAGACAGTTAAGAATCAAAACACCCAGTTTGATACTTTAGGAAAAGAAAAATCACACCTGACCTCTCTGGTTTTCAACAGTGTTTATTCTTCTAGTGTTTTCATTTTTTTAAGACAGACTAATTAAAAGATTATACTAATTGAAACCAATATAAGATTGTGTATAAATTATACTTCAATCAAAAAAATTACACTAAGACTTGTGCATTTTGTTGTATGTAATTCAATATAAAACAAAAATATTTTAAATGTAAATTTTTAAAAGAGAATTATATAATAATTTTCCAGTTTATTTTTTTATTTGGATTTGTTTTTATTTTGGTATCATTAATATACAATTACATGAGCAACATTATGGTTACTAGATTCCCCACATTATCAAGTCCCCACCACATACCCCATTACAGTCACTGTCCATCAGTGTAGTAAGATGCTATAGAATCACTACTTCTCTGTTCTATACATGCCTTTCCCGTGTCACCCACCCCTACATTATGTATGCTAATTGTAATGCCCCCTTTCCCACTTATCTCTCCTTTCCAACCCATCCTCCCCAGTCCCTTTCCTTTTGGTAACTGTTAGTCCATTCTTGGGATCTGTGAGTCTACTGCTGTTTTGTCCCTTCAGTTTTGCTTTGTTCTTATACACCACAGATGAGTGAAATCATATGATACTTGTATTTCTCTGCCTGGCTTACTTCACTGAGCATAATACCCTCTAGATTCATCCATGTTGCTGCAAATGGTAGGACTTGTTTTCTTCTTATGGCTGAATAATATTCCATTGTGTATATATACCGCCTCTTCTTTATCCATTCACCTACTGAAGGACACTTAGATTGCTCCCATTTCTTGGTTATTGTAAATAGTGCTGCGATAAACACAGGGGTACATATGTCTTTTTGAAACCGGGCTCCTGCATTCTTATGGTAAATTCCTAGGAATGGAATTCCTGGGTCAAATGGTATTTCTATTTTTAGTTTTTTGAGGAACCTCCATACTGCTTTCCACAATGGTTGAACTAGCTTACATTCCCACCAGCAGTGTAGGAGGGTTCCCCTTTCTCCACATTCTTGCCAACATTTGTTGTTGTTTGTCTTTTGGATGGTGGCAATCCTGACTGGTGTGAGATGATATCTCATTGTGGTTTTAATTTGCATTTCTCTGATGATTAGCAATGTGGAGGAGCATCTTTTCATGTGCCTACTGGCCATCTGAATTTCTTCTTTGGAGAAGTGTCTGTTCAGATACTCTGCCCATGTTTTAATTGGGTTATTTGTTTTTTGTTTGTTGAGGTGCATGAGCTCTTTGTATATTTTGGATGTCAACCCCTTATGAGATATGTAATTTATGGATATATTCTCCCATACTGTAGGATGTCTTTTTGTTCTACTGGTGGTGTCCTTTGCTGTACAGAAGCTTTTCAGCTTGATGCTTGATATAGTCCCACTTGTTAATTTTTGCTTTTCTTTCCCTTGCCTGGGGAGATATGTTCATGAAGAAGCTGTACAGGTTTATATTCAACAGAATTTTGCTTATGTTTTTTTCTAAGAGTTTTATGGTTTCTTGACTTACATTCAGGTCTTTGATCCATTTCGAGTTTACTTTTGTGTATAGAGTTAGACAGTAATCCAGTTTCATTGTCTTCCATGCAGCTGTCCAGTTTTGCCAACACCAGCTGTTGAAGAGGCTGTCATTTCTCCATTGTATGTCCATGGCTCCTTTATCATATATTAACTGACATATATGCTTGGGTTAATATCTGGCCTCTCTATTCTGTTCTACTGGTCTATGGGTCTGTTCCTGTGCCAGTACCAATTTGTCTTGATTACTGTGGCTTTGTAGTACAGCTTGAAGTTGGGAAGCAACATACCCCCTGCTTTCTTCTTCCTTCTCAGGGTTGATTTGGGTATTCAGGGTCTTTTGTGGTTTCATATGAATTTTGGAACTATTTGTACCAGTTCATTGAAGACTGCTGTTGGTACTTTGATAGGGAACGCATTGAATCTATAGATTGCTTTAGGCAGGATGGCCATTTTGACAATATTAATTCTTCCTACCCAAGAGCATGGGATGAATTTCCATTTATTAGTGTCCTCTTTAATGTCTCTTGAGAGTGTCTTGTAGTTTTCAGAGTACAGGTCTTTCACTTCCTTGGTTAGGTTTAATCCTAGGTATTTTATTTTTTTCAATGGAATTGTGAATGGAGTTGTTTTCCTGATTTCTCTTTCTGCTACTTCATCGTCAGTGTATAGGAATGCAACAGATTTCTGTGTATTAATTTGTATCCTGAAACTTTGCTGAATTCAGATATTAGATCTAGTAGTTTTGGAGTGGATTCTGTAGGGTTTTTTATTTACAATATCATGTCATCTGCAAACAGTGACAGGTTGACTTCTTCCTTACCAATCTGGATGCCTTTAATTTCTTTGTGTTGTCTGATTGCTGTGGCTAGGACCTCCAGTACTATGTTGAATAGAAGTGGGGAGAGTGGGCACCCTTGTCTTGTTCCCCATCTTAAAGGAAAAGCTTTCAGCTTCTCACTGTTAAGTATAATGTTGGATCTGGGTTTGTCATATATGGCCTTTATTATGTTGAGGTACTTGCCCTCTATACCCATTTTGTTGAGAGTTTTTATCATGAATGGATGTTGAATTTTGTCAAATGCTTTTTCAGTGTCTATGGAGATAATCATGTGGTTTCTGTCCTTCTTTTTGTTATGTGGTGGATGATGTTGATGGATTTTCGAATGTTGTACCATCCTTGCATCCCTGGGATGAATCCCACTTGGTCATGGTGTATGATCCTCTTGATGTATTTTTGAATTCAGTTTGCTAATATTTTGTTGAGTATTTTTGCATCTATGTTCATCAGGGATATTGGTCTGTAATTTTCTTTTTTGGTGGGGTCTTTGCCTGGTTTTGGTATTAGAGTAATGCTGGCTTCAGAGAATGAGTTTGGAAGTATTCTCTCCTCTTCTGTTTTTTGGAAAACTTTTAGGAGAATGGGTATTGTGTCTTCTCTAAATGTCTGATAAAATGCAGCAGTGAATCTATCTGTCCCGGAGATTTTGTTCTTGGGTATGTTTTTTTATTACCAGTTCAATTTCATTGCTGGTAATTGGTCTGTTTAGATTTTCTGTTTCTTCCTGGGTCAGTCTTGGAAGGTTGTATTTTTCTAGAAAATTGTCCATTTCTTCTAGGTTATCCAGTTTGTTAGCATATAGATTTTCATCATATTCTCTAATAATTCTTTGTATTTCTGTGTTGTCCATCATGATTTTTCCTTTCTTATTTCTGATTCTGTTTATATGTGTAGATTCTCTTTTTCTCTTAATAAGTCTGGCTAGTAGTTTATCTATTTTGTTTATTTTCTCAAAAACCAGCTCTTGGTTTCATTAATTTTTTTCTATTGTTTTATTCTTCTCAACTTTATTTATTTCTTCTCTGATCTTTATTATGTCCCTCCTTCTGCTGAATTTGGGCCTCATTTGTTTTTCTTCTTCAGTTTGAATAATTGTGAATTTAGACTATTCATTTGGGATTGTTCTTCCATCTTTAAATAGGCCTGGATTGCTATATACTTTCCTCATTGAACTGCCTTCGTTGAGTCCCACAGAAGTTGGGGTATTGTGCTGTTGTTTTCATTTGTCTCCATATATTGCTTGATCTCTGTTTTTATTTGCTCATTCATCCAGTGATTATTTAGGAGCATGTTGCTAAGCTTCCATGTGTTTGTAAGCCTTTTTGTTTTCTTTGTACAATTTATTTCTAGTTTTATACCTTTGTGATCTAAGAAGTTGGTTGGTAGAATTTCAATGTTTTTTAATTTACTGAGGCTCTTTTTGTGGCCTAGGATATGATCTGTTCTGGAAAATGTTCCATGTGCAGTTGAGAAGAATGTGTATCCTTTTTCTTTTGGGTGTAGAGTTCTGTAGATGTCTATTAGGTCCATCTGTTCTGGTGTGTTATTCAGTGCCTCTGTGTCCTTAATTATTTCCTGTTTGGTTGATCTGTCCTTTGGAGTGAGTGGTGTGTTGAAGTCTCCTAAAATGAATGCATTGCATTCTATTTCCTCCTTTAATTCTGTTAGTATTTGTTTCACATATGCAGGTGCTCCTGTGTTGGGTGCATAGATATTTATAATGGTTATATCCTCTTGTTGGACTGACCCCTTTATCATTATGTAATGTCCTTCTTTGTTTATTTGGATTTTTTAAAAGCCCTTTTTAGTTGTAAATAGAGATAACAAAATATACCATCTTAACCATTTTTAAGTGTCCAGTGGTATTAAGTTCAGGTTTTATTTTAAAGCTTATAATCTCATCAAGTTTAAATCACGTCAGTTCTCTGTATAAGGCTCAGAGCCTCAGGACTCTCCGTTTTCACCTACTTCCAGCCCACACTACAGATTTTGCTCCTTCTGACTCTTTCCTCAAAACCACCAGGACAGAGCAATCTGAGTCAGGCTGCCCTTGTGACCATCTTTTATAATACACTAACATTTCAACATATTTTTGTTGGTTTTCACATTAATTGGCTGTCATTTTGAAAAATAAAATATTAATGCTTAGTAAGGGTTGTGTTGTGGTCAGGCTGCTTGCCAGACCAGGAACTTGTATCAACACTTCCCCTGTTCCTCCTGCATATATGGCTTGTGTGACTTTGGGCAGGACCCTTCCCTTATTTAGGACTCACTTGTCATCTGTCAGTGACTGAGTCAAGCTAGGAATCTCTGGAAGGACTCCAGCCACTGATGACATTCTGTCACACCCTTCTAGCTCCCAGGCACCTCCCTCAGCACCAGGAGAAAGGAGCCTGGAGGGCAGCTGTCCAGGCTCTTGGAGTCTGGCCTAAACCTGTTTGATTTTGTTTGTTTGTTTTTTAAACTTCTAATTCAATTTTTAAACCTATCTATGCTCATTATCAAATAAGAAAAGATCAGAGAACATTTACAGTCTTCCGAACTTAGAATTAGGTAAAAAAAAGTGATCAGAAAGATGGAGGAAAGTTCTTTTTTTTATTGAAGTTTCATTGATATACAATCTTACATTGGTTTCGAATATACAACAAAGTGGTTCAACAGTTACCCATGTTATTAAATCCTCACCCTCACCCCCACTAGTCTGGTAACTATCTCTCAACAAAGAAAGATGCTACAGAATCATTGGCTATATTCTCCATGTTGTACTACCATCCCTGTGACCAACTTATACTATGATTGAGAATTTTTGTGCCCTTTTATCCCCCTCACCCTCCCTACCCAACCCCTGCCCCATGGTAACCACCAGTCACTTCTCAGTGTGTATGAGTCTACTGCTATTTTCTCTTTTCTTTTTTGTTTCTGTATTCCACAAATAAGTGAAATCATATGGTATTTGTCTTTCTCTGCCTGGCTTATTTCACTTAGCATAATACCCTCTAGGTTCATCCATGTTGTCACAAATGGCAGGATTTTTTTAAATGGCTGAATAATATTCCATTGTGTATATATACCACAACTTCTTTATCCTTTCAACTATTAATGGACACTTTGGTTGCTTCCTTATCTTGGCTGTTGTAAATAATGTGGCAGTAAGCATTAGGGGTGCATATATCTTTTCAAATCATAGATTTTGTTCTCTTTGGGTAAATTCCTAAAAGTGGAATTATTGGATCATAAGATATTTCTTTTAGTTTTTGAAGACCCTCCATACTACTTTCCACAGTGGGTGTACCAATTTACATTCCCACCAACAGTGTAGGAGGTTTCCTTTTTCTCCAAATCCTCACCAACACTTGTTATTTCTTGTCTTTTGGATGGTGGCCATTATAACTGGTGTGAGATGATATCTCATTGTGGTTTTGATTTGCATTTTCCTGATGTTTCATGATGTGAAGCATCTTTTCATGTGTCTGTTGGCCATATGGATTTCTTCTTTGGAAAAATGTCTTCTCAGGTCCTCCACCCATTTTTTAATTGGGTTATTTGATTTTTTGGTGTTAGATTTATGAGTTCTTTATATATCTTGGATGTTAGCCCTTATTGGATATGGTTTACAAATATATTTTCCATAACTGTAGGTCACCTTTTTGTTCTTTTGGTGGTGTCCTTTGCTGTACAGAAGCTTTTTTAGTTTGATGTAGTCCCACTTGTTCATTTTTTATTTTGTTTTCCTTGCCCAAGGAGATATGTGCAGGAAAAAATTGCTCATGCTTATGTTCAAGATATTTTGTCTGTTCTCTTCTAAGAGTTTTATGGTTTCATGTCTTACATTTAAGTCTTTGGTCAATTTTGAGTTTAATTTTGTGTATGGAGTTAGACAATAATTCAGTTTCATTCTCTTACATGTAGCTGTCCAGTTTTCCCAACACCAGTTATTGAAGAAACTGTCTTTCCCCGTTGTATATTTGTGGCTCCTTTATCATATATTAATTGACCATATATTCATGGGTTTATAGTTGGGCTCTCTACCATTGATCTATGGGTCTGTTCTTGTGCCAGTACCATACTGTTTTGATTACTTAAGCTTTGCAGTATAGCTTGAAGTCAGAGTGCATAATCCCCCACCTTTGTTCTTCTTTCTCAGGATTGTTTTGGCTATTTAGAGTCTTTTGTGGTTCCATATGAATTTTAGGATTATTTGCTCTAGTTCATTGAGAAATATCATTGGTATTTTGATAGTGATTGCATTGAATCTGTAAATTGCTTTGGGCTGAATGGCCATTTTGACAATATTAATTCTTCCTATCCATGAGCATGGGATAGATTTCCACTTATTTGTATCTTTTTAAATTTCTTTCATGGGTGTCATATAGTTTTCAGAGTATATGTCTGTCACCTCCTTGATTAGGTTTATTCCTAGGTATTTTATTCTTTGTGAGGCAGTCATAGATTGAGTTGTTTTCCTGATTTCTCTTTCTGCTAGTTTGTTATTGGTATACAAGAATGCAGCAGATTTCTGTGTGTTAATTTATTTCCTGAAACTTTGCTGAATCCAGTTATTAGTTCTAATATTCATGGGTTTTGGTAGAGTTTTAGGGTTTCTATATACAGCATCATGTTGTTTGCACATAGTGACAGTTTAACTTCTTCCTTACCAATCTGGATGCCTTTTGTCTCTTTGTGTTGTGTGATTGCTGTGGCTAGGACCTCCAGTACTATGTTGAATAAAAGTGGTGAGAGTGGACATCCTTGTCTTGTTCCTGATCTTAGAGGAAAAGCTTTTAGCTTTTTGCCATTGAGTATGATCTTAGGTGTGGGTTTGTCATATACGGCCTTAAGTATGTTGAGGTACTTGCCCTCCATACCCATTTGGTTGAGTTTTTATCATGAATGGATGTTGAATTTTGTCAATTGTTTTTTCAGCATCTACTGAAATGATCATGTGGTTTTTATCCTTCTTTTTTGTTAATGTGATGTATGACATTGATTGATTTATGAATCTCCTTCTTATGTATATTTGGATTTGGTTTGCTGGTGTTTTGTTCAAGAATTTGCATCTATGTTCATCAGAGATATTGATCTAAAATTTTGTTTTTTTGTAGTGTCTTTGTTTGGTTTTGGTATTAAAGTGATGGGCCTAAGCCTGTTTTTACACCCTGGACTCCTCCCAGAGGCCTGACATTGTTGCTATTCACGCTTCACCTCACAGATACTTTCCAACCAAAACCCAGGGCTAAATGGGTCTAAAAGTCTAGGAGATGTTCATTCATGAAAAGTATGGAGAAGGCTGGATCATGAGGGATAGCTGTGGGGGCTGGGGGCAGCAGTAGGTCAGTGGAACCCATTGGGCAAGACAGGGATGCAGTCACAGGGAGCAGGCAGAGCCAAGGGCTTTGGGGTTCTGGAAGCCCACTGGCCTGTGTGTCTTGGCCTCCAATGAGTATTCTGGGACCTGGGGCCTGCTGTGGGTGAAAAACAGTTCAACAGAAACACTGCCCATTCTGGCCCCACCTCTCACCAGGAAACGCCTCCCCACCGCAGTGACCACATCCCTCAGGTTGCCTTGGAAACACTCCGCAGGGGCAGGGGAGTAGGCACAGTTGCATAGCAACAGGTCTTGGCCTCCTTCCGCTCTCAGCTGAGGCTCCTGCCCTGTGCTCTCCTGGCAGGCAGGCCCGGGAGAGCACCTCTGAAGGGGCAGAGGGGCGCAGGCTGACTGTTGCCAGGGAGGCCCCTGCAGGCGGGCACAGGGACGGAGGCAGAGAGATACTCTGGGAGCCGGTGGCCAGAGAAGGCACCACGAGAGGCGGAGGTGACACCCGAGCGGGGTACAGCAGCAAACTCGTGGAGCCTGCGGAGAGCAAGCCCAACTCCAGGGGAGCTGCGAGGGCACAGGTGCCTTCAAGGTGCCAGCAAGGCGGCGGGAGGGGGACAGGCGCAGGGGTGGGCGTCGGAGGGGTGGTGCTCCTTAACTCACCCACCACTTCCTAGGGAGACTGAGCAAGGCCCAGTCTGGGGAAAGAAGCCTCTGGGGCCCTTAGAGTTTTGTCTGAGGAACCCTGGGGTCTGGGAGGGGAATGGGCTACTGAAAGGGGCTGGGCAGCCTGAACAGAAGGCCTGTCTGCGGGTGAGGCAGCCCCCTCTCTCTCCCACCATCTGATTCTCTCCTGCCGTTCTAGGTCCCCTTGGCTCTTCTGCCCAGGTCTATTTCTAGGCTGTGCTGCCCCTGTCTCATTTCCTTCTTCTCCTGACCCCTGTCCCTCCAGATGCCTTTGACTCCAGTACAGCCTTCTGCGCACATGGAGCCCTCTGTGTCGGAGCCGCTTTCCTGGCCTCTGCTGCCCTGCGGGCCCTGTGTCCCCATCATGCTGGCCCTGGCCTCCCTAGCTGCCCTCTTCCTGGTAACTACAGCTGTGTTGGCTGAACGCCTGTTTCGCCGCTCTCTGCGCCCAGACCGCAGGAGCTACGCACCCACCCTAGTCTGGCGCCCTGGAGGAGAGCTGTGGATTGAGCCCACGGGCACTGCCCGAGAGCGCTTTGAGGACTGGTATGGTTCTGCCGTGCCCCTGCTGATGGACCGGGCCCCAGACCCTGCCACACCCCAGGGCACCTTAGAAGCCCGAGCAACAGCCCCACCTGCCCCTTTAGTCCCACACTCCCCTCCCAGTTCCTTGGTCTCCCAGACCCCACCTCAGGCTCCAGCCCCACACTCTCCTCCCAGCTCCCTGGTCCCCCAGACCCCATCCCAGGCTCCAGCCTACAGCACCTTCTGGGAGGAGAGGGCCCAGGCCCCAGGCCTGGTAAGCTGGGCTGAGCCTGAACAGAGGCCAGAAGTCATAACATATTTGGGGAACCCCCAGACCCGGAGGCAGCAGCCAGGAAGCCCTGATCCTGAGTGGCGCCTCCAGCCTCGGGTCACTCTGGAGCAGATCTCAGCTTTCTGGAGGCGCGAAGATCGGACGACTGTGGGGTTCTGAATCCCCAGGGCCTGGAGGACTGGTCTCCCAGAGACCCCTGAAGAAGGCCTTACCTCAGAGGGTCCCTCTGAGACCTTAAGACCCTGAGGTTCCTGCCTATGAACCCAAGCTGATACCTGAGGCCCCACAAAGAAAAATGCCCCTCCCAGGACTTTTATGTCTGGATTTCAATTTCCCAGTCTGGGTCTGGACAGTCTGGGTGTGGATGGAGCCTGTGCTGCTGGAGAGACCAGAGGGGCTTCTGCTTGACTGCTGGGGTTGTGTGCAGAGAACTGGAGGTAGGACCAACTCTGGCCAGAAGCCTCCAAGATCTCACTCCATGTTAAAACTTGAGACACCAGACAGGAAGGAAATGGCATCAATGCAGCAGCTTCCACCTTCCTTCAGCATGCTCTAAGATACCTGTGTCAGAGTGAAGGGGTCCCCATGGCTGCCAAAGCACAGATGAGTGGGGGAAGATGAGTGTCAGTCTTGCTAACAGATGACAGGATGCCAGCTTCCCAGAGCCTCCAGAAAAACATAAAAACCAGGCCAAGGAGCATTTTATTGCATATGAACTGTGACTTTGACCCCCTACTCACAACAGGGAATCTTGTGAGCCAAGCTAGAGAGGCCCTCCTGTGCCTGCAGGTGGGACCTCCAGTCAACAAAGACCAAAGGGCAGCCTGTCCTATTAAGGCCAACATCTCTCAGCCCTCTGAATCTTACCCTCCAGGGTGAGGCAGGCCCATGCCAGGGAGATCTGAGTTTGATCCACTGTGGCAAAGAACACTGTCACAGGGCAAGGCAGCTCCCCAAATGCAGCCTCTGGCCATCTTCCCTCCCAACTTGCTGGAGCAGTCCAGAGAAAGATTAGCCCCAGGACTGGATTACTTACAATGCTTCAACCATAGAAATGGAGCACCAAAATGTCCTTGGCCCTATAGCAAGCCATCTGTATCAGTTGACCTCTCTTTTGGGAGAAGAGCCAGGGGTTGGGGAGAAGGGAAGAAGTTTCCATTCCTCAGGAGTCTGATTTCCCAAACTTAAGTCATGAATATTAGGATTTCTGCCATATCAATTTAACACCTGTAGTATTATTTACTTTGTATTCTTCTTTAAGTTGGTTTACTATTTGCTTAATAAACTTATTTTAAAAGCAATCTATTTTTTGTATCACTTCTGTAAATGGAAAACCATATCACTTGCCATAAATAGAAGGTAAAACATGAAAAGAAAAAGAATGTAAACAAAGATATTAAGTTCTAAGTAGACATTGTTCCCTGCTGGGGAGTATTCATTGACCCAAACATCTGTTCTTTCTTTAATAAAAGGGGGATGGATGGATGGATCATTAAAATGATAAATTTGTGTTATGTATATTTTATTACAATAAAAAGTTTAAATAATAATAATATAGAAAATTGAAACATAGAGAAGAAAATTATTCCTTGTAATCTCCTCACTCCCAAATAAACCTGCATTATTTTTTATAGGCTTTTGCAGGTTGGGGATCAGAACTAGGGTTCCTTCCATTCTACCACTCAAGAATTTCTGAAAAAAGGAATGAGGAAATCACTCAAGGAGTGTGTGCAATGGAGAAATCTCTGGGACAGAAGTCTATAAAACAGGCCTCTGGAGCAGGGCTGGGTGTTTTCCAGGTTATGCAAGTGTTCTTGGGGCCAGGCATTCTGGGATGAGCCCTACTGTGCCTGGAACCAATGAGAGAAACTGCTCCTCATAGACTAGTCAGCTGGCTTGTGGGCTGGCATGTACAGTTCTGTTCTTGGTGCTCTTCCCTCCTAAGTCTACACAGTGGTTTAAAAACATATCACAAATTTCTTGACACTCCTCCTATCGTAATAGTGAGTCTAATCCCTTGCCTCTTGAGTATGGGCTGGTTTCGTGATTCACTTCTCAAGAGTGGAATAGAGCAGAAGTGACAGTGTGCTTCCAAGGATAGGTTAAAAAAAAGGATAGAGCTCCCACCTGCCTTACCATCCTCCCAGTCCTTCCTACCCCACTTGCTCTTGGAACCCAGTCACCATGTGTCAGGAAGCCCAAGACACATGTAGACGCTCTGGTTAAAGTCCCAGCTAGAGTCCCAAGTGACAGTGAGCATCAACTACCTGTCCCACAAATGAGTAATTTTTCAGATGTCCCCAACTCCAGCCTTCAAGCCAGCCACCCCAGCTGATGCCAAGCAGAGCAGAGGTGAGTTATCCCCACTGAACCCTGACCAAGAGGTTTAGAAGAAAAGTAAATATTGCTCTTAGGTCACACTAAATTTTGGGGTGATTTGTAATACAGAAATAAATGGAACACCCTTTGTCAATGGTTCTCACCAATTGAGTAAGGACAGTGCTTCAGAATCACCTGTGGGCTTTCTCCAGCGTTCTCTCTTCCTCCCTATGCCCCTCCAGCCCCCCCCACCTACTTCATCACACTGCTTTAGGGCCTGAATCAGGTAGGTGAGGAGGAACACAGCAACAAGAGCACTGAGTTGGTTAAGAAACCCCACAGGTGATTCAGATACGTCCTCCACCCTTTCGAGACCCACTAGACCTGCTCTGTCCAATGTAGTAGCTGTTAGCCATGTGTGGTTCTTCAAATTCAAATAAAATAAAATGTTTAATCTGCAGTCTCAATAATTTCATTTCAAGTGCTCAACAGACACAGCTACAGAACATCTCTGCCACCGCAGGAAGTTCTACTGGGTGGTGCCGCATTAGAACATTGCTGCCCAGAGAGGACTGAGGGCCAGCAAGGCCAGCATCATTTGGGAGCACATTGGAATACAGACTCTCAGGCCCACCCAGACCTACTGAATCAGAAGCTGTATCTTATCAGGATACACAGGTCATCTGCAGACACACGAATGTTAGAAAAACATGGCATTAGCCAGAAGTTCTCAACCGTGGCTGTATTTAGAAGCTTTTTTAAAAGGCTGAGGTGTAGCCACACCCCAGTGTCTTGTCTGAGGGTTTTGGCCCCAGGCAAGTTCACTATGGATTCAGGGAGACTGAGAAATTATAATGGAACATTCTTGGGGTTAAACGATTTATACATGGCTTTATCCTCCTGGCAATAGGTTGGGCACTAGAATCACATCTGCATCCAGTGGTCTGCAGGTCCATAACCCACCTCCATTGCTGCCTCGGCCCAGAGTACTGGACAGAACTCTTTATATATTGACTCAGTCAATATTAGCTTATTACCTATGGGTGTGGAAGCATTAGCCTACCAGTAGGTCAATTACGTGATCAAGTAGTTTAGAGTATGTTGAGGATTCTGGCCATAGAACTTCCATTTTCCCCACACTCGGACCAAGAAAATCAGAATCTCCAGGGGTGGGAGTCAGCATCAACCTTCTTTAAAGTTTTCTGGGTGATTCCAGTGTGCAGCCAAGGCTGAGGACCACTGCTCCAATCTATATTCTCTGGAGGGTCCAACAGCTTCTGCCCAGCAGTGGGCACCGGTTCGATCATTTGACCAGCACCACTATGTAACAAATTGTCTTTTCTGAATAGCTGCAGTAAGAGCTGCTGCTTTCCTGCAATGTCAAGCACCACTGAGCCATGAATCACTGGGTTAACACCTCACATGAGCTGGACCAATTAGTTCCTCCCTTGGAATTTTGGAACTGAGACTCAGTGCCTCTGGGTGACTGAATCTATCAAGTTTAAAAGTTGGGAACTGTGAGTGGCCCCCTCCCATCATTTGGACAGAGAAGTAGAAGAACTAGCCAGCAAGGAGGAGCACTGGAGAGAATATTTCTGTGGTGTTGGAGTCCCCGGTTCCAGTTCCTTCCCCATGTGAAGATTTATTCCTATCCTTGGGTTTCTGTGTCCTTATAATACATTTCTCTTTGAGCTTAATAGTTTTGGCTGGGTTTCTTTGACTTGCAACCAAAAAATTCTAATTCACATAATCCTAGGTCTGTTAATTATGTTCCAGGACAGAATTTCCAAAAAGATTCTTTAGGTAACTCAAAACTAATATGTAAAAACAGCTGTATTATTATTATATGGTATATTTCTTTCAACTTTTCTATATTTGGAATTGTGATATAATGAGCTATAAGAAATACTTATTTGGTCATTCATATGTTCTTGAAAACACTGCAGCCTTAAAGGTGTAAAAGGTGCTTTTTCATGTTAATGAGAAACTTTTTTTCACACCCCCAAACCCAAGGGCTGGGGCTAGAGGCTGAATCAGCCAATGGCAAATAATTTAGTCAATCACGACTGTGCAATGAAGCCCTCACAAAACCCATGAGAAAAGCTGGCTCTTTCTCTCTCTGTCTGTGCTTTGCTCTGCTCTGCTCAGTTGGATCCTGCTTCTTGGTCAGAGAGAGCACCTAAGCTTGGGGAACCAGAACACCTCCATGTGCCACCAAGCCAGGCCCCAAGCTCCACAAGGACAGAAGCTCCTTTATTTGGGACCTTGCCCAGTGTCTCTGTCCATCTGGCTGTTAATTGGTGTCCTTTATGGTATCCTTTCTTAAACTGGTAAATGTTAAGTGTTTTCCTGAGGTCTGTGAGCCGCTCTAGCAAATGGATTGAACTTAATGGGGAGGTTGTGGGAACCTCCATACTGTAGCGGGTAGGTCAGAGCACAGGTAACTGCCTGGGGCTTGCAACCTGTGTCTTGATTTGGGGGTGGAGGGCAGTCTTGTAGGACGAAGCCCTTAACCTGGGAATCTGGTGCTGTCTCCAGGCACATAGCACCAGAATTGAGTTGAGTTCTCCAACACCCTGCTGGTGTTCAAGAATTGCTTGGTGTAAGTATGTGTGGGAAGACCCCCTCCCACATATTTATGCACATTGGAATTGGGTCCAGGTACCCAAATGAAGTTTTATTACTATTATTGCTGTGTATAATATTGTTATTATTATACACACATGTAGGGAAAAATACAACGTTGCATTTGGTGTTGGATGAGTGGCAATCAGAGAAATTCTATACAGAAATATGTATAGAAATAAATATATTTCCATATTTAATATTTCATAATAAAAAGCTTTTAAAAAGCCACCATCTCTTCCCTCTAAACTTATTATTTGGTCTATCTGAACTAATGGCGTCATGACCTGCCCAGTTTGCTGAGGTCAGAAATGTGGGAGATTTCCTGAAATCTATCCTCTTCCTCATCCCTTTCAACAGTTGACCAGCCCAAGTGCTTTTATATGTAAAATACCCTGCAAATGTATTTGCTCCTTTCCATCTCAACAGCTATGCCTCAGTGTCTTGTCTGCCTGTCTGAACAGACTTCTGATGTGGTTTCCCTTACTCTCATTTCTCCCCTAACCCTTTTTCCAGAGTAATCTTTTAAAGAGACAGTTCTGATCCTATCACCTTCCTGCTTTGAAATCCCTGAAGGCCTACTACTGCCAACAGAATCAAGTTGAAATTCCTTGGCTTAGCACACAAGGTCCTTCACAGTCTAGCTCCAAAGCCCCCTTCCCAGCCTCAGGTTCACCACTTCATCCCAGCCTCACAATCACACAAACTCATGGCTCCCTCAGCCCACTGTCTGCCTTCTTCACATACATACTTATTTATTTGTCCATCTATCCAATAAAAGTCCAGTTATGTGGCACTTCACTGGGTGCTGGGGATAGAGTATCCCCTGAGATTGGAATACCCCCTAATCTGGCTAACCTTTACTAGTCTGTCAAGACCCAGCTAAAAATCAGCTCTTTGAGAAGCCTTCATGATTTCTCCAAAGTCTAAGCTCTGGAGCTCTCTGTGGAGGGTGGAAAGGGTGCACAGGGAAGGCTTCCAAGAGTAAATGATGCTTGTCTATCCACTCAGGACCTCCTTAGGAATGACTTCATTTCTGGACTTGACTCTAGAAAAAAGATCAGGAACCATCTAGGATGGGTTGGCCTGGATTTCCAGAAAAATCAGCCAAGACACATTCACTAGCAGGTATATCATGCTGGAAATATGGCTGGACACCTAATTTTCAGGAAGAGAAGCCAGTGTGGGTTGGAGTGTGGGTGGATGGGTGGTCTGTGCACATGTGCTGGTGCTCATGCATGCCAGGGTGTGTCAGAATCCTTGATATTGGGCTGAATGGAGCAGTAGTCAGCAGGACAGCTATGATTATGCTCCAGGGAACCCCTCCCTGCCCAGGGACTGCTCACTTCGCAGGGAAAATCACCCTGTCAACCCTAAACAGGGACATTTTGGCTATCAGTAAAATCACAGATGCAAGCAATACGTATTGAGTACGTATTATGTGCTGGGCACAGAGATTCAACAGTGAACAATTAGACATAGTCCTGCACTTGTGGGGATTGCCTGGGGGAAACAGACAAGGAACAAAGCAATTATAGACCAGGGTCTTAAGCCCTAGCAACCAACACCATCCAAGCTCCTGCAGGTCTCAGTGGATATTAAATATGTGCTCTCCTTTGTGTGTGGAAGACGTGGGAATGCTTCCTGGAAAAAACTGCCTGATTTATTTGGGGGCAGGCAGATATGGGAGGGGAGGAAGCAGGTTTTTCCAGCAGTGTAGCCTCTCTGAGGAAACATTTGTAAAACTGGAGGCCACAGCTCTGGGCTATGTCCTCTGCAATCAGAAGGTCCAGGAGATGCCAGGACCAGTGTACATGATCCTCAAAGGGACAGAGATTTTGGGGGTGGTTGGTGAGCTACACCCAGGGTTCCTCTTACATTCAGCCTAAAAGACTTGCCAGCTGACCACCAGGTACCTCCTCCACTTTTGATGGGATCCCACCTCTATACCTCAACAGCTCTTTGCAGCCCTAAACTGAAGCTGAAGCTCACAGGGCCCCTCAGGAGGTAATGGGCCCTGATGAATCTCAAGGAAGCAATAAGCTGAGCTGAGTATGTGTAGGGGCCCTGTTTTCACATGACCACTTGTGAATTAGACTTGGGTCCCATTTATCTGCCATCATGCCACTTGGAAAGTCATTGAGGTCCATTCCAGACTGAGGCCTTCAGTGGCCAGCCTCTGGCCCGACACCCTGTGATACATTGCTGTCCACCAATGTTCTTTGGAGAAAAGACAGCCAAAGGGGTTACCACATCTCTTCCCAACTCCTGTTCATAATGGGCCTGACCATACTCAGGTTCTTAAAATGAATCTGGCAGAGATGGATGTGCTCAAGAAAACAGTAAGCTTCACAACATACCTGGCCATCACTACCCCATTCATCAGAAAGGTTTATGACCTCCATAGGCTGTTAGCCACCTGAGATTCAGCTGGAGGGCCACTTGTTCCCTGGTTCCAGGAGACTCATGTATCCTCTTGCCCTCCTGTCCCAATGCCAAGGGGTATCAACTGGATCCTGAATACATCACTCCACTGCTGTACTTTCTACATGTAGCAGGACTGACTGGCCAAACTTCATTTGTTACTATTTTTATTGAGCAATAATTCAAATGCTATAAGTTTCACCCATTTAAGTGTATAATTTAGTGGTTTTTAGTATATCCATAAGATTGTACAACTATCATCACTATCTAAGTTCAGAACATTTCCATCACCCCAAAAAGAAATCCCATACTCATTAGCAGTCACTCCTGATTCCCTCCTTCCCTGGTAACCACTATCTGCTTTCTGTCTCTAGTCTCTATAGATTTGCCTTTGTGCTTTCTGGATATTTCATATAAATACAATCATATAATATGTGGCCTTTTGTGTCTGGCATCTTTCACATAACATATGTTATGCATGAATCAATACTTCAGTCCTTTTTTATAGTGGAATAGTATTTCAGTGTATGGATATACTACATTTTAAAATCCATTCATCAGTTGATGGACATGTGGATTGTTTCCACTCTTTGGCTTTTATGAGTAATGCTGCTATGAACATTCATGTGCAGGCTTTTGTGTGGACGTGTTTTCAATTTCTCTGTGGCATATACCTGGCAGAATTTCTGAGTCATCTGATAACTCTCTGTTTAACTTTTGGAGGAACTGTGGGTGGTCAGATTTACAATGGCTGAGTTCATCCACTTCTCTTACTTTCTGCTCATAACTCACCCTCCCACAGCAATAAGAGCACCGCACCTTCTCCCTCACATGGTTGAATACCACTACAGACCTGGCTCCTGGGCAAAACATGGAGGCCACCAACCTCAAGCAAGAGGAGAATCAATAGCAAACACCACGGGAGACAACCCTTCAGGAAGATTTTGCTCTTTTGGGGCCATGCTTCTGCCACCCATCCTGGCTGAAGCCTGAAACCTCTTCTTATGCAATGGCACTGTCACTGGAGTGCTGGGTTTTATGTGTCAAAGCTGCCTTCATCCATGCAACCCCCATCTCACTGCTGCCAACTGAGCATGGTGTGCTTGGACCTTGCCACGTTCACCCAGGACAAGGCTGCAGCCAGGAACAGGAGAGGAGGTGATCGACTGGGGGGCTCATACTTTGTGGTCCAGGCCACACCACCAGTGAGGGTTCCAAGCAGCATGTTGCTGAAAAGTTGCTTTGCACTTTATTAGTTCAGCTTCAGCAGAAGAAGGAGGATTCAGTCGACTTTGAGCTTCTCCTGACCAAATGAAATTAATTGTTCCCTGCTCTTGTGTTCTCTGAAAAGCACAACCCTAGGTAGTGAGAAGCAGAGGAGTAGGCAGCAGATAGCCATATTTTATACTTAGAACTGAGGCTTAGAGGGGTTGAATAGCCTGTCTGGGATGACCAGTCATCCTGTTTTACCTGGGACTATCCTGATTTTAACACTGTCTTGCCAGTGGGTTTCAGCCCCGACAAGTTCACTATGGATTCAGTGAGACTGAGGAATGACAATGGAATGTTCTTGGGATGAAAGGATTTATTACCTGGCTTGTTCTCCCCACCATAGGTCGAGCACTAGAATTATGTCTTCATCCAACAGTGTGCAAGTCTGTACCCCCCCCCTTCATCTCTGCCTCTGCCCAGAGCCTTGAGTGGAGTTTTATATATAGTGACTCAGTCAATAATAGCTCATTGCCTACATGTGTGGAAGCAGTAGTCTAGCAGCAGGCCAGATACATCATCAAGTAGTTTAGGTTCAGGTAAGGATCCTGGCCATAGGAACCTTCACTTTATCCACAAGCACTGAAAGTTCCACGTCCTGGAAAACTCTTAATTCTGGGCCAATTGAGAAAGCTGGTCAATGTCATTCAAAGTCATGCAACTCAAGTGCTGGGGCTGAATATGAACCTAGATCCTACCATCATCCCCCAGCTGAATGAATGGCTCACTGAGCAGATCAATCACTTGAAACATATTCAGAGCTTCAACAAGATCCCAGGTGCTTCCTGTTTCTCCTCCCTTCCCTCTCACCATCCCTGTAGTGGTTCCAGGTGGCAGTTCCACCTGGAACTTACCCAGGGCTGCTATGCTGCCAGCAGGGAATAAAAATAGGGTGAGCTCTAGAGAGTTTCATTACTGCTCAGGGCCTGCCACATCTCACCTACCTGGCTGCCCTGGATCCCAAGAGTCAGATATTTGGACCTTGAGAGTTATGAAAAAAGATGAGGAAGGATTAGAAAGGTCCCAGGTACCACTTCTTTGGGGAACTTGGGGTGGTAGAAAAAAACCTGACCTTTGGAATCAGTCAGCCCTGGGATTAAGTCTGAGCTTTCTGGCTAATAGCTGTGAGACCCTTGACAATCTACTTAATTTGTGTCTGTATTTCCATTTTTCATGAATCCTTAATTTGAAGGGCAGTTGGGTGGATATTTACTTAGATAGCTTATATAAAGCACCTCATAAGGTAAGCACTCAACCCTTTGGTCCCCTTTCGCCTTGACCTAGCATTGCTTTTCATCTCTGTAAGACCACAAAGGATTTTCCCCTTCACATTAGGGACCCATCTTAACTCTTGTTACCTGTGGCGAAGTTGGGGTTCTATGGCCAGGATCCTTACTGAACTTAAACCACCTGATGATGTAACTGGCCTGTTGCTGGGCTGCCGCTTCCACACCTGTGGGCCATAAGCTATTGTTGTGCTATATAGAGAGCTCAGCCCACTGCTCTGCACGGAGGTAGGGACGCTAGTGCTCGACCTACCGCTGGAGAACAACCCGGGTAATAAACCCTTTCACCCCAAGAACGTTTTGCTGTCGTTTTCTTTGGTCACACTGAATCCACAGCAAACTTGCCTGGGGCTGAAACCCGTTGGCAGGATTCACTGTTGACCAAGGGAAAAGACAGAGTGCCCTTATGGGAGGGGCGCTTCAGCAGGCAGCCCCTGTGAATGGGGAGACAGTGGATCATCCCCCAATGGGTATGTGGTCTGAGGTGGCTTGCCTCCTAGAGAACTGGGCCCCACCCCAGGACTGGAGGCAAGTGAAGGTGACACCTGAGGCAGTAGGGGTGGCCCTTGGTATAGTAAGCAGATCCTTTGAGGAGCAGAGTTCCCGGGAGGCAGCAGGGACTGTGGGTTGGCTCCTTCTCACGGTCTTAAAAAGGTCTACAGAGGAGACCCAAGAAATGGTGGCGTGAGAACGTGAGCTGCAAACTTCAGTAGATTCCCTGAGGAGGGAAGTGGAATTGTTGCAAGAGGCAACACGAGAATGCGAGCTGCAGACTTCTGTGGATTCCCTGAGGAAGGAGATGGCCTTGATGTGGGAGGAGGCAGCACAAGAGCGCCGGCAGCAAGGTGCCATTGGAGACGAGATGGCAGCGCTGCCAGGTGTTCTGAAGGAGGAAGAGGCCATCAAGGAAAAAGATGAACTCCTGAGGAAAGCACAGGTGGAGGTGGCACAAGAACATCAGCTACGAAGCATTGAGCTGAAGGTAAGAGACCTTCTAAAGGCAGAGGTAGCATTGCTGCGAGGCACAGTAGAAAAGGTAAAGGTTGTAGCAGAGGAGGCACTCGGGGGAGAGGAGAGAAAGGTGCTATCAGCCCAGAAATGGAGGAGCTGGAGAAGGATGAAGGGGTGGTGCCGGAGGCACTGGCCCCTCCTGTATTGAAAGCACCAGCAGTGGTTGTAAAGAAAATAAAGACCCAGCAGCTGAAAGTTCCCCAAGAAGAGGAGCAGCCCCCTCCCCAGGTCGTGGAGCACTCTATGGTCCGCCCCTATACTCAGGCTGAGCTGGTGGATTTGGGCTCCCAGTTTAGGCAGAAGCCCTCGGAGTCAATATCAGCTTGGCTCCTGCATCTGTGGGACTTAGGGGTGGATGGAATTGTTCTGTCAGGATCAGAGATGGGAAAGCTGCCTTCCCTGACAGCGCAGCCTGCCTTGAGGCAGCAATTGCAATATGCACATCAGACCCCAGGGAGTCACTCCCTCGATTGGCTTATGGCTGCACTTCGTGCTGTATGGCCCAATCCAGGTGATCTGCCATCCTCTCCTGTTAGATGGCAGACATGCTGATCTCCAACAGGTGCTATGAGAGCGAGGCATAAGAAATGCTATCTATAGTCCAGAGAATTATAACCCAGATGAAGAGATTTTCACTACTGGGATGAGAAACATTGTACTTCAAATGACTCCTATATTCCTCTTTGGTTCTCCAGTGACCATTCTTACCCCTCACTTAGGGCAGCTCATAAGCAAGGTGATATGTACAGCAGCAGACTTAGGAGAGGCAGAAGCAACGAGAATCCAGAAAGAAATAAGACCTGTTATTCACAGGAAGAATTTATAGGGCCCTATGAAGGTTATGAAGACCCAGATGTGGGTTGATTTAATACAGGCAGGAGCAGATTGAAGGAAATTAGATGGGAAGTCAAATAGGATCTTACTAGAGCTATGGCAACAGCTGAAACCAGAGCAGCAGTTCCAGCCATTAAGGCCAAAGAGGCAGAGGTCAGAGACAGAGCCATGAGTCCAGCCTGTGTGTTTGCAAGACTTCCTGCTGGAGAACAAGCCAACCGCACTTGAGCCCACACAGGAAGGTGATTGGGGAGAATGGTTTGACTCAGTGAAAGGTCAAGGTATCTGCCCTGAGGGACCAGGGGGGAACTGGAGGCCACATGTTGAAATAGCTATCCATTGGTCCCCAGTGAACATACGTGTCCTTGTTCTGGTGGACACTGGGGCTGAATGTTCACTGATTCATGGTAACCCTGAGTGGTTCCCCAGGAGTCCCACTATCATAGATGGATATGGGGGGAAGGCTATCAGGGTGAAAAAAGCCCAAATCCCTTTGGGAATAGGGCATCTACCCCCAAAAGAGTATACTGTGTATATATTTCATATCCCTGAGTATATTTTGGGGATCGATATCCTGCAGGGTCTATGGTTGCAGACCACTGAAGGTGAGTTCAGACTGAGAGTATGTGTGGTGAAGGCAGTTCTGAGGGGACATGCTAGGCAGCCACCCATAGCTTTGCCTGTGCCTCGTTGGGTGACTAATACCAAACAATACAAACTGTCTGGAGGGCATAAAGAGATTGCAGAAACTCTCCAGGAGCTGAAAAAGGTGGGTATTATAAAGCCCACCCATAGTCCTTTCAATTCCCCAGTGTGGCCTGTAAAAAAGCCAGATGGTAGGGGGAACCAAGATGGCGGTGTGAGTAGAGCAGTGAAATCTCCTCCCAAAATCATATATATTTTTGAAAATACAACAAATACAAATATTCCTAAAAGAGAGGCCAGAAGATACAGGACAACAGCCAGACTACATCTACACCTGCAAGAATCCAGTGCATCAAGAAGGGGGTAAGATACAAGCCATGGCCTGGTGGGACCTGAGCGCCCCGCTCCCCAGCTCCTGGCAGGAGGAGAGGAGTCAGAGCGGGGAGGGAGAGGGAGCTCAGGACTGCTAAACACCCAGCCCTAGCCATCCTCACCGGAGCACAGACACACAGTGCATGCGTGGGGTGCTGGAAACTAGGGAAACATGACAGTAAGACCTGTGAGTGGGTCCCCGCAGCCGGCGCACCCAGGACAAAGAAAAGCGAGTGCTTTTTGAAAGTCTTAAAGGAACAGGGACCCCACAGCTGGACAGAAGCGTCCCGGGACACTTAGCCTAGCAGCTGGGAATCCCAGGGAACTCCGGGCACCCTAACCCCCTGGGCAGCAGCGCAGCTCAGAGGTCCCTCAAGGAGATAAACAGCCTCCCACCCTTTTCCCCTCTGACGTGGCTCAGCCATATTGGAGAAGCAGCCTGAGGCTGGCCACATCCACAGCAACTGCAGAGCTCCACAGCAGCCGGGCAAGAATTAGAAACCCTGTCTACACATAGCTACCCAGCACAAGCTGTTAGGGGTCGCTGTTCTCCCAGGAGAGGAATGCCACAAACCAGAAAGAAGGGACTTTCTCTTAGCCAGCACACCACCAGCTCCCAAAAAATACCTCTATTGCCATGAAAAGGCAGAAGAATTTGATACAGACCAAGATCACAGAGGCAAACCCTGAGAAGGAGATAGACCTAACCAATCTCCCTGAAAAAGAATTAAAAATAAAGCTCATAACCATGCTGACGGAGCTGCAGAGAAATATGCAAGAGCTAAGGGATGATGTCTGGAAGGAGATTACAGAAATGAAACAATCTCTGGAAGGATTTATAAGCAGAATGGATAAGATGCAAGAGGCTATTGATGGAATAGAAACCAGAGAACAAAATGCATAAAAGCTGACGCAGAGAGAGATAAAAGGATCTCCAGGAATGAAACAATATTAAGAGAACTGTGTGACCAATCCAAAAGGAACAATGTCTGCATTATAGGGGTACCAGAAGAAGAAGAGAGAAAGGGATAGAAAGTGTATTTGAAGAAATAATTGCTGAAACGTCCCTAACTGGGGAAGGAAATAATCGATCAGACAACGGAAATGGCACAGAACCCCCAACAGAAGGTACCCAAAGAGGACAACACCAAGACACATAATAATTAAAATGACAAAGATCAAGGACAAGGACAGAGTTTTAAAGGCAGCTAGAGAGAGGAAAAAGGTCACCTACAAAGGAAAACCCATCAGGCTCTCATCAGACTTCTCAGCAGAAACCTTACAGACCAGAAGAGAATGGCATTATATATTTAATGTAATGAAACAGAAGGGCCTTGAACCAACAATACTGTATCCAGCATGATTATCATTTAAATATGAAGGAGGGATTAAACAATTCCCAGACAAGCGAAAGTTGAGGGAATTTGCCTCCCACAAACCACCTCTACAGGGTATTTTAGAGGGACCTCTCTAGATGGGAGCACTCCTAAGACTAAATAGATGTCAGCAGAGAAAATAAAATCACAGCAAAGAAAGCAGACCAACCAAATACTAACTAAAGGCAAAAAATAAAATCAACTACCCACAAAAGCAGTTAAAGGAAACACAAAAGAGCATAGAATAAAACAACCAACATATAAAGAATGGAGGAGGATGAAATCACCAGTGTTTAAAATAGCTCAATAAGTGAGTTAAGTTAGACAGTAAGATACTAAAGAAGATAACCTTGAACCTTTGGAACCACGAATCTAAAGCCTGCAATGGCAGTAAGTACATATCTTTCAATAATCATTCTAAATGTAAATGTACTGAATGCACCAATCAAAAGACACAGAGTAATAGAATGGACAAAAAAGCAAAACCCTTCTATATGCTGCTTACAAGAGACTCACCTCAAACCCAAAGACATGCACAGACTAAAAGTCAAGGGATGGAAAAAGATATTTCTTGCAAACAACAGGGAGAAAAAGGCAGGTGTTGAAGTACTAGTATCAGGTAAAATAGACCTCAAAACAAAGAAAATAACAAAAGATAAAGAAGGACATTACATAATGATAAAGGGCTCAGTGCAACAAGAGGATATAACCATTATAAATATATATGCACCCAACACAGGAGCACCAACATATGTGAAAGAAATACTAACAGAACTAAAGGAGGAAAGAGAATGTAATGCATTCATTTTAGGAGACTTCAACACGCCACTCACTCCAAAGGGTAGATCCACCAGACAGAAAATAAGTAAGGACACAGAGGCACTGAACAACACACTAGAACAGATGGGCCTAACAGACATCTACAGAACTCTACATCCAAAAGCCACTATTTGCAATAGACAAGAAATGGAGGCAACCTGCGTGTCCATCCGTGGATGAATGGATGGGGAAGGTGTGATACATATACACAGTGGAGTATTGTTCAGCCATAAGAAGAAAGCAAATCCTGCCATATGCAACAACATGGATGGAGCTAGAGGGTATAAATAAGCCAGGTGGAGAAAGACGGACACCGACTGATTTCACTCATATGTGGAGTATAGGAACAAGGAAGCACTGAAGGAATAGAACAGCAGCAGAATCACAGAACCTAAGTATAGACTAATGGTTACCAAAGGGAAAGGGACTGGAGAGAATGGGAGGGAAGGGAGAGATAAGGGTGGGGGAAACGAAAGGGGGTATTATGATTGGCATGTATGATGTGGAGGGGGGGCATGGGGAGGGCTGTGCAACACAGAGAAGACAAGTGGTGATTCTGCAGCATCTTGCTACACTGATGGACAGTACTGTAGTGGGGTTTGTGAGGGGGACTTGGTGAAGGGAGACCCTAGTAAACATAATTTTCTTCATGTAATTGTAGATTAATGACCAAAAAAAAAAAGCCAGATGGCTCCTGGCATATGACTGTGGATTATAGAGAACTGAATAAAGTCATACCCCCTATGTATGCTGCTGTCCCCTCTATTGCAGACTTGATGGATACCCTCAGCCATGAAGTAGGAACATACCATTATGTGGTAGATCTTGCTAATGCCTTCTTTTCCATTGACATTGAGCAGGAAAGTCAGGAACAGTTTGCTTTCATGTGGGAAGGACGGCAATGGACTTTCACCATCCTTCCACAGGAATGCCTCCACAGCCCCACCATCTGTCATGGCCTTGTAGCCCAGGACTTGGCTACATGGGAGAAACTGCCAATGGTGCGGCTGTACCATTATATTGATGATGTCATGCTCACGTCCGATTCTCTTTCAGATCTAGAAGGTGCAGCACCTAGACTGCTGCAATATTTACAGGAGAAAGGATGGGCTGTGAACAGCACCAAGGTTCAGGGGCCTGGTTTGTCTGTTAAATTCTTGGGGGTCGTCTGGTAGGGTAAGACCAAAGTGATACCAGAAGCAGTTATAGACAAAGTCCAGGCCTTTCCTACTCCCACAACTGTAACATTGTTACAGGAATTTCTGGGTGTTCTAGGCTACTGGAGAGTGTTTATACCGCACTTGGCGCAAATTCTGAAGCCCTTATACTGGTTGGTATGAAAGGGCGTCAGGTGGGACTGGGATGAGACATGTGCATCTGCCTTTACTACAGCAAAACGGGCAGTCAAGGTGTGCAGGCTTTGAGTGTGATAGACCCATCAAGGCCCTGTGAGCTGGATGTTCATGTCACTGAAGATGGTTATGGCTCAGGTCACTGGCAGCAGCTTGAACGAACCTGCCAACCCATTGGATTCTGGTCACAACTCTGGAAAGGGGCAGAGGTATGATACACTTTGATAGAGAAACAACTGGCTACCGTGTATCATGCCCTGCTGGCTACAGAACCCATCACTGGAATGGCCCCGATAAAGGTAATAACCATCTGTCCCATCTTGGGGTGGGTACGAGACTGGACCCAAAAGCCAAGGAGTGGTGTGGCACAAACACCCACACTAGCCAAGTGGGGTGCTTACCTACAGCAGTGTAGTGCTCTCTCTAGTAGCCCCTTGAGTGAAGAACTCCAATGCTTGTTGGAGCCAGTGACAAATACTAGTGAAAAGCAGGAAGAACTTGCTTTTGAACCATTAGTAGCAGAGAGTCCCTATCGGGAGGGAAGAGACCCTATACCCGAAGATGCATGGTATACAGATGGCTCCAGTTGTGGGCAGCCCCCAGAATGGAGGGCCATAGCTTTCTATCCTAAGACTGAGACAATATGGATGGAAGATGGTGAGGGGAAGAGTAGCCAATGGGCAGAGTTGTGGGCTGTGTGGCTTGTGATCAGCCAGGAGCCCTCCTCTATAGTTGTCTGCATTGACAGCGGGGCTGTCTATCGGTGCTTGACCCTGTGGCTACCAACCTGGTACCATGCAAACTGGCTGGTTGGTCACCAACCCCTTTGGGAGCAAGAATTATGGCAAGACTTATGGGCTTGTGGTCAGACCAAAATAATTACAGTATACCATGTGACAGGTCATTTGCAACTGGCATCCCCAGAAAATGATGAGGCAGATAAATTGGCCCAGATACATTGGTTAGAAGGAAAGCCTGCCTCTGATGTAGCCCAATGGCTACATCAGCGTTTGTTGCATGCAGGGCAAAAGACAATGTGGGCTGTAGCCCGTTGGTGGGGCTTGCCTTTGACCTTCGAAGAAGTTAGTAGAGCCCTGCAGGAGTGTGTTGTGTGCTCCAAAAGGGACTTACACCAAGTTCCATAGCAACATGGAACAATCGCTAAGGGGCCTATATCCCTCATCAGGTGGCAGATAGACTATATTGGCCCTCTACCTGTATCAGAAGGATATCGATACATGGTGATTTGTGTGGGCACAGCTGCTGGACTTCTGGTTGCTTTTCCTACCCGTTGTGCAGACCAGCAGGCGACCAGAAGAGGCCTGGAGTGTCTCTTTGCTGCCTATGGTTGACCACAGGTAATTGAGAGTGATCAGGGCACCCATTTTACTGGACATACACTGCAAGAATGGGTACGACAGCTGGGAATCAAGTGGAAGTTTCATGTGCCATACAATCCTACCTCAGCGGGCACGATAGAGAAGCACAATGGCTTGTTAAAATCTGGACTAAAGTCAGATACCAATAGTCTGTGGGGATAGTCAGTCTGCTTATGGACCGTGCTACAGTGTTTGAATGAGAGACCCTGAAAGGGAGCTTTGAGCCCTGTACACATGTTAACACATGTGGCTGCCTCCCCCATACAACTGCAAGTACAAGCCAAGGAAGAATCACTGAAGCCAAGGTTTGGCCACCAGAATAACATCTTGCTGCCAGCACCAACTGCACTGAACCCCGGAGACTCCATTGAGTAGACGTGGCCTTGGACCTTTCAACACATGGACCAATGATGGCTAGCTCTCCTGGCACCTTGGGGACAAGGCCTGGAAGCTGGGCTCCTGTGTATTCCTGGAATAACAGCAGAGTGGCTGGCAAAGGTCACAGTAGTATATCCTAAACAGCCAGAAGGTAAGGGCATCTTACTGGGGAGTTTGGTTTTATCATTATGGCCAGTGCATGCACCTCCAGTAGCACTATACATAGACCCTTCAGTAACCCCCACGGGGAAAGGAGTAAAAGTATGGTATACTAGACCTGGGAGGGACCCCCCTTCCTGCTACAGTCCTATCACAGGACCACTCTCTTGCATGCATCCTACCTGATGGACAAGATTTGCCTATGTTGGTGTCATTAAAACATGTGTCTTATCACCCCTAAAGTCTTTGTGGATTGGGAACTTCCTCTGGCTTGAGGATGATTATAATTTTTATTACTAGGGACCTCCTCTGGCTTGAGGATTATTATAATTTTTGTATCAAAATCTTGCTGTATCTTAATTTTTATTATTATCTCTAAGTTGTTGTTATCCTCTGTTGCTATTGTGGAATATGGTTACAGTGCTCCAGCTTTCTTACACAGGGACCACTGAGGAAGACTGAAAGTGTGTAGACTGTAAGGCTAGAATCCTGGAGGGGTGGAGTGTGGGAAAGTTGGGGTTCTATGGCCAGGATCCTCACTGAACTTAAACCACCTGATGATGTAACTGGCCTGTTGCTGGGCTGCCGCTTCCACACCTGTGGGCAATAAGCTATTGTGCTATATAGAGAGCTCAGCCCACTGCTCTGCACGGAGGCAGAGACGCTAGTGCTCGACCTACCGCTGGAGAACAACCCAGGTAATAAACCCTTTCACCCCAAGAACGTTTTGCTGTCATTTTCTTTGGTCACACTGAATCCATAGCAAACGTGCCCGGGGCTGAAACCCATTGGCAAGACATTACCATTCAGAATTGCCCTATAGTGACTGTCAAATCCCCCAAGCTCTGAGCCTCTCTTTTTCCCCACTACACCTGCTGGTCCATTTTACTGACACTTCTCTCTCCTTAAACTGACATCCTAGAGTTTATCTCTGACCTGCCTTCCCTGATGTCACTCCTCTTCCTTTATAACCTTGACTTTATAGACACATGCTTCAGCCACTCTCTTTCCAGCACTTGCCAGCCTTGTCCTTCTGCCATGCCTTCCTCATAAATCTTCTGCCTTGGACCAATGCAACCACCTTCCTTTTGTCTTATTACCAGGTTAGTGTGCCCTACTGGAGAAAATCACACATCGCACCCCATTTAGTGTCTCTAAGTCCACATAGTCCTTCAGTTATCCTGTAACAGGGATCTGGGCAATTCTTTCCCTTCCCTACAAGTTGTTCTTCCAAATCTTTCACACCTCCCCTAAAGTGCCCCACCCGACTCCAGCAACTCTCTCCATCAGCTGGTATCCTCCTCTGTGTCTCCTTGAGGAAAGCAGAGGCCTTCCAACAGGAGCTCCAGCTCTCCTCCTTGTTGATTCTCAGCCTCTGACAGTGGGGTTGGCCTCTTTCACTCCTTATCCCCACCCCAGTGAGGATAGATTAGTAATCATAAACATCACATTCAGCTCTTAGCTCCATTCATGGCTTGTCTGGGGATTCTTGTTGGCTTCCTCTAGTTCCTGCAGCCCATCTGCCCTACTTTCCTTCAGTAGGGAAGGCAGATGGGCCCTGTGCTGTGATCTGCCCTGATCTGCATACCTTGTTCAATGACTCCACTCCTGCACTGCTGCTCCCAGCCATAACTGACGTGTCTTCTACAGGCCTAGCAATTTACTAAGCATGTTTTTGTATCTCATTTAATCTCCTAAAACAACTATTTGAAGTGGATTTTATCCCTTATGAGGAAACCGAGATTCAGGGACTTCAAGTAGCTTACCCAATATATGTGGCTGAGCTGGATGTCTGCCAGCTTTTCTCTTTTCACTCCACAGTTACACCACCTGTGGCCATACTTCTCTGGTCACAGGCAGGATCCTCATTCCTTCCTCCATGCTTGACTGAATCTGGTCTTCACTGCACTTCTAAAGAAGTGTTCCTTTATGCTTGCCCCTCACTGGGCTGTGAGCTCCTCCAGAACAGGAAACTTCATTTCCATGTCCCAAGAGCCCTTCAGTAAATGCTTCTGATTACATCAAGTTCAAGCCATTTGGGCCTGTGCATCAGAGTTTGGGGTTAATTGGCTATTTTGACCTTTTTCTTTTATAAAATGAATGGAAGTGAGAAAATGATGATCCTAGAGGGAAGACACGAGACCTTATAACGTTGATGCAATAGGAACATAGTTGAGACACACTGTGGATGTGAAAATCAGTGACTCTAGCCTCAGCTGAACACACAGTGGGTTTTAGTTGGTCTGCAGTGTATGAAAATTAATATAGGAAAATCTCATGAAAGTGGAGTTCAGAGGCCAGGAGGGGGAGCCATACCACTCCATGTCAAATACCAGAAAAATTGTCAGTTACAGACACCAACAGAGGAAGCCTTAGTAGGGAAGAATCATCAATTACAGGTCCCAATAGGAAAAGATGTACATGGCATCTCCTGTAAGAAATCGACTACCTCTGCAATTCAACCAAGGAAAAACTTAGCCTGCACTCTTGCTTTTCTCCAATGGATTTTCTTCAAAACACCCCCTCCCAACGTCCACCTCCTCCATAAAGTTAATTCTCCTCCTTTGTTTGATAGACTTGCCTGTGGGTTTGCTGTAGCTTGCTTGTCCTGAAATGCAATTCTCTGCTATTCCCAAATAAATCCATTTTTGCTGATAAAATAGCTGACCATTTTATTTTTAAGGTTAACAAATGTTGTCAGTTGGGAAGGAAAAGAACAAAATTGAAGCATATGTATAGAATGTCAGGAATATATGATTTAGATTTATAACTAAAACATGAGGGGTAATTAGGACTTTTATGATATTTCTCATTTCCACAGGATGGAGCCACCCCTTAGAACATGAGACCCTTGTGTCTGTGCACACTTGATTCATACAGAAACACTTGGCTTGGCATTCACCATAGACCAGGCAGTGCTCTGGAGCTTTACCTCTATTAAGCATTTAATTCTCCCAACAACCTTAAGAGGTAGGTCCAAAGAACACTTTTCCTTAAGATAAGAAAATGAAAGCAAGGAGAAGTAAAATAGCTTGCCACTGGTACATGGCTTCTGAATGGGGTCTGGATTCCACTACAGTCTGCATTCTACCCTGGTACACCACGCTGCCTTTGCTTTAATTTGTTTGCAGAGCACACAAGAGCAGATGACTGTTTGGACTTCCTATGATATATAAAGAAAGCTAAATCTACTTATATATATATATATATTTTTGGTTTCATTAATCTACAATTACATGAAGAACATTATGTTTACTAGGCTCCCCCCTTCAACAAGTGCCCCCCACAAACCCCATTACAGTCACTGTTCATCAGTGTAGTAAGATGCTGCAGAATCCCTACTAGTCTTCTCTGTGTTGTACAGCCCTCCCTGTGCCCCCCCACTAGACATGCTAATCATAATGCCCCCTTTCTTTTTCCCTGCCCTTATCCCTCCCTTCCCACCCATCCTCCTCAGTCCCTTTCCCTTTGGTGACTGTTAGTCTTTCTTGGATTCTGTGATTATGCTGCTGTTTTGTTCCTTCAGTTTTTCTTTGTTCTTATACTCCACATATGAGTGAAATCATTTGGTACTTGTCTCTCTCCACCTGGCTTATTTCACTGAGCATAATACCCTCTAGCCCTATCCATGCTGTTGCAAATGGTTGGATTTGTCTTTTTCTTATGGCTGAATAATATTCCATTGTGTATATATACTACATCTTCTATATCCATTCGTCTACTGATGGACACTTAGGTTGCTTCCATTTCTTGGCTATTGTAAATAATGCTGCGATAAACATAGGGGTGCATCTGTCTTGTTCAAACTGGGCTGCTGCATTCTTAGGGTAAATTCCTAGGAGTGGAATGCCTGGGTCAAATGGTATTTTTATTTTGAGCATTTTGAGGAACTTCCATACTGCTTTCCACAATGGTTGAGGTACCTTATATTCCCACCAGCAGTGTACGAGGGTTCCCCTTTCTCCACAACCTCACCAACATTTGTTGTTGTTTGTCTTCTGGACGGTGGTGATCCTTACTGGGGTGATCTGATATCTCATTGTGGTTTTAATTTGCATTTCTCTGATGATTAGCAATGTGGAGCATCTTTTCATGTGTCTGTTGGCCATCTAAATTTCTTCTTTAGAGAACTCTCTATTCAGCTTCTCTGCCCATTTACTAATTGGAGTATTTGCTTTTTGTTTCTTGAGGAGTGTGAGCTCTTTATATATTTTGGATGTCAGCCCTTTATCAGATCTGTCATTTATGAATATATTCTCGCATACTGTAGGATACCTTTTGTTCTATTGGTGGTGTCCTTTGCTGTACAGAAGCTTTTCAGCTTGATATAGTCCCACTTGTTCATTTTTGCTTTTGTTTACCTTGCTCTGGGAGATATGTTCATGAAGAAATCACTCGTGTTTATGTCTAAGAGATTTTTGCCTTTGCTTTTTTCTAAGAGTTTTATGGTTTCATGACTTACATTCAAGTCTTTGATCCATTTTGAATTTACTTTTGTGTATGGGGCTAGACAGTGATCCAGTTTCATTCTCTTACATGTAGCTGTCCAGTTTTGCCAGCACCATCTGTTGAAGAGACTGTCATTACCCCATTGTATGTCCGTGGCTCCTTTATCGTATATTAATTGACCATGTATGTTTGGGTTAATGTCTGGAGACTATTCTGTTCCACTGGTCTGTGACTCTGTTCCTGTGCCAGGACCAAATTGTCTTAATTACTGTGGCTTTGTAGTAGAGCTTGAAGTTGGGGAGTGAGATCCCCCCACTTTATTCTTCCTTCTCAGGATTACTTTGGCTATTCAGGATCTTTGGTGGTTCCATATGAATTTTAGAACTATTTGTTCCAGTTTGTTGAAGAATGCTGTTGGTAATTTGATAGGGATTGCATCGAATCTGTATATTGCTTTGGGCAGGATGGCCATTTTGATGATATTAATTCTTCCTAGCCATGAGTATGGGATGAGTTTCCATTTGTTAGTGTCCTCTTTAATTTCTCTTAAAAGTGTCTTATAGTTTTCAGGGCATAGGTCTTTCACTTCCTTGGTTAGGTTTATTCCTAGGTATTTTATTCTTTTTGATGCAATTGTGAATGGAATTGTTTTCCTGATTTCTCTTTCTGCTAGTTCAGTGTTAATGTATAGGAAAGCCATGATTTCTATGTGTTAATTTTGTATCCTGCAACTTTGCTGAATTCTGATATTAGTTCTAGTAGTTTTGGTGTGGAGTCTTTAGGGACTTTTATGTACAATATCATGTCATCTGCACATAGTGACAGTTTAACTTCTTCTTTACCAATCTGGATTCCTTGTATTTCTATGTTTTGTAAATTTGCCATGGCTAGGACCTCCAGTACTATGTTGAATAACAGTGAGGAGAGTGGGCATCCCTGTCTTGTTCCCGATCTCAGAGGAAAAGCTTTCAGCTTCTCGCTGTTCAGTATGATGTTGGCTGTGGGTTTATCATATATGGCCTTTATTATGTTGAGGTACTTGCCCTCTATACCCACTTTGTTGAGAGTTTTTATCATGAATGGATGTTGAATTTTGTTGAATGCTTTTTCAGCATCTATGGAGATGATCATGTGGTTTTTGCCCTTCTTTTTATTGATGTGATGGATGATGTTGATGGATTTTTGAATGTTGTACCATCCTTGCATGCCTGGGATGAATTCCATCTGGTCATGGTGTATGATCCTTTTGATGTATTTTGAATTCGGTTTGCTAATATGTTGTTGAGTATTTTTGCATCTACGTTCATCAGGGATATTGGTCTGTAATTTTCTTTTTTGGTGGGGTCTTTGCCTGGTTTTGGTATTAGGGTGATGTTGGCTTCATAGAATGAGTTTGGGAGTATTCCCTCCTCTTCTATTTTTTGGAAAACTTTAAGGATAATGGGTATTATGTCTTCTCTGTTTGTCTGATAAAATTCCAAGGTAAATCCATCTGGCCCGGGGGTTTTGTTCTTGGGTAGTTTTTTGATTACCGCTTCAATTTCTTTGCTTATAATTGGTTTGTTTCGATTTTGTGTTTCTTCCTTGGTCAGTCTTGGAAGGTTGTAGTTTTTTAGGAAGTTGTCCATTTCTTCTAGGTTTTCCAGCTTGTTAGCATATAGGTTTTCATAGTATTCTCTATATTCTCTAATAATCCTTTGTATGTCTCTGGGGTCCATCGTGATTTTTCCTTTCTCATTTCTGATTCTGTTGATGTGTGTTGATTCTCTTTTTCTCTTAATAAGTCTGGCTAGAGGCTTATCTATTTTGTTTATTTTCTCAAAGAACCAGCTCTTGGTTTCATTGATTTTTTTTCTATTGTTTTATTCTTCTCAATTTTTTATTTATTTTATGATCTTTATTGTGTCCCCCTTTCTGCTAACTTACGCCTCATTTGCTTTTCTTTCTCCAATTTCGATAATTGTGACATTAGACTTCATTTGGGATTGTTCTTTCTTCTTTAAATATGCCTGGATTGCTATGTTAAGGATTGCTTTCCTCTTAAGACTGCTTTTGCTGCGTCCCACAGAAGTTGGGGCTTTGTGTTGTTGTTGTCATTTGTTTCCATATATTGCTTGATCTCTATTTCAATTTGGTCATTGATCCATTGATTATTTAGGAGCATGTTGTTAAGCCTTCATGTGTTTGTGAGCCTTTTTGCTTTCTTTGTACAATTTATTTCTAGTTTTATACCTTTGTGGTCTGAAAAGTTGGTTGGTAGGATTTCAATCTTTTGGAATTTACTGAGGCTCTTTTTGTGGCCTAGTATTTGGTCTATTCTGGAGAATGTTCCATGTGCACTTGAGAAGAATGTGTATCCTGTTGCTTTTGGGTGTAAAGTTCTACAGATGTCTATTAGGTCCATCTGTTCTAGTGTGTTGTTCAGTGCCTCTGTGTCCTTACTTATTTTCTGTCTGGTGGATCTATCCTTTGGAGTGAGTGGTGTGTTGAAGTCTCCCAAAATGAATGCATTGCATTCTATTTCCTCCTTTAATTCTGTTAGTGTTTGTTTCACATATGCTGGTGCTCCTGTATTGAGTTCATATATATTTATAATGGATTTATAATGGTTATATTCTCTTGTTGGACTTATCCCTTTATCATTATGTAATGTCCTTCTTTATCTCTTGTTACTTTCTTTGTTTTGAAGTCTATTTTGTCTGATACTAGTACTTCAACACCTGCTTTTTTCTCCCCGTTGTTTGCATGAAATATCTTTTTTCATCCCTTGACTTTTAGTCTGTGCATGTCTTTGGGTTTGAGGTGAGTCTCTTGTAAGCAGCGTATAGATGGGTCTTGCTTTTTTATCCATTCTATTACTCTGTGTCTTATGATTGGTGCATTCAGTCCATTTACATTTAGGGTGATTATTGAAAGATATGTACTTATTGCCATTGCAGGCTTTAGGTTTGTGTTTACCAAAGGTTCAAGGTTAGCTTCTTTACTATCTTACTGTCTAACTTAACTCGCTTATTGAGCTATTATAAACACTGTCTGGTGACTCTTTATTTCTCTCCCTTTTTATTCCTCCTCCTGCATTCTTCATATTTTGGGTGTTTTGTTCTGTGCTCTTTTTTGTTTCCTTTTGAAAGGAAAGGAGTGACACACAGCAGCAATTCACTGGAGAATTCCGCTTTATTAGGGAAAGGTGCTGGGTTATATAGGAAGGGGCATGGGGTGATTGTGGTGTCACTTCTACAGGGCTGGTGGCTATTGGCTAGGTGCTGGGAGTGGGAGTGGGGAGAGAGGTGATTGGTCTTTAGGTGGCGCCGTTGGGAACTGAGGACCCGGAAGAGAAGCCGGATGTTGGCCATCTTACTGGTGGGGGCCCTTCATTCCCCCCTTTCTCCTCTATGGGGTTGTGGACGTTGCTTTCTTTCTGACTGCTTCCTGCTGAACAGGGGCAGAGAAGGGAGTGAGGGCTTGAGGATTGGGGGGAAAGGGTTGATAGGACTCCCCACAGTAAGGACGAGTAGATGTGGACTTCTTCAGGTTGGAAATTAATGAAGGTTCTTTGTAACTATAGGTTGAGGACTTGTTGATTCTAATGGTGCCAAGAGGATACGGGTGCCAGAAGTCAGGCGTCTGTGGCCATTGTTTCCAGGAACAGTTTCCAGCAGAGAGTGGGGTCCATCTCAGCGTGTGGTGAGGAGGTTACATGAGGGTGAGGGATCTTCTGTGGCCAGAAGCTGATAGTTCCTGAGTAAAAGCTGGTTGAAAGTTTGATTAGAGATTTTTCCGACTTGGGATTTGATGAACTTTATTATACAGGGTAAGAAGAGACAGGTGAGAAGAATGATTATTATGAGGCCTGCAATGGGCCAGAGCCAGGTAAGGTGGGGGTTTGTTAGTATTGAAGAGAATGGGTTGGAATTGGAAGCAGAGTGGAGGCTGGAGGCAAGGTTGGTGAGTTTGGTAATGTCAGTTTCTACAATGCCGGATTCATTGATGTAATAGCAGCACTCTTCTTTGAAGGAAGACGCAGTGCCGCCCTTTTTGGCTGTAAGCAGATCTAAGGCCTGTCGGCTTTGAAGGGTGAGTTTAGCTAGCGAAGTGACCTGTCTTTGGAGAGAGGTTAGGGAATCGGCAGTGGATGTCAGGGCTCCCTCAAGTTTGTCGTTGAGATTTCTAATTGCCCATAGAGAGTGACTCAAGGCTCTTCTGGAAAACCCTGCCCCAATGGCTGAGGTGGTCAAAGAGATACCAACCATGATGGGAAGGAAAGCAGCCCTTTTTGTGCACGAGGGCAAGGGAGGTTGGAGCTCAAGAAATTCTGCCATGCTGTAAAGTGTAAGCGGTGGGATTAGGGTGACGAGAATGCAGGGTATATCGGAATTGGGAGGCAGTGAGTTGAAAAGACTGCCATTACACTAAAAGAAGTGTCCCGGTTGAGTGAAAGTCTTAGAGCCGGAGGTAGGGGTGTAGACAGAGAGGCAGTGAAGTGCGCTGGAGGGGGGTGGAGCTGGGCCTACACAGTGGTGGATGGTGAGATTATCTGCATATTCTGGTTCTCATAGGGGTATGTCTGCCAGAGGGCAGAGGGGTTGTCCTTCTGCATGGAAGGAGTAGTTGGAAATATTAAGGGGCATGGTGGCCAGCAATGGGCACTGTAGTGATGCGCACAAGAAACAATTGGCGGTGTTGAGGGTGTGGTTGAGAAAGATGGTGGTGTCTTGAATAAACTGTAACCAAGAGTAGGAGGAATAAGAAGATGAAGAAGTGCCATCAAGAGTTTAGATAATGACTTTTTCGGAATGTCCGATATCTGATGCAACTTGAGAGATCTGGGAGTGAGAGGGAACATACTCTCGAGAGATATGAAGGGTACCATGAGGGGTCGAGGACTCCCCATAGTAAACTGAGGCTGTGACCCCGGTGGCCCACTGAGAGTCCCAGGGATCTGGGATTGATAAAGAGAATGAGCTGTTGGGGTATTTCATGAAACGGTTGGAAGAGTAATACTGTGGGTACTGGGAGTTACTCATGTAGTGAATGGCGCAGACCAGTAGGGACATCCCCCGTAGGTGTCTTGCCATCACCTGCAATAGGCTTGTCTTTGGTCAAAGAGGAAGCAGAGGTAGGGAGAATAAAGGTAGCTGCTAGTGAACACTTCGGTGGAGGGAGGAAAGTGGAGGTATAAAGGCTCAGAGCAGCTTTTCAGAGGGCAGTCTGATGTGGCAATGAGAGCAGTAACTTTTGTTTGATGCTGTGTGTAAGTCTGTCTTACTTTGAATCGCCATACAAAGGAGGGTGGGGTGGCGGGGTAGACAATAGGAATGAGGAGAAAAAGCAAGAGAGCAGTAAAGGAGGAAAAAGTCATGATTCGGGTATGGATGGCAATGGAGGTGAACGGGATTTTGGAGGAAAGAGGACAGTAAGGTCAGGAGTCTGGAGGGAGGGAGAGTCTGTAAACTTTTGTAGGTTAAGAGATCTTTTAGGTGATATGGGGACAGAATGGTAAGGGACGCCCCAAATGTCAGTTTATGAGCTTCCTTCTGCAAGAGCTGTCCAGCGGCTAATGCCCGTAGGCAGGAGGCCCATCCCTGAACTGTGGGGTCTAATTGCTTGGAAAGATAAGCTACTGGGGCAAAGGATGGGCTATAATATTGGCCTAGGACTCCTAGAGCTTGACTGGACTTCTCATGAATGTATAATGAGAAGGGCTTCGACAAATCAGGAAGATGGAGAGCTAGGGCTTCTACAAGGGCTCTATGGAGCTTAATGAAGGAGTGTCGGGGTGAGGAGGATAATGGTTCTTCAGGGGGGCCCTTGCTGAGGTCGTATAGGGGTCTTGCCAACAGGGAGAAGTTAGGGATTCACGCTTTAAAATACTCAGCCAGGCTTAGAAAGGAAAGGATTTCTGTCTTGGTTTTGGGAACAGGCAGGTCAGAGAGGAGCCGTATTCTGTCTAAGGTAATGGACTTTCTTTGTTGAGATAGAAGAAATTGGAGGTAAGTGACAGAAGGGGAAGAGATTTGAGCTTTGACGGGGGATACTTGGTAACTTCTGGAAGCTAGAAGGTTAAGTAGGGAGGCAGTGTCAAGTTGAGACTGTTCTCACGAGGGACTGCAGAGTAGAAGATCGTCCACATATTGTAATAAGGTGGACTCGGAAGCTTTGTGGCAAAACTGTCCAAGTGAGTTGTTCAGAATATCTTGTGTATGGGTCCGTCCAGGTGAAGGCGAAAAAATCTTGGGAGGAGGGGTCTTGGGAAGCCAAGGCAGGGCAGCGATAAAAGGGTGTATGGATTTGGGACTAAGGGATGGATAGGGACGATGGCCATGTTGATGAGGCGAAGGTCTTGGACGAGGTGGAAAGATCTGTTGGTTTTTTTAACAGCTCATATGGGGGTATTAAGCGGGGAGTGAGTGGGTCTGAGGTAATTTTGTTTAAAAGATCTTGAATGATGGGTTGGAGGCCTATGAGGGCTGAAGTGGTTAGGGGGTATTGGGCCTGACAGATATACTGAGAGGGGTCACGTAATTTGATAGAGGCAGGAGGACATAGAGCCACGGAGGGGCTTGTAATGTCCCAAACTCTGGGATTTACAGGGTGTATGAGGGCAGAACTGGAGCTTTCATTGGGTAGAGGGGGGTCGTCGGCTATGAGGGCCATTAGAAAGGGAATACTGGGGGCTGTGGGAGTGGATATAGTTATGGAAACATGGAGGAGAGAAAGGATGTCTCGTCTTAGTAAGGGGATGGGACACTGGGGCATAACCAGGAAGGAGTGGGAGAAAGGTATGGGATTGTCTTGGATTGTGCATAAAAGGGGGGGGTTTAATGGGAAAATCTGTTTACTTTTTACCCCGACTATAGGAGTAATGGCAGGCGTGGTAGGGCCCCGGTATTCCCACAAGACTGAGAAGGTGGCTGCTGTATCTAGGAGGAAGGAGATGGAGCGACTGTCTACTATTGAAGTAACCCTGGGCTCTTGTTTGGTGATGGAAATGGTCGGGCGAGAAGCTCCCAGGCCCCGTCAATCTTATTCTGCCAGCCCCACTACAGAGGGCTTAGGATGGGGGTTGTTCGTCCAGCCTCCCCTTCGGGTGGCTGGGCAATCAGACCTCCAGTGGCCCTTTTTGTGGCATCTGGGGCATGGGGTGGTAGGAGATCTGGGGGAGGGGCACACCCTTGACCAATGTCTTTCTTGTCCGCACTTAAGACAAGCTCCTGTGGGGGGCTTGTTTGTAGAAGAGTGCCCAGGTTGTGGTTTTATCAGCTGGGCCAACATTTGGAAATTGGCCTGATCAGCCTTTTGTTTACGGCGTTCTTTCTCCTCCTCCCAGTTATGGAAGACTTTAAAGGCCACTGTTAGGATCTCAGTCTGTGGGGTAGCGGGGCCCTGTTCTAACTTTTTGAGTTTAGCTTTAATGTCGGGGTAGCTTTGAGCTAGGAAGTATGTCATAAGGACATGTCTCCTGTCAGGCGTTTCTGGGTCCAGGCTGGTATACTGTAATAGGGCTTGAGTGAGTCTAAGAACTCGGAGGGAGCTTTTGAAAATTGACTATTTATGAGCTGCTTTTTTCAGACCTGCTATTAAGCAGCAGGTGAAGATATCTTGAGAGCGGAGACTCATGGTGGTGTTATAATCTCAGTGTGGGTCTTGTTCGGTGACAGCGGTGGGGCCAGGGGAAAGGTGGGGTCAGTCCTGTGGGTTTAGGTGGCGTGCATTTGGGCAAAGTCTCAAACTCGTCTGTGCTCTTCAGGAAGGAGGGTATTGGCCAGGAGCATGAAAATGTCATGATGTGTGAGGCTGTATGACTGGAGGGTCTATTGAAACTCTCTGATATATGTTGTGGGATCAGTGAAAAAGGAACTTAGGCATTTCTCAAGTTGGGCTAAATCTCTTAAGGAGAAAGGGACGTGGACGCGCACGATGCCTTCGGATTTTGCTACCTCTCGGAGAGGGGGCGATAATTTTGGGAGGCACTCGGGACTGAGTCTGAGGAGGACTGAAGGGTTCTGGCTCAGTCTGTGGGGGAGAAACAGGTGATGGGGGCAAAGACAGAGGAGGCTCTTGGAACTTAGTTAGAGGGGGGCTGAAAGGCTCAGGCTTGAACTGCAAGGGGGGTGAGGTGGGGGAGGAGATGGTGGTGGAGGAAGGGGGAGAGGTTGTTGTAGGAGAGGAGGGGAAAGGGAGTGAATGGGAGGCTTTTGCGGGGGAGACGGCTTGCAGGCTAGGAGAACTTGAGGGGGGCGGGGGGAGGTGGCGGAAAGCTTCGGTATAGGGAATCTCCTTCCAGTTTTTCAGGCGCTGGCAGTAGTTAAAGAGATCGCGAGTGATGTTAGGATCAAGAGTTCCCCCTGCAGGCCATTGGTTGTTATTGTCTAGGGGGTATGTCGGCTAATCTTGGGAGGAGTATTTGCGGAGAAGTTTTGGTTTTATATCAGGCGTCAGGGAGAGGGTGGCTAGATACTTGATCAGGCATTCAAGAGGTGAACTTTCAGGAAGGGATGAGGAGGCTCCCATGGCTAAAGGACAGAGAAGGAGACAAACAGGGGAAGACGAACGGAGATCCTTAGACTGGGAACAGACCACAAGGAGACAAAGGGCGTCCCCGATGATCCTTGGTGGTCTGCGGAAACTCGTATATGAGTCGGTTTCTTAGGAAGTGTGGGTCGTCACCCAGACTTCTCTAAGAAGGCAGAGTGCCAGAGTCCAAGGTACCTAGTACTAAGAGTTTACGGCGGACGGAACGGATTTTGGCAGGTAGAATGAAAGGAGGAAGTGGAAAAGGGAGCGTTCTCATCCACAAAGGAGTCACCTCGTTTATGGCTGTTGGAGGAGGGGCCTGAGGGTCTGCAGCAGCTGTGAAGGCCGGAGGTGGCAATTTATGGCTGTTGGAGGGGGGCCTGAGGGTCTGCTGCAGCCGTGAAGGCTGGAGGCGGGGAGAGTTCCTTCTTCGTCCCCGAGCGTCAGGGCCTTGCCAGACGATCACAGTCAATGGCACTGCGATAGCTCGGGGAAGAGTGGCCCACTCTGGGGGAAAACTTACCTAAAGGCCAAAGAGGAGTGGTGAGTGTGAGGAGCCAGTGCCGGAAAAAGAGGACGAGGGCAAGCTGCTGCTGGTGTCGGTGGGGAAGACGGGGCCCAGTTGGGCTGTCCCGTCTCCCGGGTTTCGGCACCAATGAAAGGAAAGGAGCGACACACAGCAGCAATTCACTGGAGAATTCCACTTTATTAGGGAAAGGTGCTGGGTTATATAGGAAGGGGCATGGGGTGGTTGTGGTGTCACTTCTACAGGGCTGGTGGCTATTGGCTAGGTGCTGGGAGTGGGAGTGGGGAGAGAGGTGATTTGTCTTTAGGTGGCGCCGTCGGGAACTGAGGACCCGGAAGAGAAGACGGAAGTTCGCCATCTTACTGGTGGGGGCCCTTCACCTTTGACTGCTTTTCTGGGTAGTTAAATTTTTTTTTTTGTCTTTAGTTAGTATTTGGTTAGTCTACTTTCTTTGTTGTGATTTTATTTTCTCTGGTGACATCTATTTAGCCTTAGGAGTGCTCCCATCTAGAGCAGTCCCTCTAAAATACCCTGTAGAGGTGGTTTGTGGGAGGCAAATTCCCTCAACTTTTGCTTGTCTGTGAATTGTTTAATCCCTCCTTCATATTTAAATGTTAATAATGGTGGATACAGCATTCTTGGTTCAAGGCCCTTCTGTTTCATTGCATTAAATATATCATTCCATTCTCTTGTGGCCTGTAAGGTTTCTGTTGAGAAGTCTGATGATAGCCTGATGGGTTTTCCTTTGTAGGTGACCTTTTTCCTCTCTCTGGCTGCCTTTAATACTCTGTCCTTGTCCTTGATCTTTGCCATTTTAATTATTATGTGTCTTGGTGTTGTCCTCTTTGGGTCCCTTCTTTTGGGAGTTCTGTGTGCTTCCATGGTCTGAGCAACTATTTCCTCCCCCAGTTTGGGGAAGTTTTCAGCAGTTATTTCTTCAAAGACACTTTCTAGCACTTTTTCTCTCTCTTCTTCTTCTGGTACCCCTATAATGTGAATATTATTCCATTTGGATTGGTCGCACAGTTCTCTTAATATTGTTTCATTCCTGGAGATCCTTTTATCTCTCTCTGCATCAGCTTCTCTGCATTCCTGTTCTCTGATTTCTATTCCATTAATGGCCTCATGAACCTCATTCAGTCTGCTCTTAAGTCCTTCCAGAGATTGTTTCATTTCTGTAATCTCCCTATGGACTTCATCCCTTAGCTCTTGCATATTTCTCTGCAGATCTATCGGAAATCATTATGACCTTCATTTTGAATTCTTTTTTGGGGAGATTGGTTAGATCTATCTCCCCTGGTCCTCTCTCAGGGGTCATCTGGACTATTTTGGACTGGACTAAATTCTTCTGCCTTTTCATGGTGATAGAGGTAGCTGTTGGCTGGTCCTGCATGTGTCAGCTGGGAAAACAAAGTTCTTTCCTGTTTGCTGGTCACCTTGTCCTTATCCACTGCTTGTGTCAGTTACCCGCACTCCTGGAGCAGCTTCTGGGTTAATTCCCTAAACTGCTGCGGGCGGGGTCTCTGTCACAGTAGCACTGAGCCCTGTGGGGAGTGGCAGGCATGCTGGTTGCGCTCTCCCATGAAAGCAGCGCCCCTGCCGGGCAGCTGTGTGCCAACAGCAAACTTTGGGTCTGGCCCGTACAGCTGTGTGCCAGGCTGAGCAGCTGCTGGTCATGCGGATGCTCCTGGGCTTCTCCTCCGCCGCCGCTGGCTCCCATGGGCCACTCCCATGCCCCTCTGGTGCCGCTCCGAGCTCACGTGGGCCTCTACTGGGCCCCTCTGGTGCCGCCGCTGCTGGTATGAGTGGGCCACTCCTGGGCCGCTAGGTCACCGCTGCCGCTGGCTCGCGCAGGCCACTTCCGGACCCCTATGGTGCCTCCACCCCAGGCTTGTGTGGGCAGCTCTGTTGCCGCTGCTGCTGGCCCACGTGGGCTGGTCCCAGGCAGCTCAGGTGCTGCTGAAGTGGGCTCACGCAGGCCGCTCTGTCAGCGCCACTGCTGCCACGGGCTCACGCAGGCCGCTCCTGGTTCCCTCTGGCACCACCTCCCCCAGCGCGTGCTGCCGCTCTCCCACTACTGGGCCCGTGTGTTGGGGTCCGTGCTGGTTGGGGGAACGACTAGCAGGCTGCTTATTGCCATGAGGGGCTTCAGAGCTGCGCTGCTACCCTGGGGGTTAGGTCACCTAGAGTTCCCCAGATTCCCAGTTGCTCGGGTGCATGTGTCAATGACTTCATCTAGCTGTGCGGTCCCTGTCCCTTTAAGACTTGCAAAAAGCACTCGCTTTTCTTTTGTCTCAGGGGTGCCAGTTGTGGGGACCTGCTCACAGGTTTGCTTTTCTGTTTCTCTAATATCCAGCACCCCGTGCACTGTGTGTCTGCGCTTCAGAGTGAGTGGAGTGTTGAAGTCTCCTAGAATGAATGCATTGCATTCTATTTCCCCTTTTAATTATGTTAGTATTTGTTTCACATATGTAGGTGCTCCTGTGTTGGGCATATAGATATTTATAATGGTTATATCTTCTTGTTGGATTGACCCTTTTATCATTATGTAATGTACTTCTTCCTCTCTTGTTACTTTCTGTGTTTTGAAGTCTATTTTGTCTGATACAAGTATTGCAACTCGTGCTTTTTTCTCTCTGTTAGTTGCATGAAATATCTTTTTCCATCCCTTCACTTTTAGTCTGTGTATCTCTTTGGGTTTAAAGTGAGTCTCTTGTAGGCAGTATATAGATGGGCCTTGTTTTTTTATCCATTCAGTGACTCTATGTGTTTTGATTGGTGCATTCAGTCCATTTACATTTAGGGTGATTATTTAAAGATATGTACTTATTGCCATTGCAGGCTTTAGATTTGTGGTTATCAAAGGTTCAAGGTTAACTTCCTTACTATCTAAGAGTCTAACTTAACTCACTTAATATGCTGTTACAAACACAATCTAAAGGTTCTTTTTTCTCATCCTTTTTCTCCCTCCTCCATTCTTTATATATTAGGCATTGTATTCTGTACTCTTTGTCTATCCCTTGATTGACTTTGGAGATAGTTAATTTAATTTTTCATTTGCTTAGTAATTAGCTGTTCTACTTTCTTTTCTGTGGTTTTGTTACCTCTGGTGACAGCTATTCAACCTTAGGAACACTTGCATCTATAGCAGTCCCTCCAAAATAGACTGTAGAGATGGTTTTGGGGAGGTAAATTCTCTCAGCTTTTGCTTATCTGGAAATTGTTTAATCCCTCCTTCAAATTTAAATGATTATCTTGCCTGATAAAATAATCTTGGTTCCAGGCCCTTCTGCTTCATTGCATTAAATACATTATGCCACTCCCTTCTTTCCTGTAAGGTTTCTGTTGAGAAGTCTGATGATAGCCTGATAGGCTTTCCTTTGTATGTGATATTATTTCTCTCTCTGGCTGCTTTTAATAGTCTGTCCTTATCCTTGATCTTTGCCATTTTAATTACTATATGTCTTGGTGTTTTCTTCCTTGGGTCCCTTTGTTGGGAGACATGTACACCTCCATGGCCTGAGAGACTTTCTCCTTCCCCAGATTGGGGAAGTTTTCAGCAATTACCTCCTTGAAGACACTTTCTATCCCTACTTCTCTCTCTTCTTCTGGTATCCCTATAATGCAAATATTGTTCCGTTTGGATTGGTCACACAGTTCTCTCAATATTCTTTCATTCTTAGAGATCCTTTTTGATCTCTGTGCCTTAGCGTCTTTGTATTCCTCTTTTCTAGTCTTTATTTTATTTATCATCTCCTCCACTGTATCCAATCTGCTTTTAATACTCTCCATTGTGCTCTTCAAAGATTGGATGTCCAACCAGAATTTATTCCTGAGTTCTTGAATATTTTTCTGTACCTCCATGAGCATGTTCATGATTTTTATTTTGAAATCCTTTTCAGAAAGATTCATGAGGTCAATGTCATTTAAATCTTTCTCAGGAGTTGTATTCATAATTTTTCTTTGAACCAGGTTCCTTTGGCATTTCATTTTTGTATATGGCTCCCTTTAGTGTCCAGAAGCTCTACTCTCTGGAGCTGCTCAGCCCCTGAGTCAATGTCGGGGGGGTCACAGGAGAGTAGTATTGGTGCCTGGTGGAGGAAAGAGCTGTTTCCTGCTTTTTGGCTGCTATGCCTGTGTCCACTGCCTGAACCAGTGGGCCGAGACCACAGCTATAAGCCTGTATGCTTTGCATTTGTAGTTGCTGTAGACAGGTCTTCCCTCTGATCAGCCAAATGCCAGGGTAGTGTTTGCCAGTTGTGAGCCGAGTGGCGCTGGCTGGGAGAAAGGAATAGGCTGCATATCATGGAGGGGTCCTTGGAGCTGTGTAGCCAGCCAGGGAGCTGGAGCACCTAAAGATTGTGAAAGCTCCCAACCTGCTGGGCAGAGTGCACCTGGACAATTTTGTCTACCTGTCCTTTCTCCTGAACATGAAGCTCTGGGCAATCCTTGCCCCTTTAGCAGCCCTCTTGCTTTTAGGAAGTCTCTCAGACTGCCCACCTTTCTTTTGTCCCAGAGCAGCTGGATATGGATCCCTGCTTTCCACAAGCAGCTGGAATCTCAGTCTCTCCAGGAATTCTGCCTCTCTTAGCTTTCCAACCCCCAAATCACGAGAGTACCATGCAAGCACCATGAAATATAGGTTTGTGCTCCTGGAGCAGATCTCCGGAGTTAGATATTCATCAGTTCCACGCCTCCTTTCCCTCCCTGCTCCATTTCTCTTCCTCCCACCAGTGAGCTGGGGTGGGGGAAGAGCTTGGGTCCCACCAGGCCACAGCTTTGGTACATTACCCTGTTCATGAGGTATATTCTTTTCTCCAGGTGTATGCAGTTTGGCGCAGTCCTCTTTCCTGTTGCTCTTTCAGAATTAATTGTATTATATGTGGTTTTAGGAGGAAGCCTCTGTCTCACCTCTCATGCCACCATCTTGAATCTCTGTTTGTCTACTTATTTTTTTAGATGAATCCTTCCTGACACAAAGAATGAGTGCATCCTTGTGATATCATTCCATGGTGCCCACTTTGATAGCTTATCCAGCATATGTGAACGGTGGATGTGGCTAACTTGGACAATTCAGGTGGAGACTGCATCCCTTTGATCGTTATATTGTTGTGTGCTCTGGAGAGTGACTATTCTTTCAGAGGAGGAAAATGAATAAAAGAAACAAAGTAAAAATAAACTAAACAAAGAAAAAAAGTTGCAGTTGATCAAGCATTTCAGTAAGATGTGTGCAGGCTGAAAAGGAAATTAAAGCCAGGTTCCCAAGGGACTTTAACATCAGTGTCCAGACCAGTCTACACAAAATTCTTTTTCAAGATGTGTTTGGCAAGATCGTCAGGATCTGAACTGAAGCTAACCCCTAAAATAAAGCTAACTGCAGAGGAGAAAGATAATGGCTGCCCAGATCAATTGTATCTGAGAGACTAAAAAGAAAGGCCATGTGTGGTGAAAATCTGGAGGAGAAGAGAATAAATATTTACTCAGGACCTGACATGTGCCACACCTGTGCCAGAAAGTTGACAAAAATTGGTTGGTCTCATTATCTCCAACTTACATGTGAAGAACCTGAAGTTCATAGGTCATGAAGCGAGTAGGGGCTGGAACCAGGCTTTAAGTCATGTCTCTCAGAAGACAACATTCTGTAGGTGAATTATTGGTACACTACTGTAGGTTTCTGACTTCAGAAATGACTAACTCATTTCGCAATATATATACATATGTCAAATTATTACATTGTATACCTGAAACTAATACAATGTTATATGTCAATTCCATTTCAATTTAAAAAATGATTAACAATGTATACTTACCTACCCTGAGTCTGGGTCTCCAGACCCATTCTAGTTACTGCCCTAGAGGTGTCCTAATCCACTGCTAGCCTGACAGTTTCAAACTAAGAGTGTTGATATATAAAGAACCTTACCCTTTGCGAAGAGGAAGAGTTTAATTTTTAAAGGATTTTGTTTTTTTCTAAACTGCAGTTCACAATAGGAAATAATATTTTATATTTTGACCAAGTACACACAATATAGAGTATTTAACTGAAACAGTATTTTAGGAAATAATATTAGCCTTTTTACATGAAATGCTCTCTGATTTTCTTTTCTATCCTACTTTTAAATATGCTGGTCTAGAGCTATTAAATTAATTTCATGGCCCAGTAGCAGGTTAAAACCTACAGTTTGCAAAACACTATCATTGAGGGTTTTGGTTGATTTGGAGACCTATTTTCCTCATATTACAAATGCAGAAATAAGAGGCTCCAGGGAATGAAGTGACTTAAGTTCACACAGCTAAGTGTTGGATGGAGGACCTCACCCCAGAATTCTGTCTTTATGTCCAGTATTCTTCCGAATACAGTTTCTCCAGAGGAATCGCAAATAAGAAACTAAAGAAAACCCAAATGCAGCCCTGTGAGAAGAGACACAGATGCATGAGAAGACGAAGGAGGGGCATTTATGGGCAGCCTCCTGGCAGCCTAGGCATTTATCAGGCCCTTATGGGATGCCTGCTCTGTGCCAGGTGGGGTGCAGGAGCTGAGATTCAGGATGGATAAGATGCAGTCCCTGCCTTGGAATGGGCTCCAGCTTTAGAAAAGCAGGCTGGCATGTAAACAGATAAATTGCAGTGCAGGGTAATTAGGACCATACATCATGTAAGAAGCACAGCTGGAGGCCGGAGAAAGGAGCAATGAATTCTGTTTGAAGTGGAGGGGCTAGGAAGAAAAGAGACCTGGGGAATGTGAGGTAAGGCTCTGGGGTGGGTGCAGGGAGGTGGTGGTGGGTCCAGGGAGGGTGTGGTGGGTGCAGGGGGTGTGGTGGATGCAAGGGGAGGCAGTGGACTTGAGGATGGGCTGATGTCTTTTTTTTTTTTTAGCTTTGATTGATATACACTCTTATGAAGGTTTCACATGAAAAAACAATGCGGTTACTACATTCACCCACATTATCAAGTCCCTACCCATACCCCAATGCAGTCACTGTCCATCAGTGCAGCAAGTTGGATGGGCTGATGTATTGAGGAGGAGAGCATTTTAGGCCGCTGAAGCAGGTCAACAAACTGTAGGGCACTGTAGAGGCTGGTCTGTGAGGCTGGGGATAGGAGGGGAGGGAGTGGAGCGACTGTCTTTGTGACTTACTGAAGTCACTTCTCACTAGATTTTAGTTTATGCATTGGAACAGCGACAGGTGAACAGAAAAGCAATATTCACATTTGTTTTGCAGTAAAACCCTTTGTTGAAATGAACTGCCATGGAGTCCCAGTGTGTAAATGAGGAGGTAGAGAATTTTTTTTCCTTAACAGGAAGCAGATGTGTCATTGTTTAGAAATATATTTTGAAAGATCCTTGATGGGGTGAAGGAGCAGATTCTCATCCTTAGAATTTGCGCCAAGACCTTGAGAAGAGGATGAGCTGCTTTGTCAGAGAGACGGAGTAGCTCTCAAGCCATCCAGACCAGGAGGACAGAGGCGCCAGAGAAATGGGAAAGGTTCACACACTCCTGCTACCTCTCGCCCAGCCCCAAGCCCATTCTCCACAGAATCCAGAGCAAATAAGCCTTTGAACAGGCAGAACCCTTTACTGGCTTCCCTTATTCCCAGAAAGACTCCAAAGCCCTGACCTGGCCTCCCAGGCCCTGCACCATCTGCCCACAGGCTGCAGCTCCCACGGCTTCCTTCACAGCATAGTCTGACGCCTTGCTGTTTCTAATTCATCCCACACACCTCCCACTCAGGGATTTGGTGCCTGAGCCCTCTGCCTGGCACTCTTCACCCAAGTATCTGAGTCTCCATCATTCAGTCAGGTCTCGTGGCAGATGCTACGGAGCAGAACCATCTACTCTCACTGCGGGCTTACTGCCTCAGAGTAAGTTACTGCTCTGTGCCAATGGGGAGGCACATCGCCTGCCTCTCCTGCTGGACTGGAGGCCCCCAGAGGTGGGGCTTGACTCTTCCTCCTCTTTGCAGCTCCCCAGCATCTAGAACAGTGCCTCCAATGTAGAGATGCTCTATAACCGTCTGTTGAGTGAGTTGCTTTGCCAGGGGGGCAGAGGAGGTAAGCTGCTTGGCAGTAGTGGAAAGCTCGATGGCTTTGGACTTTAACTGCCTCAGGGTCTGGCGCCAGAAGGCCCTCAGCCAGCCCCTGGGTGAAATGTGGGACAGTTCAGACAGGAGCTAATGAGGAGAAGCAGAGCTGGGACCAAAGGCCCCCTGCCCCTTGGTCCTCCTTCCTTCTGGCAAACCCTGGATGTCCCTTCATTAGCTAGTTGATAGCCTTCCTTGTCTCTGAGTTCCACAGAGGATGCATGCTGAGACCGAACCCCCGCTCCCCTCCCCTACACACAAGAGGGAAGGCATCTCTTGCCGTCTAAGAGAGGACTGAGGTCTGCTGTGGGGAACACAGGGACCAGTGTGTCAGCATGAAAGAGACTGGGTTTCTTCATGTGTGGGGTCAGTGTGTCAGTGAACCTTTGACAAGTGTGTGAGCCTCTGTTCTGAAGGTCCTAGAGGTATCTGATATGGAAATGGGAGGGCCTTCCTCCAAGGTGTTCACCTGGGACCTCTCTGACCTGCCATCTTAGCTTTCTGTGTTTGGTGACACACTGTGTAATAGGTTCCTAATAAGGAAGAGGAACCTTTGGAGAGATGGAGAGACAAAGAAGAGAAGAGGCAGAGGGGAAAAGGCACAGAGGGGATATAAAGAAAAAACCTCAGAGAAGGAGCTGCAGGGGAAAGATCAAGACAGAAAGGGAAAGATGAATCCTGGAAGAGAAGGGCCTACAAAGGGAAGAAATGGATGACATCAGCCCTAGCAAGTTTCAGACCCACAGGAAGAAGTGATAGTCCTGTGTATGCTACAGCCCCAGGGGGATTCAGCCATTGTGCCCAGGAGTCCTGAGGATTCTGAGCCCAGAACTGCTTATTACTCTCTGGGAGAGGACTTATTACTCTCTTACTGCCTCAGCTTCCCACTTGCCTGCTGGACTGACTCTGTCTGTTCCCAAGAGGGGGGATCAGTGTCCACCTGCAGCCCCATGTCACCCTTCTCAGAGAGAAAAGGTTCCAGAAGAGTCTGTGGATTGATGATGGAGAGCTGAAAAGAAGCAAGTACAGCAAAATATTAACCATGGTAAAACCTACATGGTGGGCATATGGGTGTTCACTGTACAATTCTTCAGATTTTCTATATGTTCGAATTTTTTTCATACAAACTATCGGGAGAGAGAAAAAATATATCTGGCAAATAATTGGCACTCCTAAGTATAAGGTGTAGGGAGTGTAACCCTTTTCTAGGATAATCAATATTTTAAATACATGGAGATGGCAGTGGTTATCCCGAAAGATGAAAGATTGTAGGTGAGAGCATCTGAGAATCCAAATAGGGGAGGAGAACCCTAGACCACACCCAGAGGTGATTAATAATTTTACCCACCCAAAGCTGCTGGTCCCTTGGTTGGTGATCTTTTCTCAAGATTATTCTGCCTCCCCTGAGATCTAGGCCTTGGCCCAGAGCAGACCCCACTCTGCCACCTGTAACCCTTGGGGAGGGGCAGCGATAATATGTTCCACACTCTGCCTGACAACTGACCCTAAGAGGTTGATCATGTTAGCTCAGGAGGTGAGGTTCACACAATTAAAAGGAGGGGCAGGGCTTAGACCTGGTATAAAAGTGCTGGAAGTTTCTGGGGAGTTACTTTGCGCCTGAAACTGACAGGTGAGGGGTGACAGAGGCATGTGCTTAGGGGTGACAGGTATGCCTGGATTTACATTTGGGGGAATTCAAGCTGAGCTGCAGAATAACTTGCCTGGATTGAGTGGCAGGGGAGACTAGGTGTCAGCAAACAGGAGCATTGGGATCTGAGCTAGTCTTGGGATAAAGCTATCTTGGTCTCAGCTGAAGGACTGGGGACATTTGGGGGGCTCAGGGGAATGGATATAGCTAGATTTGTGTTAGTGGAGAAAGAATTGTGTCAAATATACCAGGTGCCTGGGATCTACTATCTTGAGATGGTCTCAAGTCCTGGACCTTCTCAGTCTGTCCTGCCTCCCCAAGGACTGCTGGAACACTGGTCTCTTCCATTACCACATTCACTCCTCGGGTGGCACAGAGACACACCTCTAAAATGCTCCTTTCCTTTTGATCTGAAACCAAGGCAAAGTTAATTAAAAATTTATGCTATGCCCCTGATGCCCCGCAAACTGGGCCAGTCTGCCACAAGCTGGCTTTAGTTAGGTCTTGCTCCACTCCTGGTTTGGTATGCTCGACCATCTCTAAGATTTGGGGGTCTCCTCCACTTCTGTAGAAAACTCCTTTCCTGCTTTGCACCAGGAGGGAATAGGGCTTAACAGAGCTCAGTCCAGACAGAGGACTGGGACTGATCCAGTTTGAGGTAGAAGCAGAGGGTTGGCCACAGCCAGACCAGAGAAAGGCAGAGGGGTTAAGGACACAGAACATGGCATCTGTGAGGAACAGACTGGAGACTGTGGATAATCCTTTCTAAGCCCAAGGCTGGGTTGGTTAGGTCTGGTTTGACAGACCAAGAAGCCTGAACCTCAACTGGAGGTCAGGGATGCGTGGGTAAGCGAAGTTCAGAAGAAAAAGGGTAAACCTGCACTTTCTCCTTTCTTCCCCCTCCAGCCCCAGAATGTTGACCATTGCTCTTCTTGCCCTTTTGTGTGCGTCAGCCTCTGCCAGTGCCAGTAAGTGAGAAGCCAGGAGCCTGGCATTAGAGTCATGGGAAGGCAGCTACCTGCACTGCTGGCAGCCAAGGTTTCAGAGGATGGCTTGGGATGGTGGGAAGTGAATTGTAGGAGAAATGGGGTGGTGGGGAGAAACTGAGCTCTCAGGGGATTTCTCCCTTCAATTGGTCCTTTCCCCTCCAGTTCAGGCTAGGTCATCCTCCTACAATGGGGAGTATGGTGGTGGTGGAGGAGAGCGATTCTCCCATTCTGGCAACCAGATGGATGGCCCCATCACCGCCATCCGTATCCGAGTCAACAGATACTACATTGTAGGGTAAGTTTCTGTGGTTTGGGAACCCTCTAGGATCCTACTGAATCAGGAAATTCTCTGTCACTTTGGGTCACACATGTTTCCACCAACAAGCCCCAGAGATAACATCATATGTGAAAGTTGTCAGAGACCTGGATTTGAGACCTGTGCTGCTGCTACCCCTACAACCCAACACGTGCCCTTGGGTCAGCCATATACCATGACTCTCAGGAGCCTGGAAGTTGCCATTTAACCATCTCCCAAGATTCGGATCCCTTCTGGCACCTTCCAGATGCATAAGGCTTTTGCAAAATTTGGTCCTTCTGATCCTAGATCTGCATCCTTGGACAGCACGGACAAGTCCCTTCCCTCGTGGGAGCCATTCAAATGTTTGAAAAATCTCTTTGCTTCTTTCAAGTGGGTGTGGGGGCACAATGGGAGTCTAGACTTCATGTTCAAGCTATATTACTTGCTGTCTGGGACACTCTGGTTAAGTTGTTTCCACCTGTGAGCCTATTTGTCAACAAAGTGAGTTGAAGTTCCCTGCATGACCTCCAAGGGCTCACCCAACCCTCACATACTGTGGGACTAACAGGAGACTTGTCATCCCTGTTGCTGGCATGGAGGTCTCACCATCTAGGCCAAAGGGGGTCTGAATTCTGATCACCATGCTCAGTGCCTCCTTTCTTCCCTCCTCACACTGCCCCCAGGCTCCAGGTGCGCTATGGCAAGGTGTGGAGCGACTATGTGGGTGGCACCCAGGGAGACCTGGAGGAGATCTTCCTGCACCCTGGGGAATCCGTGATCCAGGTGTCTGGCAAGTACAAGTACTACCTGAGGAAGCTGGTTTTCGTGACTGACAAGGGCCGCTACCTGCCCTTTGGGAAAGACACAGGCACAAGTTTCAATGCTGTCCCCTTGTATCCCAACACGGTGCTCCGATTCATCAGTGGCCGAGCAGGCTCCCTCATCAATGCCATTGGCCTGCACTGGGACGTCTACCCCAGTGACTGCAGCAGCTGCTGAGCCCCGCCTCCTCAACAGGGCACTGCCGTGGGGGTGTGACAGCCCCCTTACCACTAACCCCACATGGCTCAGTACAAAAAAATAAAAGAATGTGGCTAAAGCTAGTGTGTATGTGGGTGTCTGCAGCTTGGATCCGCTTCCTGACTCTAGGTATGGATGTGCAAATCTCATTTCTAGCTATCTGTTGGACATCACTCTGGGGAATAGTGGGAGGAAGAGGGAGAGAGGTGTAAAGTCCTGAGCTTCTCTCCCTAATTTATCAAGAGCTGATAAGATGTTGGCTTGCACTAACTCTTTTTTCAAGGATAGGTCCTATGAGTATTTACCCAAACTGGAGTTTTGAGGCTCAGGGTAAGGCCGAGTTAGGGCTTATCTCCAAAACCCAAGATGTTCCACTCTCCAGCCTTTTTCTCCCTCCCCTTGAGATAGTGCCTCTCCACCAACATGCTGTCACCCTACTCTCTCGACCTTGATCCACCTGCTATATGTAGATGGCTTGAGCCATTGTCCTTTGTTCTTTCCCAGAATCCATATGACTCCTGAAGTGTAGTCTAGGTTTGTGCCAATTATCTGCCAATTACCCCAGCCTAGTTCCTCCCCATCTTTACCCATAAGCCCTGGTGTCCTTGCTAGTTCTCTCAGAACTGGGGTTCTTTCGTTAGGAAGCCACCACCTCCTCAACAGCTTCTACTCCGTCAATACCATCATCAACCAAGGGCATTCCGAGGAAGGACGATTTCCGCTGTCAGTTTCCGTGAACATAAGGGGTTGGCTAGTGTTCAGGGGAAGCATTAGAATGACTGGATAGATTCATCAAGGATATAAAATTGCTTTGAAATGGTTCTTTGAACTCTAGTCCCCAGTCCTAAAATTTTGACCTTTTCTTTTTCTTTTTTTTTTTTTTGGTGGTAGCAGTGGCATGGGGGGAGTTACTCATTGCTCCCAAAAGATTTATTCATATCACAGAGAATGCAAGAGTCATGTTTCTTCCCAATTGGACAAAGATAATAGCATGTACATGTAATTTTATTTTAAAAATTAGCACAATAGAGACAAAATCATAACTAGCCTGTTTTTATGACAATTCCTTTATTTCTCTCAATCAATTCCATTGAATGGGATATTGTTACTATAATTAATTTTTTTGTTGAGGTATGAACCACATAACATCAAATTCAGCCTTTTACAGTATGCCATTTCAGTGGCTTTTATAATGATAGATTGTGCATCCATCACCGATCTAATTCCAGAATGCTTTCATCACCTCAAAAAGAAACCTATACCTGTTAAGCAGCACCCTGATTCTCCTCCCTCCCAGCCCCTGGGAATCACTCATCTACTTTCTCTCTCCATGAATTTGCCTGTTCTGGCCATTTCATATAGATGGACTCATACAATAATGTGGCCTTTTGTGTCTAGCTTCTTCCACTTAACATAATGTTTTTAAGGTTCATCCATGTTGTAGAATGCAGGAGTACTTAAGTCCTTTTTATGGCTGACTCTGATAGACTTTTGATAAATCAGATACCTGGGCACCTTTAGGACAGTCTTTAAGCCAGTGGTTTTCACTACCCGTGCACACTGAAGCATTGCCACACCTAAGAGGCAGCCACAGCAGAAGTGGGCTAAGTGATGTCACCCCTGGCTTTTGTCTAGTCCACATATTGGGCTTTTGCAGAAGATTTTTTTTAAAGAAATATTTTCTTTCTTTAAAAAACGAAGTTTTAAAATTGCTGAATTGAGCTAATCACACATTTATAAACATTCCCTGGTAAGTGCCAGGAATATCCTCTAGCCAAATGGTTTTATTGGTACTATAATAAAGGTGTGTTTCATAGAAAACTAAAGTTGCCCAAAGAAGGAGCAACTTTCTCTGGGGATGTCAAGGAAGATTTTGTGAAGGAAGGTGTGTACATATATGTGTGAATGTGTGTGTATGTGGGGAGCAGTACTGGGCTCAGTGCCCAGCTTATGCAGAAATATGAAGATATGAAAATTACAAGTTGTTCAGTACAAAAAATGCAAAGTACAATTGGGCAAAAGATGAAGCCTCATGGAAAGGCAGGCATCATGAATGTTCTGCTAAACTATTTTAACTTTATCTTAGGGGCTACAGGAAGCCACTGAACCAAAATTTTGCCCAGGAGATTGATAAGATTTATGAGAAAATCATTTTTCTGACATAAGTGGGGAAAATGGAGTGAAGGTACAGCAGGACGAGATAAGAAAATAGTTAAGAAACTAAGTCTAGATCAGAAATGATGAATGTCTGTACAAAGGCAATAACATGAGGAAGAGAGCAAAGGGATGAATTTGAGAGATTTCAAGGGGAAGGTAGACTCAGAAGAACTTGATAACTGAAATGTGTGGGGTAGTAAAGGAAGGGAGTTTAGAAGTATTATCATGTCTGTAGCATGGGCAACTAGGAAGAGAGGATTATCTCTAAGATGGGGACTTCACAAGGAAACATTAACTAGTTCTTGGAGCCAAGGGATTTTGTTGTATTTGTGGTACATCCTGGTTGAGATACAACATTTGGCAGAGGGATATTTGGGAATAAAGCTTTGATGTACGTTTGAGGTAAGGATTAGATCCAGGACTCAGCAGCACATAGACAATGAAGTTTAAGTGATGGGCATAGACATCACCCAGGAAAACTATGGCTATATTGGGTAACACTAACTTTTGATGGTTGCGCCAAAGAAGAGGCTTTAAAGAAATAGAAAAAGCAATCGTCTGGGAAGTAAAGGGGATTAGGAGGGATTATACTCAAAGGAAAGACAGAAATTGAAGTCAATAAAAGGATGGCTCCAGTTTCCTTGACTTGGCAATCAGAAGGTCATTAATTACTTTGACAAAATTTCAGTAGATTTTGGGAAAGCTGGAGCCGGTATCCAACTGATTGAGGAATGAATGGAAAGTGAGGAAATACAGGCAGCAAGAGTTGATATTTCAAGATGTTTGGTTCTAGATAGCCAGAAAATAAGCTAGTAAATCATAGTTACGGAAGAATGAATGTAAGGAAGGTTTTGTTTTTCTTTTTCTAGACAAGAGAAACATGAACATGTTAATATGATGAAAAGAAGGAGTAGAGTAAGAGGGTGAGATTCAGGAAAGAAGAGATAATTGATGGAACAAGGTCTGAGAAGAGTATGGGGAGGACTTTTTTCAGAGTAGGAAAGTTTAAGAAAGAAAGGAAGAAAATAAAGATGAGTGAAGGTATAGGTTAGTTTGTATGGGAAGTAGGGAGGGAATTAATACCTAACCTTTACTAGTTCAGTTACATGAGTAAAGAAAGTTACTTGCTGTATCAGTCAGAGTCTACCACAGAAAGAACCAGTAGGAGATATACATACATATACACAGAAAGAGATTTATTGAAAAGAATTGGCTATGCAACCATGGAAGCTGCTGAGACAAATCTGAAATCTGTAGGGCAGGTTGGCAGCCTGGAAACCCTAGGCAGAAGGGGGTGCTGCATTCGATAGGTGGAATTTCTTCCTCAGGGAAACCTGTTTTGGTCTTTTTTCCCTTCTGCAAATTAATTTATTAGGTTATTGAAATGTATGCTTTTAGTAACTTCATTTTCTTTTCTAAAATATTTCTTCCAGTTTTAGTGACATATAGGCAACAAAGTTGTAAGGTATTTAAAATGTACAATGTGGTGATTTGATATATGTATATATTGCAAAAGAATTTCCACAATCAAGTTTAACACATCCACCATCTCACATAGTTAAATAAAAAACAATTTTTTTTTTGGTGAAAATCCTTAAGATCTACTCTCTTAGCAAATTTCATTTATGCAATTCAGTACTATCAACAACAGTCATCATGCTATGCATTAGATCCTCAGAACTTACCTTCTAGCCAAAAGTCTGTATCAAAATCTTTCCATTTCCCACACATTCTAGCTCATGTCAATCACCCTTCTACTGTTTCCTTTAATGAGTTCAACCTTTAATTTTAGATTCCACTTATCAGTGATACCATGAAGTACTGGTTTTGTTCTTAAAACCTTTCAACTGAATGGATGAGGCCTACCCAAATTATCCAGAATAATGTTGTTTACTAAAGTCAAATGATTGTAATTGGAATTACATCTACAAAGTATTTTTTTTAATTTTTATTAAGGTATTATTGATATATACTCTTATGAAGGTTTCACATGAAAAAACAATGTGTATGTTCCATCAGTGTAGTAAGATGCCACAGATTCACTGTTTGCCTTCTCTCTGCTACACTGTTTTCCCTGTGATTCCCCACACCATGTGTACTAAACATAATACCCCTCAATCCCCATCTCCCTCCCTCCCCACCCGCCCTTCCACACCCCTCCCCTTTGGTAACCACTAGTCCCTTCTTGGAGTCTGTGAGTCTGCTGCTATTTTGTTCCTTCAGTCTTGCTTTGTTGTTATACTCCACAAATGAGGGAAATAAAATCATTTAGCACTTTTCTTTCTCCACCTGGCTTATTTTACTTAGCTTAATATCCTCCAGCTCCATACATGTTGTTGCAAATGGTAGGATTTGTTTCTCTCTTATGGCTGAATAGTATTCCATTGTGTATATGTACCACCTCTTCTTTATCCATTCATCTACTGATGGACACTTAGGTTGCTTCCATATCTTGGCTATTGTAAAAAGTGCTGCTGTAAACACAGGGGTGCATATGTCTTTTTGAATCTGAGAAGTTGTATTCTTCGGGTAAATTCCAAGGAGTGGGATTTGTGGGTCAAATGGTATTTCTATTTTTAGTGTTCTGAGGAACCTCCATATTGCTTTCCACAATGGTTGAACTAGCTTACATTCCCACCAGCAGTGTAGGAGGGTTCCCCTTTCTCCGCATCCTCACTAGCATTTGTTGTTCTTAGTCTTTTCGATGCTGGCCATCCTTAGGATTGTGAGGTGATATCTCATTGTGGTTTTAATTTGCATTTCCCTGATGATTAGTGATGTGGAGCATCTTTTCATGTGTCTGTTGGCCATCTGAATTTCTTCTTTGGAGAACTGTCTCTTCATATCCTCTGCCCATTTGTTAATTGGGTTATTTGCTTTTGGGTGTTGAGGCATGTAAGTTCTTTATGTATTATGGACGTTAACCCCTTGTCAGATATGTCATTTACAAATATATTCTCCCATAATGTAGGATGCCATTTTGTTCTGTTGATGGTTTCCTTTGCCACACAGAAACTTTTTAGTTTGATGGAGTCCCATGAGTTCATTTTTGCTTTTGTTTCCCTTTCTTGAGGAGATGCGTTCAGGAAGAAGTTGATCATGCTTATAGTCAGGAGACTTTTGTCTATGTTGTATTCTGTGAGTTTTATGGTTTCATGAGTTACATTTAGGTCTTTGGTCCATTTCAAGTTTACTTTTGTGTATGGGGTTAAACAATAATCCACTTTCATTCTCTTGCATGTAGCTGTCCAGTTTTGCCAACACCAGCTATTGAAGAGGCTCTCATTTCCCCATTGTATGTTCATGGCTCCTTTATCATATATTAATTGATCACATATGGTTGGGTTTATATCAGGGCTCTCCAGTCTGTTCCATTGGTCTATGGGTCTGTTCTTGTGCCAGTACCAAATTGTCTTGATTACTGTGGTTTTGTAGTAGAGCTTGAAGTTGGGAAGGGAGATACCCCCTGCTTTATTCTTCCTTCTCAGGATTGCTTTGGCTATTTGGGGTCTTTTGTTGTTCCATATGAATTTTAGAATGACTTTCTCTAGTTTGTTGAAGAATGTTGTTGGTATTTTTATAGGGATTGCATTGAATCTGTAGATTGCTTTAGACAGAATGGCCATTTTGACAATATTAATTTTCCTATTCATGAGCATGGGATGTGTTCCGATTTATTGGTATATGTCTCTCATGAGTGTCTTGTAGTTTACAGAGTATAGGCCTTTCACTTCCTTGGTTAGGTTTATTCCTGGGTATTTTATTCTTTTTGATGCAATTGTGAATGCTTCCATTTCTTGGCTATTGTAAATAGTGCTGCAATAATGTTTACCTGATTTCTCTCTCTGCTAGTTCATTGTTAGTGTATAGGAATGCCAGATTTCTGTGTATTAATTTTGTATCCTGCAACTTTGCTGAATTCAGATATTAGATCTAGTAGTTTTGGAGTGGATTCTTTAGGGTTTCTTGTGTACAATACCATGTCATCTGCAAGCAGGAACAGTTTAAGTTCTTCCTTGCCAGTTTGGATGCCTTTTATTTCTTTGTGTGTCTGATTGCTGCAGCAAGGACCTCCAGGACTATGTTGAATAGAAGTGCAGAAAGTAGGCATCCTTGTTTTATTCTCGATCTTAAAGGAAAAGCTTTCAGCTTCTTGCTGTTGAGTATAATGTTGGCTGTTGGTTTGTCATATATGGCCTTTATTATGTTGAGGTACTTGTTCTCTATACCAATTTTGTTGAGAGATTTTATCAGGAATGGATGTTGAATTTTGTTGAATGCTTTTTTTTCCTACTCTGATTTATTTATTTATTTTTAATTCATTTTGTTATCATTAATCTACAATTACATGAAGAACACTATGTTTACTAGACTCCCACTTCACCAAGACCCCCCACAAACCCCATTATAGTCACTGTCCATCAGCGTAGTAAGATGCTGTAAAATCACTACTTGTCTTCTCTGTGTTGCACAGCCCACTCTATGCCCCCCCAAATTATACATGCTAATCATAAGGCCCCCTTTATTTTTCCCTGCCCTTATCCCTCCCTTCCCACACACCCTCCCCAGTCCCTTTCCCTTTGGTAACTGTTAGTCCATTCTTGGGTTCTGTGATTCTGCTGCTGTTTTGTTCCTTCAGTTTTTCTTTGTTCTTATACTCCACATATGAGTGAAATCATGTGGTACTTCTCTTTCTCCGCCTGGCTTATTTCACTGAGCATAATACCCTCTAGCTTCATCCATGTTGTTGCAAGTGGTAGGATTTGTTTACTTCTTATGGCTGAATAATATTCCATTGTGCATATGTATCATATCTTCTTTATCCAGTCATCTACTGATGGACACTTAGGTTGCTTCCATTTCTTGGCTATTGTAAATAGTGCTGCAATAAACATATGGGAGCATCTGTCTTTTTCAAACTGGGCTGCTGCACTCTTAGGGTAAATTCCTAGAAGTGGAATTCCTGGGTCAAATGGTATTTCTATTTTGAGCTTTTTTTAGGAACCTCCATACTGCTTTCCACAATGGTTGAACTAATTTACATTCCCACCAGCAGTGTATGAGGGTTCCCCTTTCTCCACATCCTCGCCAACATTTGTTGTTTGTCTTTTGGATGGTGGCGATCCTTAACTGGTGTGAGGTGATACCTCATTGTGGTTTTAATTTGCATTTCTCTGATGACTAGTGATGTGGAGCATCTTTTCATGTGTCTGTTGGCCATCTGAATTTCTTCTTTGGAGAATTGTCTGTTCAGCTCCTCTGCCCATTTTTTAATTGGATTATTTGCTTTTTGTTTGTTGAGGTGCATGAGCTCTTTATATATTTTGGATGTCAAACCTTTGTCAGATCTGTCATTTATGAATATATTCTCCCATACTGTAGGGTACCTTTTTGTTCTATTGATGGTGTCCTTTGCTGTACAGAAGCTTTTCAGCTTGATATAGTCCCACTTGTTCACTTTTGCTTTTGTTTCCCTTGCCCAGGGAGATATGTTCATGAAGAAGTAGCTCATGTTTATGTCTAAAAGATTTTTGCCTATGTTTTTTTTCTAAGACTTTAATGGTTTCATGACTTACATTCAGGTCTTTGATCCATTTTGAATTTACTTTTGTGTATGGGGTTAGACAGTGATCCAGTTTCATTCTCTTACATGTAGCTGTCCAGTTTTGCCAGCACCATCTGTTGAAGAGATAGTCATTTCCCCATTGCATGTCCATAGCTCCTTCATCATATATTAATGGACCATATATGTTTGGGTTAATGTCTGGAGTCTCTATTCTATTCCGCTGGTCTGTGGCTCAGTTCTTGTGCCAGTACCAAACTGTCTTCATTACTGTGGCTTTGTAGTAGAGCTTGAAGTTGGGGAGCAAGATCCCCCCACTTTATTCTTCCTTCTCAGGATTTCTTTGGGTATTTGGGGTCTTGCTGTTTCTATATGAATTTTAGAACTATTTGTTCCAGTTCATTGAAGAATGCTGTTGGTAATTTGATAAGGATTGCATCGAATCTATATATTGCTTTGGACAGGATGGCCATTTTGACAATATTAATTCTTCCTAGCCAAGAGCATGGGTTGAGTTTTCATTTTAGTGTCCTCTTTAATTTCTCTTAAGAGTGTCTTATAGTTTTCAGGGTATAGGTTTTTCACTTCCTTGGTTAGGTTTATTCCTAAGTTTCTTATTCTTTTTGATGCAATTGTGAATGGAATTGTTCTCCTGACTTCTCTTTCTATTAGTTCATTGTTAGTGTATAGGAAAGCCACAGATTTCTGTGTGTTAATTTTGTATCCTGCAACTTTGCTGAATTCCGATATTAGTTCTAGTAGTTTTGGTGTGGAATCTTTAGGGTTTTTTATGTACAATATCATGTCATCTGCAAATAATGACAGTTTAACTTCTTCTTTACCAATCTGGATTCCTTGTATTTCTATGTTTTGTAAATTTGCCATGGCTAGGAACTCCAGTACTATGTTGAATAACAGTGGGGAGAGTGGGCATCCCTGTCTTGTTCCTGATCTCAGAGGAAAAGCTTTCAGCTTCTCACTGTTTAGTATGACCTTGGCTGTGGGTTTATCATATATGGCCTTTATTATGTTGAGGTACTTGCCCTCTATACCCACTTTGTTGAGAGTTTTTATCATGAATGGATGTTGAATTTTGTCGAATGCTTTTTCAGCATCTATGGAGATGATCATATGGTTTTTATCCTTCTTTTTGTTGATGTGGTGGATGATGTTGATGGATTTTCGAATGTTGTACCATCCTTGCATCCCTGAAATGAATCCCACTTGGTCATGGTGTATGGTCCTTTTGATGTATTTTTGAATTCGGTTTGCTAATATTTTGTTGAGTATTTTTGCATCTACGTTCATCAGGGATATTGGTCTGTAATTTTCTTTTTTGGTGGGGTCTTTGCCTGGTTTTGGTATTAGGGTGATGTTGGCTTCATAGAATGAGTTTGGGAGAATTCCATCCTCTTCTGTTTTTTGGAAAATTTAAGGAGAATGGGTATTATGTCTTCTCTGTTTGTCTGATAAAATTCTGAGGTAACTTCTTCTGGCACGAGGGTTTTGTTCTTGGGTAGTTTTTTGATTACTGCTTCAATTTCTTTGCTGGTAATTGGTTTGTTTAGATTTTGTGTTTCTTTCTTGGTCAGTCTTGGAAGGTTGTATTTTTCTAGGAAGTTGTCCATTTCTTCTAGGTTTTCCAGCTTGTTAGCATATAGGTTTTCATAGTATTCTCTAATAATTCTTTGTATTTCTGTGGGGTCCCTCATGATGATTCCTTTCTCGTTTCTGATTCTGTTGATTTGTGTTGATTCTCTTTTTCTCTTAATAAGTCTGGCTGGAGACTTATCTATTTTGTTAATTTTCTCAAAGAACCAGCTCTTGGTTTCATTGATTTTTTTCTATTGTTTTATTCTTCTCAATTTTATTTATTTCTTCTCTGATCTTTATTATGTCCCTCCTTCTGCTGACTTTAGGCTTCATTTCTTCTTCTTTTTCCAATTTCAATAATTGTGATATTAGACTATTCATTTGGGTTTGTTCTTCCTTCTTTACATATGACTGGTTTGCTATATACTTTCCTCTAAAGACTGCTTTTGCTGAGTCCCACAGAAGTTGGGGCTTTGTGTTGTTGTCATTTGTTTCCATATATTGCTCGATCTCTATTTTAATATGGTCATTAATCCATTGATTATTTAAGAGCATGTTGTTAAGCCTCCATGTGTTTGTGGGCCTTTTTGCTTTCTTTGTACAATTTGGTTCTAGTTTTATACCTTTGTGGTCTGAAAATTTGGTTGGTAGGTTTTCAATCTTTTTTAATTTACTGAGGCTCTTTTTGTGGCCTAGTATGTGGTCTATTCTGGAGAAGGTTCCATGTGCACTTGAGAAGAATGTGTATCCTGTTGCTTTTGGATGTAGAGTTCTATAGATGTCTGTTAGGTCCATCTGTTCTAGTGTGTTGTTCAGTGCCTCTGTGTCCTTACTTATTTTCTGTCTGGTGGATCTATCCTTTGGAGTGAGTGGTGTGTTGAAGTCTCCTAAAATGAATGCATTGCATTCTATTTCCCCCTTTAGTTCTGTTAGTATTTGTTTCACATATGCTGGTGCCCCTGTGTAGGGTGCATATATATTTATAATGGTTATATCCTCTTGTTGGACTGATCCCATTATCATTATGTAATGTTCTTCTTTATCTCTTGTGACTTTCTTTGTTTTGAAGTCTATTTTTTCTGATATTAGTACTGCAACACCTGCTTTTTTCTCCCTGTTCGCATGAAATATCTTTTTTCATCCCTTGACTTTTAGTCTGTGCATGTCTTTGAGTTTGAGGTGAGTCTCTTGTAAGCAGCATATAGATGGATCTTGTTTTTTTATCCATTCCGTGACTCTATGGCTTTTGATTGGTGCATTCAGTCCATTTACATTGAGGGTGATTATCGATAGGTATGTACTTATTGCCATTTCAGGCTTTAGATTCGTGGTTACCAAAGGTTCCAGGTTAATTTCCTTACTATCTAAGAGTTTAATTTAACTCACTTAGTATGCTGTTACAAACACAATCTAAAGTTTCTTTTCTGTTTCTCCTCCTTTTTCTTCCTCCTTCATTCTTTATATATTAGGCATCAAATTCTGTACCTTTTGTCTATCCCTTGGTTGACTTTGAGGATAGTTAATTTAATTTTTCATTTGCTTAGTAATTAGCTGTTCTACTTTCTTTTCTATGGTTTTATTACCTCTGGTGACAGCTATTCAACCTTAGGAACACTTCCATCTATAGCAGTCCCTCCAAAATACACTGTAGAGATGGTTTGTGGGAGGTGAATTCCCTCAGCTTTTGCTTATCTGGAAATTGTTTAATCCCTCCTTCAAATTTAAATGATAATCTTGCCAGATAAAGTAATCTTGGTTCCAGGCCCTTCTGCTTCATGACATTAAAAACATCATGCCACTCCCTTCTGGCCTGTAAGGTTTCTGCTGCGAAGTCTGATGTTAGCCTGATGGGCTTTCCTCTGTATGTGATCTTATTTCTCCCTCTGGCTGCTTTTAATAGTCTGTCCTTATCCTTGATCTTTGCCAGCTTTATTACTATATGTCTTGGTGTTGTCTTCCTTGGGTCCCTTGTGTTGGGAGATCTGTGGATCTCCATGGCCTGAGAGACTATCTCCTTCCCCAGATTGGGGGAGTTTTCAGTGACTACCTCTTCAAAGACACTTTCTATCCCTTTCTTTCTCTTCTTTTTCTTCTGGTATCCCTATAATGCAAATATTGTTCCTTTTGGATTGGTCACACAGTTCTCTCAATATTCTTTCATTCTTAGAGATCCTTTTTTCTCTTTGTGCTTCAGCTTCTTTGTATTCCTCTTCGCTAGTTTCTATTTCATTTATCAATTCCTCCACTGTATCCAACCTACTTTTAATACCCTCCATCATGCTCTTCAATGATTGGATCTCTCACTTGAACTCATTCCTGAGTTCTTGGATGTCTTTCTGTACCTCCATTAGCATGTTGATGGTTTTCATTTTGAACTCCCTTTAGGCAGAGTCATGAAGTCCACATCATTTAAATCTTTCTTGGGAGTTGTATTAATAATTTTACTCTGGACCAGGTTCCTTTGGCGTTTGGTGTATGGTGCTCTATAGTGTCCCGAAGCTCTATTCTGGAGCTGCTCAGCCCTTGAAGCAATATCAGGGTTGGCAGGGGAGCAGTATTGGTGCCTGGGGGGAGGAAAGAGTTGTTCCCCACATCCTGGCTGCTGTGCCTGTCTCCACTGCCTGAACCAGTGGGCCGAGCACACAGATATAAGCTTTTGTCCCAGAGCAGCTGGATATGGATCCCTGCTTCCCAGAAGTGGCCGGAATCCCAGTCTCCCCAGGAACTCCGCCTGTTCCAGTTTTCCAACCCCGTAATCAGAAGAGTATGATGAAAGCACCATGAAATTTAGGTTTGTGCTCCCAGAGCAGATCTCCAAGCCAGGTATTCAGCAGTTCCAAGCCTTCCACTCCCTCCCTGCTCAGTTTCTCTTTCTCCCACCGGTAAGCTGGGGTAGGGGAAGGGCTTGGGTCCTGCCAAGCCACCCCTCTGGTATGTTACCCTGTTCGGTGAGGTCTGCTCTTTCCTCCAGGTGTATGCAGTCTGGCACCATCCTCTTTCCTGTTGCTCTCTCAGGATTAGTTGCGCCAGCTATATTTTCTAATTGTATCCAGTTTTAGGAGGAAGCCTCTGTCTCGCCTCTCACGCCGCCATCTTTCTCTGTCGAATGCTTTTTCAGCATCTATGGAGATGATCATGTGGCTTTTGTCCTTCCTTTTGCTGATGTGGTGGATGATGTTGATGGATTTTTGAATGTTGTACCATCCTTGCATCCCTGGAATAAATCGTACTTGATCATGATGGATGATCTTTTTGATGTGTTCTTGAATTTGGTTTGCTAATATTTTGTTGAGTATTTTTGCATCTATGTTCATCAGGGATATTGGTCTATAGTTTTCTTTTTTTGTGGTGTCTTTGCCTGATTTTGGTGTTAGAGTGATACCGACCTCATAGAATGAGTTTGGAAGTATTCCCTCTTCTTCTACTCTTTGGATCACTTTCAGGCAGATGGGTATTAGGTCATCACTAAATGTTTGATGAAATTCCACGGTGAAGCCATCTGGTCCAGGGATTTTTGTTCTTAGGTAGGTTTTTGATTACTAGTTCAATTTTATTCCTGGTAATTGGACTATTCAGATTTTCTGTTTCTTTCTGGGTCAGACTTGGAAGGTTGTGTTTTTCTAGAAAGTTGTGCATGTTTTATAGGTTATCCAGTTTGTTAGCATATAATTTTTCATAGTATTCTCTCATAATTCTTTGTATTTCTGTGTTGTCTGTAGTGATTTTTCCTTTCTCATTTCTAATTCTGTTTATGTGAGTAGACTCTCTTCTTGATAATTCTGGCTAGGGGTTTATCTATTTTGTTTATTTTCTCAAAGAACCAGCTCCTACTTTCATTGATTCTTTCTATTGCTTTATTCTTCTCAATTTTATTTATTCATGCTCTAATCTTTATTATGTCCCTCCTTCTACTGACTTTGGGCCTCATTTGTTCTTCTTTTTCTAGTTTCATTAATTGTGAGTTTAGACTGTTCCTATGGGATTGTTTTTCTTTCCTGAGGTAGGCCTGTATTGCAATATATTTTCCTCTTAGCAGGGCTTTCACTGCATCCCACAGATTTTGCAGTGTTGAATTATTGTTGTCATTTGTCTCCATATATTGCTTGATCTCTATTTTTGTTTGGTTATTGATCCATTGGTTATTTAGGAGCATGTTGTGAAGCCTCCATATGTTTGTTGGATTTTTCATTTTCTTTGCATAATTTATTTCTAGTTTCATACCTTTGTGGTCTGAGAAACTGGTTGGTACAACTTCAATCTTTTTGAATTTACCAAGGCTCTTTTTGTGGCCTAGGATATGATCTATTCTTGAAAATGTTCCATGTGCACTCGAGAAGAATGTGTAGTCTGCTGCTTTTGGGTGTAGAGTTCTGTAGATGTCTGTTAGGTCCATCTGTTCTAATGTGTTGTTCAGTGCCTCTGTCTCCTTACTTATTTTCTGTCTGGGTAATCTGTCCTTCAGAGTGAGTGGAGTGTTGAAGTCTCCTAGAATGAATGCATTGCATTCTATTTCCCCTTTTAAGTCTGTTAATATTTGTTTCACATATGTGGGTGCTCCTGTGTCAGGCATATAGATATTTATAATGGGTATATCTTCTTGTTGGATTGACCCTTTTATCATTATGTAATGTACTTCTTTCTCTCTTGTGACTTTCTTTGTTTTGAAGTCTATTTTGTGTGATACAAGTACTGCAACTCCCGCTTTTTTCTCCCTCTTAGTTGCATGAAATATCTTTTTCCATCCCTTCACTTTTAGTCTGTGTATCTCTTTGGGTTTAAAGTGAGTCTCTTGTAGGCAGCATATAGATTGGTCTTGTTTTTTTATCCATTCAGTGACTCTATGTGTTTTGATTGGTGCATTCAGTCCATTTACATTTAGGGTGATTATTTAAAGATATGTACTTATTGCCATTGCAGGCTTTAGATTCGTGGTTATCAAAGGTTCAAGGTTAACTTCCTTACTATCTAAGAGTCTAACTTAACTCACTTAATATGCTGTTACAAACACAATCTAAAGGTTCTTTTTTTTCTCATCCTTTTTCTCCCTCCTCCATTCTTTATATATTAGGCATCGTATTCTGTACTCTTTGTCTATCCCTTGATTGACTTTGGGGATAGTTAATTTAATTTTTCATTTGCTTAGTAATTAGCTGTTCTACTTTCTTTTCTGTGGTTTTATTACCTCTGGTGACAGCTATTCAACCTTAGGAACACTTGCATCTATAGCAGTCCCTCCAAAATAGACTGTAGAGATGGTTTTTGGGAGGTAAATTCTCTCAGCTTTTGCTTATCTGGAAATTGTTTAATCCCTCCTTCAAATTTAAATGATTATCTTGCCTGATAAAATAATCTTGGTTCAAGGCCCTTCTACTTCATGACATTAAATACATCATGCCAGTCCCTTCTGGCCTGTAAAGTTTCTGTTGAGAAGTCTCATGATAGCCTGATGGGCTTTCCTTTGTATGTGATCTTATTTCTGTCTCTGGCTGCTTTTAACAGTCTGTCCTTATCCTTGATCTTTGCCATTTTAATTACTATATGTCTTGGTGTTGTCTTCCTTGGGTCCGTTTGCTGGGAGAGCTGTGGATCTCCATGGCCTGAGAGACTAGCTCCTTCTTCAGATTGGGGAAGTTTTCGGCAATTGCCTCCTCAAAAACACTTTCTATGCCTTCTTCTCTCTCTTCTTCTGGTACCCCTATAATGCAAATATTGTTCCGTTTGGATTGGTCACACAGTTCTCTCAATATTCTTTCATTCTTAGAGATCCTTTTTGATCTCTGTACCTCAGTTTCTTTGTATTCCTCTTCTCTAGTTTTTATTTCATTTATCATCTCCTCCACCATGTCTAATCTGCTTTTAATACCCTCCATTGTGCTTCTCAATGATAGAATCTCTGACCAGAATTCATTCCTGAGTTCTTGAATATCTTTCCATACCTCCATGAGCATGTTAATGATTTTTATTTTGAAATCCCCTTCAGAAAGATCCATGAGGTCGATGTAATTTAAATCTTTCTCAGGAGTTGTATTAATAATTTTACTCTGGACCAGGTTCCTTTGGCATTTCATGTTTGTATATGGCACCCTCTAGCACCCAGAAGCTCTATTCTCCATTGCTGCTCAGACCCTGAGTCAATGTCGGGGTGTTGCAGGGGAGTGGTTTTGGTGCCTGTGGGGAGGAAAGAGCTGTTTCCTGCTTCCAGGCTGGTGTGCCTGTCTGCACTGCCTGAACCAGTGGGCCGGCCACATAGGTATAAGCCTGTATGCTTTGCATTTGTAGTTGCTGTAGACAGATCTTCCCTCTGGCTGGTCTAACACCAGGGTAGGATTTCCTGGTTTGTGAGCCAGGTGAAGGTGGCTGGGAAAAAGGTGCAGTAGGCTGCGTATCATGGAAGGGGTCCTTGGAGCTGTGTAGCCAGCCAGGGAGCTGGAGCACCTGAAGACTGTGAAAGCTCCCAACCTGCTGGGCAGAGTGCACCTGGACAATTTTGTCTACCTGTCCTTTCTCCTGAACATGAAGCTCTGGGCAATCCTTGCCCCTTTAGCAGCCCTCTTGCTAAGGGCTTCCTTGTTAAGAAGTCTCTCAGACTGCCTGCCTTTCTTTTGTCCCAGAGCAGCTGGATATGGATCCCTGCTTTTCACTAGAGGCTGGAATCTCTGTCTCTCCAGGAATTCTGCCTCTCTTAGCTTTCCAACCCCCAAATCACGAGAGTACCATGCAAGCACCATGAAATATAGGTTTGTGCTCCTGGAGCAGATTTCCGGAGTTAGATATTCATCAGTTCCACGCCTCCTTTCCCTCCCTGCTCCATTTCTCTTCCTCCCACCAGTGAGCTGGGGTGGGGGAAGAGCTTGGGTCCCACCAGGCCACAGCTTTGCTACATTACCCTTTTCTGCGGGGGTCTAGTCTTTTCTCCAGGTGTATGCAGTCTGGTGCAGTCCTCTTTCCTGTTGCTCTTTCAGGATTAGTTGTATTAATTATATTTTCGTATTATATGCAGTTTTAGGAGGAAGCCTCTGTCTTACCTCTCACAGTGCCATCTTTAATCCAATCACTGTCTACAATGTATTTTTACAGAAACACCTACAGTAGTTCTGATTGAAAGCCATACTATAGCCCAGCCAAACTAACACACAAACTACTCTTGTACCTGACAGAACCTAGGAGGGCTGGGGTGGGGAATCAGGAGAATGGTAGGAAGTGGTGAAGGAGTTTGCTGACCAAAGTCAGGTAATAGGCTTGCTGAGTAATGTTGGGAACCTAGCTATCAAAGGTCCCAGTGAGTTAGTTGATGGAGTACTGCACAGGAACTCAGGAAACCTAAGTTCTAGCTCCACTTGGTTATATGACCTCAGCCCAATCTCTTACCCCTTCTGGGCTTCAGTTACCCACTTGTAAAATTAGCTTATATGGATTAGATCCTTTCTAAGATCTATCCAGCTCTCACATTCTAGAAATCTAAATTTTAAGAATTTACTGTTACATATGTAAGAAAATAGTAATTTATCCTCCATTTGCCCCATGGTCCCAAGCACATAAGCCGGTGAGAATTATGCCTGGGCTTGCCTGGGGCTTACCCCGCCTTATCTCTAAACATCCTGACCCTCCCCCAAGGCAACAGGCCTAGCGGATCCGCCACAATAAAAGGCACCACGCTTCTGCCCTCTCCTTCTTTCTCTCTGTCTCTCTGCTGCTCTCTCTCTGTCTCTGTCTCTCTGTCCCCCTGCTCTCCATCTCCCTCTCTCTCTCTCCCCACCCTCATCTGGGGCAGCCACTCTCTCCTTCAGATAATAAAGTCTCTTGCATGGGCCCGTGTCCCCTGAGTCATTCTGGGTAAGGAGAGTCGCGACGAGATACCCTTTCATTGGTGCCATGACTCGGATGAGGCTCTCCCATTGACTTTGCTCTTCCTCCGGGAACCTGAGCTGCTTTGGGAACCTTCACTGCCTGATCCTCCTCCATGGGCTCACCGTCCATTTCCCCGGTCACTTGTCTTCTCGCCCAACACCGGCCTTCAATTTGGTGAGTCTCCCCTTCATGCTCGACTTAAATGTCCCTTTGGAACCTGGGAAGTGACTGTTGAGTGTCCAGCACCCCCAAGGGCTCCTCTGGGACAGGGGCACCCCCAACCACGACTTTCAGAGTCATGGTTGATCCCCATAGTCCACCCTTCTCTGCCTCCCCATGGTGAGAATCCTCATCCACTGAGGCCCGGTCTCCCTTTATCTACGTTTCTACTCAACTCGAAAACTCCTGGTACCAGGTACCAAGCCTCCCCAGCGTTTTCGCCTCGACCCCATAGTTAGAGGTGGTGACGACCCCCTAACTGTGCCTGGTCTTCTCCACGACCTTCTCAATCGCTCAGGGATGCCTCAGCGACTTCTGAACAGTCTCGTTCTCACCATGGGATCTGGCCCCTCTGTTCCCGCAGATTCACCATTAGGGTGCTTACTCAATAATCTAAAGCCCCTCCACCTCACTCCAGACCTCAAATCTGTTTGCTACTGTAATGAGATCTGGCCACAATATCCCTTACACAATCAGTCTAAATGGCCCCCCAATGGCTCTTTAGATCCTAAAATTCTCCACGACTTATACAACTTCTGTGAGCGTATGGGCAAATTGAAAGAGACTCCATATATCCAGGCTTTCTCCTACCTCTGAACCAAGCTCTCTTTCTGTCTCCTCTGCAATCCTAAACACCTACTACTTGCCTTAAAGTCCACACCCCTAAGCTTTTTTCACGTTCCCAAATATCCTCAACTGCCTATAAAACTCCTAGACAATGCACCACCATGGGCTCTCTTGTCCCCTCCTAGCTCATGCCAGGAGCTCTGTCTGTCCTCTCACTGTATCATTACGCCTCAATCTGTATGTTTGTGTCTAAGTGTGAAAGTGAAAAATATTTTTCTACCTCCGGATGGTATTAATAAAAATTGATTTAAAGACAAGCGCTTGTAAAAATTGGGCATTCTAAAAGTTCCAGAAAATTCTAATAGAAGATATTAAGCATTAATGCTAATTTAAGTTGAACTGAATAGACATGTCCTTATGGTTATCAGCCGCCTACATTTACCTAAAGTCATTTAAGTTGATGGTATCTGTTAAATCTTTCAAAGAAAAATGCTTAAAGTGAAGTGTAGCTTTGTCTAATGTGAGTAACTATTTAAGCAAGTGCCTTAAAACTTTTAACAACTTCCCAAAATCAAATGCAAAAAAGTGCTTTTTTACCTCTAGTTCACTCTGATATTTTCCAGAGGGCCCCTGGAACATGTCAGAGGAATTTTTTCTCATTGGAGAAAATATTTGGCTAATTTGGCTTATTTACCTGCTTAATTACCTAGAAGGCACTGTCACAGAGAATGATGCTAAACTTTGTTACTGAATGTTTTGTATTACAGAAAGATCTAAATTTCCTTATGACAACTGTCATAGTAAGCTCTCATCAGATCTTTAACCATTGTCAATTGTAAGTCTTTTGTCATCTATACTCACTGTTTTATTACTCCTAAACTAGTAAAAAACTAGATTTCAACAGAACAGGTATTAGTTACATAGGATTAAGTAAACTAAGGAAGATGATTTGGTGGCTTTTTGTTTCAAATGTTGTTGATAAAGTGTTTCAAGCTTTTTCTCTTAAGCTGAAAACAGTTTAGTAAATGACTGCCTTTACAAGCAGAATTGAAACTTTATCTTTCTCTCTACCTGATTCCTCCAGAATTTAAAAACTCTCAGTGACTATTTTTATATTTCATGGCAGTATGTTTATTTGCATAAGTTCAATAAGAATCTGCTTTCCTTGTAAGAGGACCAATTAAAACACTGGTTATATTACCAAGGCTTTGACTGGAACATCATACCTGAGAGACACGTGTGTAAACTCAGATATGAACAGATAGCTTTAAGGAACTAAGATTGACTTTATAAAGCCAACAAAGCCCCTTAGAAGAACTGGCCTGGTACCTTGCTTCCTGGGTCCCCAGCAGCCTGACCAGGTGAGTAAGGAAGGTCACTTCCTGGCAGGTGCAGGAAACTCAGGAATGTCTTGGGAACCTCAAGAAGAGAGGAATTCACCCAAATCTACAGGTACTGCAGGCACAACCTGATGGCAAGTCTGGCTTAGCTGTCCGGTCTTGAGAAGCCTTTAAAATTTCAATCTGAAATTCCTTACAAAAAGTTCCAGCAAAGCACATTTAAAAGATCCCACGTAATCAATTACTCTTCTTGCTGCACTTATGCAAATAATCAAGCCAACTGTTAATTATTTTCTTAATCTGGCTACTTCTAATAAAAATGAGGGTGATTTTAGAGAAAAGTATTGTTTCAATAATGCAGTCTTATCTATACTAAATCCTAATACTAGTCATTGAGATGTAAACTCAATCCAGAATTCTAGTTTCCCCATGATACCTGGCTATGATTCTCAATTAGACTCCTCATATTTCTAGTTCTCATATTCAGCCATGCATTCTTAATCTCGTCAAGTTTGTCCTTCCAGAATGGAAAATCCAACTCCAGATGTTGCTACTTAACCTAATAACAATTTGTTCTATCTTGCCTAAAAACCACAAAACTGCAAATAGTAATAGAAATGAAACCCGAAATAGAAGTGCCAACCTTCTGAGGCCCTCTCAACTGATCAGTGATGGAGACCTAGCTGCACCCTTTACTGCGCCCCCTCTCAGCATGAAGCAGCCAGAACGGTGGTCGCCCATTTTCCCTAGCAGCAGCTAGAGTCTCTATCTATAGAGGGGAGAATGAGACAGGGACCATAGGCTTTAGAATAAGATGAGAGCCTCTGGAGGGGGCAGGGCAGGATATTTGCTGTCAGAGCAATGTAACTACATGCAAGGACCACCCCCCCCCCCGCTAAAACTTTATGTTTAACATTGAGCTCCAAAATCATTCTTCAGTGAAATCAGTTAATGTTCCCCAGATAAAGAAGAGTAGCACACGTTTTATTATGCTAAACTTTTGTAACCATGTGGAAGATTCACTTTAGCATACTAAAAGGCCCAGGCCTATGTGCTGTCTTTCCTCCAGATCTGAGGAGGTAATTTTGCAAACTGAGCAACTAACTTAGCATGCAGACCCAGCTGTAGATGGCATAGTAAAAGGCAGGATTCTTTAGCAAATAGACAATACCTCAGCCCACCTTGGAAGCTGAGCAGGCAGCCTTTTGATATGCTCCCAGACCAAGACGCCGGTATCCCAGAGAAAAATCAAGGCAGGAAATTCCTTATGTTAAGTTAATTTTTAATATTCAGAGAACACTTAACAAGTCCTTCCCCAAGGCTTTAGAGATAGTCCCCACCTTTTTGGACAGGCTCTAGCACAAGACCCCAAATCCCTTACTCTCTCAAGCTCCACCCTCCTTCAATATGTAGATGATCTCCTTCCGTGCAGTCCCTCCCTATAAACCTCTCAACAGGACACTATTCTCCTTTTAAACTTTCTGTCAGAACACAGCTATCGAGTTTCACCCTCCGAAGTTCAACTGTCTGCCGCCCAGGTCACATACCTGGGAGTTCAGCTCTCCCCGCTCTACAAGGCCATTACCATAGATAGGAAAAAACGTCTCCAAACCATGCCCATTCCAAACACCAAGCAACACCATCCCTAACTCCCAAATGGCAAGGACCATACACAGTAATCCTTTTCATGCCAACTGCAGTTAAACTCCAGGGTCTTCCCCACTAGATACACAACTCCAACCGTAAGCGGTTTGTCTCCTCTTATTTCCCTCCCACCAAATCTCCCACAGGTTCCTACTCCTCCATCCTGACGGGACCTCTTACTCTCCGCATTTCGTGCTGCTCATCTCCACTTCCACTCATCACTGAAGTAGTTTCTGCCAGCACGGAGTCCCAAGACCTCCCTTACGACAACCATGCATCATGCTTCAGGATTATTAACCCTGGTCTCAACACTTATTCTCTCACCAGACCTATCTTCCCAACACCAGCCCTTTCCTCTCTTTCAGACTGTCCAAAAGATTGCACCATCAAGGATTCCTTTTGCCCTACAGGTTGCTTTTCTGCCTACACATATGTCTCCAAAGAATGCTATTAATTCAGCCACCCTATGTAAACATAGCAATCAGCCCAAATGCAAAAAATTTCTAACCAAACCTGTAACCAGTTTATATTACAGGATTACCAACCCCTCTCCAAAAACGGTGATCCTTATTGAACCTAGAAAATGCCAGCGCCACTGCAGACCAAGGGCTCATCTGAGGACCGCCCCCCATCAATACAAAAATGAACTTCATCACCCCTTCCCAAATCCTCTACCACTTATAAAACAGAAAAGGGAGGAATGTAAGAAAATAGTAATTTATCCTCCATTTGCCCCATGGTCCCAAGCACATAAGCAGGTGAGAATTATGCCTGGGCTTGCCTGGGGTTTACCCCGCCTTATCTCTAAACATCCCGACCCTCCCCCAAGGCAACAGGCCGAGCGGATCCGCCACAATAAAAAGCACCACGCTGTTGCCCTCTCCTTTCTCTCTGTCTCTGTCTCTCTGTCCCCCGCTTTCCCTGCTCTCTCTCCCTCCCTCCCTCTCTCTCTCTCTCTCTCTCTCCCCCCACCCCCGTCTGGGGCAGCCACTCTCTCCTTCAGATAATAAAGTCTCTTGCGTGGGCCCGTGTCCCCTGAGTCGTTCTGGGTAAGGAGGGTCGCGGCGAGATACCTTTTCAACATAAAAATAACTGGTTTCACTGTCCAGTGGTTGAATGCTACATAGGGATAACTGAGATGTGTGTATGGATAAGGAGGTCCCAGGCACATAGCCTGAGACGGCCTGGAGTGGGGGCATGTCTGGAATGACTGAGGCCCCCTCAAGCAGGGAGTGCTCTGGAGAATGCCTCAGGGCCCTCAGCTACAAAGGGAGTCTATAACTTCTCGATGACAGCCTGGAATTGAAAGGCAATGTCTCAAAAAGAAAACTCCCCCCACCCCCAGTCCTACAGGAAGTCACCAAATTAACTGGGTGATATAACTATGCCTACTTCCTTGTTTGGATCAAGTGGACTCCACAGGGGCTGATCCTGAGCCCTCAACTCCCGCTAAAAAGCAGAACGGTTCCATGTCAAAGGAACACAGTAAGAATAAAGTAACCTCAACCTGCACCGGCTGCCGCAGTCATCCAGGAGACAGCTGAGTAATCACCAACAGAACCCAACTCAAGTCATGGAAGACTCCCCTTAGACAGTAGCTCACGGATTTCAAGAAAGTTTTTGGCCCAATAAATTCAAGTTCAATCAATGAAAGTGTGCAATCCTTAATGGTATAATGAATTTGGACTTGGATATGCTAAAAAAGATAGCAATTATTAGTGATTATTAACATAGGGCATATGAGAGAACATTTAAGGATCGCTTCAGGTAGGAAGACTATATTAGGAGTTGTACATGTTTTGGGGGTGGTATTTCGTAGACAGAGGTGAAAAGTGGAAGAGGCAACTAACATTTATTGAGTGATTATGAGCTCGAGCAATCTTCAGCACACCTCATTTAATTGTCACAGCAATCCTCCTGAAAAGTAGTAGGGTTTTTCCCATCTTTCAGAGAAGTCACCAACACAGAAAACAGTTGATATGTTTGTAGGTGGTATGAGGGTCACACAAGCTGATGTGAGAAGTCGCTGTGTACCCTTTCCCTCAAACTATTCCCTCAAACTTACACCATTGCCTATTTTGAGCAAGGGTGTGAGTATTTAATAACTGAGCAAACCCAAGCAAAAGTGTCTTTTTTTCTATTCTCTGTTTTAGTTTGCCATTAAAAAGGAATCTCATCCTGAAACCCTCTATTATCTTGGGAGAGCAAATGAAAATGGGATTTATTGGACTTAGTACAAAACTAGAACTCAGAAAAATTATATCACTTCAGTCATATTACATATATTTATTAGGTGCCTATGATGTGTCAGGTACTCTGCTAACTACTGTTTCCTGTCCAAAGTCACAAGGTAGGTAGCAGAGTCAGGATTAAATTTAGGTCTTTCCGATGTCAAAAGCTGGGCATTTTTCACAAGTCAGTGAGTTACAAACAATTTAGAATCAAAGTCTTAGAAGGAATCGCAACAGTTGGAAAACCATATCATGCATCCTCACCTGAGTTCTGACAAATGTATACACCCTTTGTGACACAAACTCCTACTGAGATATAACATTACCATTACCCCAGAACATTCCCTCTGGGCTCTTCCCAGTACCTTCCTGCCCCCAACTCCCAAAAGGCAACCACTCATCTGACTTATTCACCATAGACTAATTTAGTCGGCTCTGCATTCAATGTTATATTATGTACCATGTGGCATTTGGAAAACTCCACTGTACAGTCATGAAAGAACAAGAGTGAAAAGGCAAGTAACATTTTGGTAGTATTATGAAAATACTTTTAACTTTGCAGAGGCCAGGGGCCCCCAGCCCAAACTTGAGAATTCTTGCTCTATGGATTTTTTTTTGTAAATGTTTGTATACTATTCTTTTTTTATCTTCTCAAGGCAACCTCTGCAGAGTAAGCCTCATCATTCCAGGGAGCACAGCAAACTTGCCCCAGGACAGCAGCCACCAAAGCTGACCTCAGTGCCTTCAGGAAAGGGCCTGTGGGCTTCTCAGCAGGACCTCTCTGGGTAGTGCCAACCCCCCATAGATCTTATATAATTGTATGTGAAGGATGTCCACATGGGGAGCCTGGCCCAGCTTCCTGACCACCTGTGGTGCTCTATTATCTAAGGCTTCCTTCTTCTCTATGTGGCCCCCCCAGTTCTGGGTATCTCTTTTCTAGCCCCCATTCTCTTCTTCATCACTGCCGCTATTCCTTTCACCCCAGATGACCCTCATTTAATCTTCCCAGGCTTGAAGGTCAGCCTCACCCACTAGTCTCTTTCTAATTTTATGACCTGAACTCTTCTGTCTACTTTCCTCTGCTCTCCATTGCTGCTGAAGGGTTTAATTTATAAATTAAAAGAAAAAAATCACTGCTTTTTTCTCTTTGAATTTCAGGTGTTAAACAATCCAAATTTCCAGCAAGCAGATGCAGATCTTGACACCCTGCCCTTATAATTCTGTTCAATGTCTGTCACCGTCACCCACTCCCACACCTCTCTTCCCACAAAAAATAAACTCCAGGAAAATGGGGACCATGTGTGTCTTCTCATTCACCATGGCATCCCCACCACCTGAGGACAGTGGCTAGTACCCTACAAGTGAACAATAACTTGGAGCTGAATTCTCTTATTCCCTTTGAATATCAGGTATCTAATAGCCCTCATTTCCACCTAGCAGATGCAGATCTTTCAAACAACCCTAGGAAGTGGATTCAAACATTATTCCCTTTCACATCTGAGGAAATGGAGACACTACTCTGGTACCAAAGCCCTGTACCTAAAGCTACCTATTCAAACTTGTAAGTTCTCATCCCCTGATCTGTGCTGTTTCCACTATTTCTGGTAGGTAGCTTACCAAACATCTTGGGACTGGCAACAAATAGGAATACCTGAACAACCCTAAGTGCACCGAAGACCAAACTGCCAATTGTAGTAATGACAGTCTTCCATTGTTTTGCTTTGTTTTGGAAAACAGTTATTTTTCAAATTAAAAATGTTATTTATATGTGATGGGTTTATTCTATTTTTTGGAAGATTTTTAAATGGAGATATAATTCATATAAAATAAAATTTACCATTTTCAAGTGTACAGTTCAATGGTTTTTAATATATTCACTATGTTGTGCAACTATTACCACTGCCTAACTCTAGAACTTTTCCATCACCCCAAAAAGAAATTCCATACGATAGTCCCAATTCACCAACCCCTTTCCATCCCCTGGCAACCATTAATCTACTTTCTGTCTCTATGTATTTGTTGCTGTAATTTTAGGTGTATTAATACATATTTTAAGTTTGCTTTAATTTCTAATACAGTAATTGTCCACAATCCAGCCAGCATGGATAGATAAAACCCACATAAACAGAAGATCTTTTGGGACTCAATTTTTAAGAATGTAAGAGAATTCCAAAGTCAAAAATATTGAGTACTGGTCTAATGTTGATTTTTTGCTTTGTTTTTAGGTTAGACATAAATGTCTAAATCAGAGTCCTACCAGGAGCAAAAAGATGGGATGATCATCCCTGGTTAAGTTTCCAGAGGGACAGAGAACTACTTAACAGAATATTTAACCTATAGGACATGGGACCTATGTGTGAAGCTTAGTAACAGACTGATGTGTTGAGTACCGAGTTACAAAGTAAGGAACATCTGAGCTGGCCTCAACTCAGACATATGCCACCTGAGCTCTGCACCTCACAGGGTGGCTTTGGGCTCTGCAAGAGCTGAGTGCAACGTTGACTGTCCACAATCCAGCCAGCGTGGTCCACACCTGCAGAAGTGATCAGATGTTAAAGCACTACTGACTGGCACTGAAGTCAAGTCCTGAAATGCACAAAACGACCACCGCACTCACCTCGTACACCAGGAGTGCGAAATAACTAAAGACGCAATAAACTGCAGAAAGATCACTACCAGTCGTTTAGAATAACCCTGTTTTCACGCAGCGTCTTCCTTATTCATATAATCACTTCCTCTGCCACTCAAATGGTGAAAACTATAGTTAATTCAGCGAAATTTTTGGATAAATCAATTAAAATATCTTCGTTGTGTTTGACTCGTACCAATATTTGTAGTGCGAAAATTGGTAAAGCCTCAGGGACAGAGGAGTTGGGAGGCCTGCAAAGTGAGCTCTCATGCCCACCACTCCTGCTCAATTGCAGACCCCACAGGAAGGAAGAGGACACTTTGCAACTCTATATTGGCTGCTTTATCATCCAGTAGGAGGGAAGAGTTTCTGACTATCCCAGCAACAGCCCAGCCAATGAGAGACTCTTACAATTCAACCCCGTGAGCCCCTATGACAGATGGGACTCCCAGTTTCCTCCAAAGGACGTTTTGCTTAGAACAGTCCTCCAACGCATCCCCTTTCTTCTATAAGAAGTCTTCTCTCCTTTGTTCTCTGGACACGGTTGTGGTTTTGCCATAGTTGCTTGAACCGCATCGCAATTCTCTGCTCTTCCAGAGTAAACCTATCCTGCTGGTAAAATAATTGGCAGCTTTATTTGTAAGGTTAACAGTAGTTACTTGAAGGAAGAAAATGAGGTGGAAACTCTCCACTTAAACAAACCTATACCTCAAAACCCAAAAACCAGAAGGCAAAGGGAGCCCAGTGATTGGCGAGGCTTGACACCTCTCCCACTGGGTGTGGGGACCCCCAGGGTTTGCGCAGAGCGCGGGCTACAACGCTTCGGTGACCCCCGTGCGCGCATGCGTCCTCCGCCAGGGGACCCTTATCCTTGAAGGACCCAGAGGCGAACCCTTAGAGGGCGGGATAGTTGCGGGCCGGGGCTTCCGGCGGTGAGGAGCTGTGATTGGTGAAGCCTAGGAGAGGGGGCGGGGCACAAGGAAATTCGAATGGAGAGGCGGTTCAAAGGAGGGCGTGGAGTGGACGCGGGGGTCACCGTGCAGCTGAGGCGACGCGAGATGGCGGCGCCGACCTCAGGTACCCGAACCTGGCGTGGGTAGGGCGGGGCCCAGAAGTCTGGATCCTTGTAGGATAATGCGTCGGAGTCTGGTCTGGGCTCTGGGGCTTGTCCCGAGAGGCCGAATTGGTGCGCGGGAGGGAGTGGAAAGGTGGAATTGTGGGAGTCGCAAGCTGGTCAGCCTTTCAGCTCTTTCCATCTCCTGTTTTATACTCTGCACGGATCTTTTGAGACCTGGTTCCTGCACTAAAAGCTTCCTTTGAGCCCAGCGCACTTTTTCTCTGTGCGCTTCTTTGTCTGTAAAATGGGGACAGTGACCCCCATCTTAAGAGATTACCTGAGTAAGCGAGCGAAAAGTGGCTAACACTAACCCTAAGGACCAAAAGAAAGGAACTGGGTGCGCGTTTTGCGGGAAGGGTTCTGTGTATGACGTGTTGTTTGGGTGAGGGGAGATCGAGAATGTAGGAGGGCAGGCGGAGGTTCAGATGAGCTGCAGCTGTGTGAGAGCTGAAAGCACAAGATGTGCTGATATCACAGAAAAGGGAAAAAAGGTACTGTTTCCTTTCACTCTAGCAGTTGAAGTCAATGCTATTTTAGGCTGTTAGACATTCATAATCTTGCATTTATTTGTTTACATATGTCTCTGCTCTCTTCTTCTAGACTGTGATTATGGGGGACACAATAGTAATTTGAGTCCCTTACTGTTAGGCCCTGTGGAGAAACATACAGTGTTTGACATTAGTAGAATGTCAAGCACATAACTGAGCCCTTGCTAGGTGCCAGGCACATAAAGTGTCGGCACTTTATGGTGATGAATCATTTAATCTACACACAATGCTATGAGGTGGTTTACTATTAATTGTCCCTGTTTTACAGATGAGGAAACTGAGGCATACATGGGTTAAAGAGCTTGCTCAAAGTTAACACAACTGGTAAATATTGGAGTCTGATTTTGCACTTAGTCAGGCTGACCTTACCCATTATGCCTAAATACATGATATTTCTGCTGTCTGAGCACAACCTTCCCAAGATCCACTGTGCCCCATACACAGTAGATACTGTAAAAATGCTTGAATGAATATTGTTCCTTCTTTAGAGGAGAATATAATAATCTGTTTCAGTAGATAGTCATGTAAACATTTATCATGAAAAGCAATGAGAGCTATGTATAAACTGCTATGGAGAGTGCAAAAGTAAACCCTCAGGTATTCTGGGAGGACTTCATTAAGGAAGTGATATTTGAGGTGGTTTTCAAAAGTTGGATAGGAGTTTGCTAGGCGTTGGTGGGATAAAAAGACCAACAAGTGTTTTCATATTTATGATGTAAAGAGAGGCCAAAGATGATCTCTCTGGCTCAATTTCCTCCTCAATAAAGGAGAGAAGAGTTAAGACTAATGAAATTTGGGGATTGTGGGAGAGAGAAAAATTAAAAGAAATAAGTGCTAACCTCATCCAACCTCGAAGTTGCTTTTAGGGTACACTCTTGTACTGTAAACAGTTGTTTGTGTGTGCTTCTCCTTCCCTCCTCCCCTCAACAAACTTTGGGACAAGAAAGGCAGTAAGCCACTTCAGGATAAACTGTTTTATGTAAATTCATTCACCAGGTCTTAATTTGTTTAGCAAACTGACTCCCCAAGGGCCTACTTTGTGCCAACCATTGGGGATATAAAGGTGAGCAGAGTAAGACTTGTTTACACTTGAGCTCAACAGTTAGAGAAGACAGACAAGCAGTTACAGTAGAGTACAGTAGATATTCTAGGGAGAAAGAACAGCATGTGCAAAAAGGCCCAAAGGTGTGAGAGAACTTGGTGTGTTGTAGGAACTGAAGGAAGTTCATTATAGCTGAGAGTTTACAATACGGGGAAGGAAATGGAGAGAGAATTATTGGATGGGAGTGAGACTGGAGGCAGAAAGACCAGTTGGGAGATGACTTTGGCAAAGACTGTGCAGTGCAGATAGAGGTGGACTCATTTAAAAAGGTAGAATTGTTTAAAGAAAAAGAAAAGGTAGATGTTAATGAATAATTAATGTGGGAGGTGAGAAGGAAGATGGGAGTTAGGAAAGATTCTCATTTTGGGGTTGGTTCCATTCATCTACCTTAGCACAGAAGGAAGGTGAGATTGCAGAAAGATGGGGAAAGGTTCAGTTTAGGACAGGTGGAGTTTGAATCACGTGAGAACCATGTAAGAGGAGTGGTCAGAACAGCAGCTTGGATCCAGAGTTCTGGATAGTGCTTTGATGTGGAAGTTTCCATCAGGAGTCATCAGCTTTCATATGTAATTAAAGCCAAGAGAGCAGGTGACTGTACACGTGAAATGAATCCGAGTAGTGGCTCTCAACTGTTTTTGTTCCCCATGTGGACATTATGGCTTCTGGAGACATTTTTGAGTATTATAATGGGAGAGAGGCAGGAACGTTAACTGCCATTGTGTTTGGCCCTTATGTGCTGAACATTGTACAATGCGCAGGATAGCCCCAACCCAAGCTGCCCAACCCAAAAGGTCGACAGTGCTGATGTGGAGCAACTCTGGTCTAGAGAGAGGACAGGAGATGCCTAGGAAAAGCACTGAAGGATGGCAGAAAGGAGTGAACAGAGAGCTAATGGGTAGCATGGAAATGAAGAGAAAAGTATATTTCCCAAAGGAAAGCAGATCAAGGGTGTTAATTACTGCTGGAAAGTCTAACAAGAGGGAACAGAAGCACCTACTGGATTTAGCAGTGAGGAAGGCATTGGTGACCCTGCTGAAAGGTGAGGGCAAGAGCTAGCTGCTGCTTTGACAAAGGAGTAGCAAAATTGTAATAATCACAACAGGGAACCTTTACTGAACACTTGCTGCCAGGCTAAACATTGGTTTAAATGCCAGGCTAAACAAAGGTGCTAAACATTGTATGCATATTGTTTCTCTGTCTCCCCACAGTCTTCCTAGGGTCTATACTGTTGTTATTTTATAAAGAGAAACTGAGGCTTGAAGAGGTTAAGAAGCCTTCCCAAGGTCACACAGCTAGTAGATGGAACCTGTCTCTGACTCCAAGGCCCATGGGGATACAAAGATGAAGAGGCTGAGGAAGCCCAGGGATTCATATAATGAACTTTGGAATTAGATCTTCATTTGAAGCTGTCACTAGCAAGCTGTTAATCACTAGCAAGTTAGGTAACCTCTCTATACTGAGGTTTCCTCATTTGGAAAATGGGATAGATAGAAAATAAAACACTTACTGAGCTTACACTAAGTACCAAATGCTGTCCTAAGTACTTTTACATGAATTACCTTATTATTGCCTGAACAACACAATGAGTAAGTATTCCCATTTTACAGGTGTGGAAATGGAGGCACAGGAATAGAAAATCATTTCCCCAGGCTTTTTAGTTAGTTGTAAGTGGAAGAGCTTGGATTTGAACCCAGGCCATCTCACCTTGAATAATGAACCTACCTACTATATGCTAGTTACTGTGCTGGCATTTTACATGTTACTTCTTCTGATCTCCATTAAGCCCTTTAAGGCCCACCCCACCTCATTTTATAGACAAGGAAACCAGAGCACATGAATGTTAAGTCATTTGCCCAAAGTCACAAGCTAGTAAGTGTTAGAGCTGGAATTTGAATTCAGCTCTGTCTGAACAGAGTCTATACTTTCTTCATCACTGCAGACTTCCTTTCCCTTATATCTATCACTGCACTTCCTTAAGTGCTTCTGTATCTGCCATCTTTCTCGTTCTCACAAAAAACTTTGTGTGGGCTAGGCTATGGGAGGCCCCTGCACACATTTTTGACAAGTCAGTAAACTCTGCACTGTAGTTTTCTAATCTGCACAGGTTTTTGCTTACTTGCTACCGACTTTCAGGATTGTTATGAGGATCAAATGAAAACCAGATGGCCAATTGCTTTGTAAACCATAAAGTGAGAAGTGGTGTTACTTGCTTCATTTATCAGATGAAGGAACAGAGGCCCAATTCTTGAAACAGGCCATCAGCTTATGGGTATGTCTTATTTTGTATAATATTCTTTCCAGGGGTAGTCTGTTCACTTTTGTCTTGGGTTTCTCTGTTGGCCACCACAGCAGTCTCTTGCCTTATATGTCTGTGGTTCCCAACAACCAGCTGCTAACCACTGGCAAAAGAGAAAGAGTCAGAACTGCCAAGAATTTTCTGAATTAGTATATAGCAGAAAGGCAATATGGCATCCTCATTAAAAGCGAGCTTTTGCAGGTGATCTGTTTGAATTCTGCTGCTAGCTACATCTTGGTACCCTCCAATGTAAAACAGAGAAATATCCTCCTTATAAGATACTTTACAGCTTTCAACCTGTGCAAAAATAAAGAGGTTTTTTTTTTTTGCTTTTAGTTTAATGTGTTTTCTGGTGATAAAAGTAATTCATATATTTTTTTTTCCCAAATAACTTAGATTGAAAGAAAACTAAACAGAAAGCTTATAATAGAGAAGGATTTGCATGTCAGTGCCTTTTGCAAACTGAGCAAGGACAGAAAGAGACTGAGGGCTGCCTCTCAACTTGATCCCTTCCAAACAAGGAATCCACAGTGTCTTTTTATTTTTAATGCAAATATTATAGACATTACAGCATTACAGAACTGGGTAACAGAAAGTAAACCCACATAATCCCCCATCAAGGGAAAACCATTGTTTACAGTTTAGTGTGTGTGTAAGTATGTATCGTAAACCTCAGGTAAGAAATAAAAGACACAGAAAAGTCAGGCAGTTCATTGACTGGTTTTGGGTGGAGAGCAAATGTCAACTATTTTAATCCTGAGAGCAACTCTGGGATGTTGGTCTGCAATACCTTGGCAGTCAGTGTGTCCCACCCACAGCATCCACCTCATCTGGGAGTTTGTTAGAAATGAATAATCTCAGGCATCACCCCAGGAACTGAAACCCAATCTGCATTGTAACAAGCTCTTCCAGGTTATTTGTGTACACATTACAATCTACACCCTGCTGGACCTCCTTGTAGAGCAGGGAAGGAACTGAGGCCAAGCTTGGGGACACCTATAGTATAGCTGGGGGAGAAAGCTCCCACAGAATGAGCTGTGGCCGTGGCCCCTGGCACTCCCAATGGCCTCCAGACCTGCTTCCCACCCAGGTCAAGGTTCTGGGGTCTCTAGTTTACTAAGATGCTGGGGTTTGTTTTGTTTGTAGACTATGCTTCTTCCTTCTTTGAAGAGCAAAAGGACAAAATGTAGGCTATGATACAGGACAGTAATGGCCACATGGCCCCAAGAATAAAATACCAATGTGTTCAGAAGAGCTGCTGCACCTCTGTGAGCTTCTTCGTTGGTAAATGGGACTAATAGAACCTACCTCTCAGGGGCACCATGAAGATTAAAGTGTGCCTGGCATGTAGTCAGTGCTTAATAAATGTTAATGTTTGCTAAATACACAATATGGTTTACAGTCCCTGAACTATACATAATCTCCTCTAACCTCACACCATACTCCTCCTGAGACCACATATTTGATTCATTTTTTCTTCTCTCCTGCCCTTCTCTGTTCACCCTCACTAACAGAACACACACAGCGTGCTGCCTGACCAGTTCCCCGGGGAGGGTATGCTTTCACACCTCTTTGCTTTTGCACATGCCATGCCTTCTGCCTAGAAGGCTTCTCAAGCTCCCCTTCATCCTGATAGAGCTCAGCTGTATTAAGTACCTCTTCCTCCAAGACTTCTACTCTTATCTCTCAGCAAAGCTGGTCCCTGCTTCCTCTGTGCTGCCACCATACTTCATGCCTAAAACTTATCTTCTCTCTAGGAGCTGGTCGCTGTCGGCTAAGCAAGGTGGGAGCTGGCCGGCGTCCACCTCCAGCTCGAGTAAGGGTGGCTGTGCGACTGCGGCCATTTGTGGATGGAACAGCTGGAGCAAATGACCTGCCCTGTGTACGGGGTCTGGACAGATGTTCTCTAGAGATTGCCAACTGGAGAAACCACCAAGAGACACTCAAATACCAGTAAGGTTTAGGCCACTCTTCCCTTTCATCCCTCTCTCTCCTGGGTCTGCTCATGCTATCACTCACCCAGACAATTAGTTTCTCAGACCTGCCTCCTCAGGGTCCTTGCTTTTTTTTAGCACAGCTTTGTTCCCCACACCTTCTTTTGTCCATTCAGGAAATGCACATGGGTGCCTGCTGTGGCAGGTCCTCTGTAGGCCACTGTGGGGAAAGACTGGAGGCTGAATCAGACATGCCTTACTGACCACAGCCTTGTGCAGGGAATAGGCACAGAGAGGAATGTGAGCAAGGGAGTCCCATCTAGGGTCTGGGGAAGTAAGGGAAAGGTTGGGGGAACACAGCCAGCTAGCCAACCAGGCTCTCACTTGGTGGTATCAGGGAAGACCACCCAGATTTGAGGACAGAACTCACAAGGGTAGCTACTTTAAATTCCATTGGACATTTAAAGTTCAGACTCTTGGCCTGTTATTCTAGGCTAGGGGTAGCAAACTACAGCCTCCAGGTCATATCTGACCAGGAGTCTTTTTGTAAATAAAAGTTTTATTGGAATATAACCACACTTATTTGCATATTGTCTGTGGCTACTTTCTGACTATAATGCCAAAGTTGAATAGTTGCAAAAGGAGCCACATGGCCCACAAAGCCTAACTATTTGCTATTTGGCACTTTACAGAAAAAACTTTGCTGACCCCATTCTAGGCCCTTGATGATTTGGCTTCAGTTTCTTTCCAGCCTCATGCTACACTCCACTTAGACTAATCCCTACTGTGGACTCAGCCACAACTTCTCCACCAGAGTGCAACGAATGGGCTACAGGTGTATAGAATCTCATAACCAGCATCCACTGTTTACTCCATTATGGTGTACAAATACTACTTCCTAAATATACTGTCATGTGAAAAAGATAGGGAAGCCCTGCACTTTCACACCAAGTCTTGTCTGTGTGCTATTTTTGATACATAGAATATCCTTCTCTTCTCTTTGGCAAAATGCTCCTTTCTCAAGCATAATCAGTTATACTTTCTAGTGCACTCTTATCTTCATTTCCTGAATCATAGCAAAGTATGGATATCTATCTATCCCAGTAGACTGCAGAAATCCCAAGAGCAGGGACCTCAGATTCATCTCATATTCCTCATACCAATATAGGGAATGGGACAGAAGAGGTTGTTCAGGGGGTGCCTTCTAACTTTATTCAATAAAAGGGACAGATTCTTAAATCTGGGGCCAGTATTCTGGTCTGGGTGAGAATGGCACCCTTCACTAATTCCCTTCTTTCTTCTTGCTTGCAGGTTTGATGCCTTCTATGGGGAGAGGAGCTCTCAGCAAGACATTTATGCAGGATCAGTGCAGCCCATCCTAAGACACTTGCTGGAAGGGCAGAATGCCAGTGTGCTCGCCTATGGGCCCACAGGAGCAGGTGAGAGCCAGACAGGGAACAGCTATGGGCCAACTAGGGAGTGGGGAGGAAAATCTCACAGCAATCTCCACTCTCCCTAGGGAAGACGCACACTATGCTGGGCAGCCCAGAGCAACCTGGAGTGATTCCCCGGGCTCTCATGGACCTTCTACAGCTCACAAGGGAGGAAGGTGCTGAAGGCAGGCCATGGGCCTTGTCTGTCACTATGTCCTACTTAGAGATATACCAAGAGAAGGTGAGGCCACACTCTTGTTGGGGAGGGAAGAAACAAAGGGTCAAAATAAGACCCAGTTCTAACATGAAGCTCTGCTCTAATAAGGAGGTAAGACCTAAAAGATGGAGGTTGGAGTAGCAGATAGTACAACTTTTGAAACTCCAACAGAGAAAAGGACACTGATCCCCAGGAAGTAAGCAGCTTTTGTCTGGAGAATTCACCCTGCCTCTCTCTGCTCCAACAGGTATTAGACCTCTTAGACCCTGCATCAGGAGACCTGGTGATCCGAGAAGACTGTCGAGGAAACATCCTAATTCCAGGTCTCATACAGAAGCCCATCACTAGCTTTGCTGATTTTGAGCAGCACTTCCTGCCAGCCAGTCGAAATCGGACTGTGGGAGCCACCCGCTTCAACCAGCGCTCCTCCCGCAGTCATGCTGTGCTCCTGGTTAAGGTGAGGCCCACTGACAGGCCTGAGGACCTGGGAAGCCCCTGGAGCCTCTTTGAACTAAGCCTGGGGCCCTTGCTTTTACTCCCAGGTCGATCAGCGGGAACGTTTGGCCCCCTTTCGCCAGCGGGAGGGGAAACTCTATCTGATTGACTTGGCTGGCTCAGAGGACAACCGGCGCACAGGCAACAAGGGCCTGCGGCTGAAGGAGAGTGGAGCCATCAATACTTCCCTCTTCGTACTGGGCAAGGTGGTGGATGCACTGAACCAGGGCCTTCCTCGTGTACCTTACCGGGACAGCAAGCTCACTCGTCTGTTGCAGGTCAGGCCACCCATCTTGGGGTAAATGGGGTTGGAGAAGGAGTTTCTTAGGTGTGGTAGGAGGCTGGGGAACAGCAGTCAAGGAATAGAAATGTGGGGCTTCTGGTCCACCTATTCAGCCCAATCCCCGTCCCTTAGGACTCTCTGGGTGGCTCAGCCCACAGCATCCTCATTGCCAACATTGCGCCCGAGAGACATTTCTACCTAGACACAGTCTCTGCACTCAACTTTGCTGCAAGGTCCAAGGAAGTGATCAACCGGCCTTTTACCAATGAGAGCCTGCAACTTCATGGTGAGGACTGGGGTTGGCAGGAGTGGAAAGGCTGTCTCTGGACAATTGGGGAGTTTGCTAGATCCACCAAGCATCAGCACAGAGGCTGATACTATCCCCACTCCAATCATCCCTAGTCTTGGCACCAGTTAAACTGTCTCAGAAAGAACTGCTAGGCCCATCAGAGGCAAAAAGAGCCCGAGGCCCTGAGGAAGAAGACATTGGGAATCCTGAGCCCCCAGCAGCTCCAGCCTCTGCCTCCGAGAAACTCAGGTGAGCAGGCAGGGGGTGGGCCTTTTCTGTTGTGTCTGGGTTGGTTGCAGAGCAGCAGTGGGTTTAGCCTGTAAAATCCTTTGCACTGCTAACTTGTTCCTCTCTATTGAATTCACTCAAAATCCTACTCTATTGAATTTACTGAAGTGTGAAGATTAATCTCTTATCTTCTGGACTGCTACCTGGGCCCTAAAAGGCTGCCTCTTTAAGCTTCTGGCCCATTCCCTTTTCATTTTCCAATCCCTTTAATGCCATCAGCAAAACCTCACATTTTGGGGCAGCTGTTTTGAGGACAAGCACTTTTGCTTTTGGCTCAAGGAGTAATCTGGGTGAGGTCTCTCAGGTCCAGAGAAGAACAGCAAAGCAAAGGAAAAAAGAGATGAAAGAGCTGTGTCTTGCTGAGACCTCTGTTAAGAGTCTAACCTCTCCATAACTCCAAGGAGCCAGTTGCTCTCCTAACTTTGCCCTGCTTCTACCCTCAATGCAAACAAAGCTTCTCTAAGTCCCTTCTGTGTGTATAACCCCCCTCCCTGGTTCTAATAGTCCCACCTCATAGCCCAGTACAAACTAATTGTCAGGTTACTTCTATTTAGTGGTCGTGCTTTCTCTGTCTGGCCACCTGGCCGTCCCTAACTCTAAGGAGCCAGCTGCAGCTTTAACTTTGTCCTGTTTCTACCCTAATGCCAAATAAATCCTCTCTAAACCACATTAAGTCCTAAGGCCACTGAACAGAAGTGCTTTGAGAGAAGGCCAAGGATTAGTACAATTTGCCCTGGGGGCTATTATAGTTGAGGAAGGATAGCATACATAAAAAAGGTGCTTGTTCACTCAGAACCCCATCTCTCAATCTTGTCCTCAAGCCATTTGTCAGCAATCCCCTTTCTTATGCACAAACTAGGGAAACATGCACATCTGTATTACATATGAACAGGCATGATCTCTAACAGATATGCACCCTAGGTAAGCTCAGAGGAAGGGCACATCAGACCTAATCAGATCCTGCCCTTAGGGGCTCACATTTCAGTAGGGGAAATAAGACGGAACATAAGTATATGACACAAGGTAGATAGTAGGAGTGCAGTAAAGATGGAGGAGCTGATTGATCTGGGAGAGCCAGGAAGTAAGAAGTGACTTGTAGCATTCACGCATATTTCTGATCCTGTTCTTCCTAGGCACTTACACACAAAGAAGAGAGCAGTCCCTGTCCTGGAGGAGTTAGTTCAGTGTAGGAAAGAAGACACACAAGCTGGGCATCATGGGAAAGGTGGCATCAAACTGACTTTAAATGATAATTGAGATCAGATGTGAGGGAAAAAAATTCCAGAGAAGGAATAAATGTTAGGCATTACCACATTTAGGCTAAGTCAGGACTCTGCTTGAATAGGCCTTTCCTACTGCCCAAAGGAGAAAGGTTTGGCATTTGACGTCTTCAGTGGATTCCAAAGCCCTGCTGAAGATGACCTCCTCTTTGAAGATCTTCCTGACTGCTCCTTCAAATGGACAGGCACATAGTCCTTGCTGTCACCTTATCATAGTCTCTTACTTTCTATTAGACAGTGAATGCTGCCAGGGCAGGGCAACATCTTAGATCCTGGATACCTGAAACTCAGGTGTTCATTAAATGCCCATTCTCATCTGATCTCCTGGCATCCCTGAGAGGCTATTTGTACAGATAGTGATCCATCCCCATTCATCTGTGAAGACACTGCACCCAGAGAGAGTAGATGATTTGCTCAGGGCTGCCCAGCAAGTAAGCACCAGGGTCTGGAATCCCAGAAAACACCAAGTTAAGGCATGATAAGGGGAATCCTGCTGTTAGAGAGGGTGATGAGAGGGATAGGTGGAGAGTAACTTCTTTGTCTGCTCAGCCCCCTACAGAAGCTAAGTAGCATGGACCCGGCCATGCTGGAGCGCCTTCTAAGCTTGGACCGTCTGCTGGGCTCCCAGGGGAGCCAAGGGACCCCTCTGCTGAGCACCCCAAGGAGAGAGCGGATGGTGCTCATGAAAACAGTGGAGGAAAAGGATTTGGAGATTGAGGTAAGTGTTGGGGAGGTGGGGAATGCGATTTCTACTGGCTTTGAGAAGCAATCTGAGGATCTTCAGATAGGGAAGGACACCCTTAAAGGCAGGACCAACATCATTTTCACCTAGCACCAGAATCTCTGTTCTCTCACTTCTGCTTGAATGTCCTTAACATGGCTGAATCTTGTAAAGTAACAGATCAGATGTGAGGAGGTGAGAGGAAGAAATTCCAGGAGAAAGGAACAAAAGTAAGATACTGCCATCCCCTAAAATCCAGCTCAAATTAAGTTAGGATCCTTTGCTTAAACAGTTCTTCCCTTCAGTGTTTTGCAAAGAGGCTTCTTCTACTTATGGCAGCCCTGATCATTAGAAGGCTCTTAATTATATTGAGTTCCCCAGTTGTCCTCTGGTAGCTTCTCCCATTGGTCCTTGCCTTTCTAAGGCCTCAGAGCTCTGCACACTCACTTACCTAATCCACTGCCCTTCCAGCTGCCCTAAAGTTGGTGCTGGGTCATCTCTCTCCCTGATCCTTTCTAACAGAGGCTTAAGATGAAGCAAAAAGAACTAGAAGCTAAGGTGCTGGCCCAGGAGGCTGCGGACTCAAAGGAGAAAGAGAATTGCTCTCCCACAGTGCTCCGACCCCTGACCCACCGCACAGTCACAGCAACGAAGTCCTTAAAAAAGGCTGTGGTGATGCCCTTACAACTAAGTAAGATTCATTCTGGGGTCCGGGAGGGCCCAGATAACAGAGCTCAGAAGGGAGGAGGTGTTAGAAGCAGCTATCCTCATATTACTCATGTCCTTCCATCATATGCTAGCCCCAGAGACGGGTTAAGAAGCTCTGAAGTAGAGCTGGGTGCTCTGTTCTCAGGCATCTCGTACAATGGGGTAGACTGACAAGTGCATGACTATAGTGCAAGACCACTTGAGATTACTTTCAAATACAGGTAAATGGTGGCGATGTGGAAACATAACAAAAGAAGAGGATAGATACCTTAGGAGGAAAGGGAACTGGGGAGTCAGGAATGGGAGAACCAAGCAGCTTCCAGGGCAGGTGAAAAGCAGCCTCAGCCATGACTCTCGTTCACAATTCTTGCTTTCAGTTCAGGAGCAGGCAGCCTCCCCACATGCCAAGATCCATATCCTGAAGAAGAAAGGCCGGAAGAGAAAGGTGAGAGGAGCTGGAGGGTTAGACCCTAGGAGAAATGGTAGTAAGGAAAAAGGGTAGTGGGCTCCTGAGCTCCAGTGCGCAGAGCACTGGCCATGGAGTTACACAACCTGTCAGAACACTTATCAGCTATTTGCAACTCTTCCAAGTTGCTTACCCTGGGAGGGCAGATACTTCACATTTAGGATGAAATGTACCTATATGATGAATGTACCTAACAGAGTAGGTGTCTTATCACCTACTTTCCTTTCTTCTGGATGGTTCTCACCCTGTCAGTAGTACTTAGTAGATGTGTATAGTCCTGATCCTGCCCTCTATAAACTTAAGGGTCCCGCGTTTGGGAAACATGACCTAAGCAATCAAGGAATGAAACAACACTGGAAGAACTACCTAAAAACGGAAATGACAGGTTCCAGGTGGGGAGGGGCTTTGGGGGTGCAATTTATTGAGTACCTTTTCCTGTGTGTTTTCCTAGCTGTGAAAGAACTTACTTTTTAGAGAAGAGAGACAAGATTTTAAGAGTTTACTGTGTGCTTTACATTCATTAATTCATTTGATTTTCACGGCAACTCTGTTACCACTTTTTCACAAGTCAGATAAAAACGGGATTCAGCCCAGAGAGCCACCATAGGGAAGGGTTTTTGGACACACTCGACAGGAGGAAAAGAAGTTGTCGGGGGCGGGGGTGGTGGTGGTGGTGCAAGGAGGTAGCTGCTGTTAGGCTCTTATCCTTAACAGAGGAGTCCAAAGCTGTTTGCTGCCGCAAGCTGCAGCTTAATCTGCTTTTGTTACTCACCTCCCCCTACCTCATATAGCTGGAGTCCCTGGATGCCTCAGAACCGGAGAAGGCTGAGGACTGCTGGGAGCTACAGATCAGCCCGGAACTATTGGCTCATGGGCGCCAAAAAATACTAGATCTGCTGAACGAAGGCTCAGCCCGGGAACTGCGCAGCCTGCAGCGCATAGGCCATAAGAAAGCCCAGCTCATCGTGGGCTGGAGGGAGCTTCACGGCCCTTTCAGCCAGGTAATGGCTCAGGGAGGGCAGCCCTGGAATGGAGTTGGGGGCTTGGGGGGGTGGGGCAAAGAATCTGGAACCCCCTAGGCCCCTTTGACATCGCTGCTGTCCTGCCAGGTGGAGGACCTGGAACGCGTGGAGGGCATATCTGGGAAACAGATGGAGTCATTCCTTAAGGTGAGTTCACAGCTTGGCCCCTTTCCTTTGGTCTCTGCTCTGCCGCGGGCTCTAACGCTGCTCTCCCTTCCCTCTTGTGTTGCAGGCGAACATCCTGGGTCTCGCAGCAGACCAGAGCTGTGGCCCCTCCTGATTCCCAGCTCCTCTCCTGACTCTGTCGCGTTGTTGTTTTTCTTTTTTAAATCCACGGATAACCGCTTGTCATGTAAATACAGTATTTACTCCTGTGCTTCAGCCTGATTCTTGAGACTCCGGGGCGGGGCCAAGGCAGAATTGCCCTTGGGAAGGCCCACACAACCTACAAGCTAACTTCTTGGGGCGCCATCTTTGGGAAAACACGAAGCAGCGCAGGATTGTAAATAAACCACTGGAGTGGGGAGGGGGTAAAAAACGGTGGCCGAAAGGAAACAAAAAGCTAACGTGAAAGTCGGAGGACGACGACCGTTAAGAGGGCACGCGCTTAGTTTAGCTCCGCCTCATCCGTACCCCCGGCGCGCGCTCCCCTATTCTCCCGCTCAGCAACGACAGCGGCATTTTGCGCGTGCGCGCGAAATAACGGCCGGTGGAGGGGTGTGGAATCTGAGGGGGGAGGTGAAGAAAAGCTGCACTGTCTTCCGCGCGCCCACCACCTGCGCCATCGTCAGCCAATCAGCGACCATCTCAGGGGTCTCGCGCTCGGGGCGACTCGGGCTGCTGGGTGGCTCCCCCGTCCCTCCTCCCACCAGAGTCCCTCTCGTACCGCCCTCCTCCCGCTGGCCTCGCGCGCTCGCGCTTGCGCTCGCGCCCGCTCCAGCCTCTTGTGTGTCCTCGCGCCCCCCGCCCGCCCTCCCCACGCGCAGTGTGCTCCGCTCCCCCCACCCTCCTCCTCCTTGCCCCCTCCTGCCCGCCGCGCGCACCTCCTCCCTGGGCTCCCCTCCCCCACTGCCGCCTCCTCCTCCTCCCGCCCCAGGGTGAGCGCAAGCTACCTCCCTCCCTCCCTCCGCCATGGATCCCGGCAACTGGAGCAGCTTCATCTTCCAGGTAACAACCCCCTCCCCCCGCCCCACTTCCCACACCCCCTCCCGTCCCAACCCCCTACTCCGCGCACCCGGTGCGCGCGCAGCTGTCCCCCTCCCTCCCTCACGCCCTCCCCCGCCCTCCCCGAGGCGCCGGCTGGGCGAGCGCGCGCGCGCGCGCGCGCGCGCGCCGCGGGGGCCGAAGCAGCTCCCTCGCTCCCCCCACCCCGCCCCGCCAGGCTCCAGCAGGGGCCGCCGCCGCTCGGGCCCCCGCCCTCCGACCCCGACCCCCAGCCCCGCGGGGCCTCGCGCCCCCACCTAGGGGGCGTCGCCGCCGCGCTTCGCCAGGCGCCCTCCTTCCTCCCGCCGGCCGGGGTGCGCGGGCGGCGGCGCGGCCTGCGGGCCATGCGTTCGGCGCGGCCCAGCCCGACCGGCCGGGGGCGGCTCCCCGAGCCTGGGCCCCGTGCGGCCCGCGCCCCCGGCCCCCGCTGAGCCCCGGGGGCACCGCCGTGACCGAGGCCATGTTCCCCGTGTTCCCTTGCACGCTGTTGGCCCCCCCCTTCCCCGTGCTGGGCCTGGACTCCCGGGGGGTGGGCGGCCTCATGAACTCCTTCCCGCCACCTCAGGGTCACGCCCAGAACCCCCTGCAGGTCGGGGCTGAGCTCCAGTCCCGCTTCTTTGCCTCCCAGGGCTGCGCCCAGAGTCCATTCCAGGTGAGTAAGGGCCGGCCGTGGCGGGCCGGGAGGGCGCCGACCCGCGGCCGCGGCCCACACGGCGCCTTGTCTTCGCAGGCCACGCCGGCACCCCCCCCCACGCCCCAGGCCCCGGCGGCCGAGCCCCTCCAGGTGGACTTGCTCCCGGTTCTTGCCGCCGCCCAAGAGTCTGCCGCCGCCGCCGCGGCAGCAGCTGCCGCGGCCGCCGCCGCCGTTGCTGCTGCGCCCCCGACCCCGGCCGCCGCCTCCACAGTGGACACAGCGGCTTTGAAGCAGCCCCCAGCTCCCCCTCCGCCGCCCCCGCCGGTGTCGGCGCCAGCTGCCGAGGCCGCGCCCCCTGTGTCTGCCGCCACCATCGCTGCAGCCGCGGCCACCGCCGTCGTAGCCCCAACCTCGACGGTCGCCGTGGCCCCTGTTGCTTCTGCCTTGGAGAAGAAGACAAAGAGTAAGGGGCCCTACATCTGTGCTCTTTGCGCCAAGGAGTTCAAGAACGGCTACAACCTTCGGCGGCACGAGGCTATCCACACGGGAGCCAAGGCCGGCCGGGTTCCCACGGGTGCTATGAAGATGCCCACCATGGTGCCCCTGAGCCTCCTGAGTGTACCCCAGCTGAGCAGCGCCAGCGGGGGAGGGGGAGAAGCGGGTGCCAGCAGCGGAGCGGCCGCAGTGGCCCCAGGTGGCGTGGTGACCACGACCGCCTCGGGAAAGCGCATCCGGAAGAACCACGCTTGTGAGATGTGTGGCAAGGCTTTCCGCGACGTCTACCACCTGAACCGACACAAGCTGTCGCACTCGGACGAGAAGCCCTACCAGTGCCCGGTGTGCCAGCAGCGCTTCAAGCGCAAGGACCGCATGAGCTACCATGTGCGCTCACATGACGGCGCTGTGCACAAGCCCTACAACTGCTCCCACTGTGGCAAGAGCTTCTCCCGGTGTGCACGGGGCCTCAGCCACCGTGGGGCGGGAGGGACAGCAATGGAGATGGCCTGGCCTTGGCTGGTGGGGTGGGAGAAAGTGTCTGAGGATGGCAACCGGGAACCACTCCCAGGGAGGGAGGGAGGAAAGCCTCTCCTGGTTACCAGGGAGCCGGGGGTGGTATTTAGGAGAGGAAGTGGGTCTTTCTGTTGAAGGGAAGTTTGGCGTGGGAGGAGGACTAGCCTGCCTTGCGTCAGGGGAGGGATTTCCAGCCTAACTAGGACTGGAAGGCCAGAAGGCCAGAGCTCGGGAGGAAATGCAGGGACCTTTGTTAAAGCCTGCTGTATACTAAGGCAGATTTGGGGGCATCTCCACACCCCAGGACCCTAACCCCAACCCCAACGTATTCCCAGGCCGGATCACCTCAACAGTCACGTCAGACAAGTGCACTCAACAGAGCGGCCCTTCAAATGTGAGGTAGGAAGTCTGTCTCCTCCTGTCCTGGTTTTCATGATTTTGAACCTCATTGTAGCTGTCTGAGTTCAGCCTCTCAGATCCCCTTTTTCTCTCTCTTTTTGTTTTTTCACTCCATTTTCTCATCCCTCCTTAAGGTCTTGTCATTTCATTCCCATTTCCTACAGATCAAAGATCCCCAAGGCTCTGGTTCCTTTAGCCTCTTGCCCCCCTCTCCCCACCTGCTGAAGCTTTAACTCTCCTGACAACCCCCACTCCCCTCCCGCTTCCCCAGAAATGTGAGGCAGCTTTTGCTACGAAGGATCGACTGCGGGCGCACACAGTACGACACGAGGAGAAGGTTCCATGTCATGTGTGTGGCAAGATGCTGAGCTCGGCTTATATTTCGGACCACATGAAGGTGCACAGCCAGGGCCCTCACCATGTCTGTGAGCTCTGCAACAAAGGTACGTGCTGAGCAATGCTGGGAGGGCCTGGGACAAAGGGTGGGGACAAACCCAGAGGTCTTTCCACAGATGTGGGTTAAAGGTGCTGTAGCTAAGGGCTTAATGGCATCTAGAGCACATTAGGACGCAAATGAAGCAGCACTGGGATGACTGAACATCATTAAGTTCTAAGAGGTCATGGCCGGAGATGGACCTGCCAGAAAGACATGACTTCTGGGTGTGTGTGGGACAGTGGGAGTGGGACATGGCTGCTCTGGGGAAGGTGTGGTCAAGAGAGCTAGTTCCCACTGGTCAGAAGGCAGAATCACAGCTACGCAGCCACAAGTTCTCCTCTTCGGCTCCTGGGGCAAGTGGAGTACATCAACAGGTGTTTAACAAGCACACGCAGTGCCCCAGTAGCAAAGAAACTGCTTTTAGACAGATCCACATATTCACCGAGTAACGGGCTAAGATCGTATGGGGTACTGGAGGGAGGGGACACAGCCGTCTGAGGGTAAGCCCTTCAAGTGGCTAGGAATCAGTGTCCTGTCACCCCAGGAGAGAGTCCCCTGCCACAGAGAATGGGCTCTGTGGGTACCAAGGCCAAGAGGCTGACACCACTCAAGCAGGTCCCAAGCTCAGGGCAGGGCTGTGCCACAGCAGAGTAGTTGGCCCCAGGCTACCAAGGATGTGGTGGGAGGAGAACAGGGCCATCTGAAGAGGGTGTCCCCAGCCTAGGAGAACAGCCCCGTCTCTGGGGTCTCCACTTGGCTGACCCCCACCCCCCCCAACCCCAATCCACCCCCCCCAATAGGCTTCACCACGGCAGCATACCTGCGCATCCACGCGGTGAAGGACCACGGGCTCCAGGCCCCGCGGGCTGACCGCATCCTGTGCAAGCTGTGCAGCGTGCACTGCAAGACCCCTGCCCAGCTGGCCGGCCACATGCAGACCCATCTGGGGGGGGCCGCCCCCCCTGTCCCGGGAGATGCCCCCCAGCCACAGCCCACCTGCTGAGGGGGACCCCTGCACCCACCAGGCAAGGCGTGGGGCAATGGCTGGGGGGGTGGGATGGGGTGTGTGGGACGACGGGGCTCAAAGGGCCCAATAGGGGATCTCAGGAAGGCGCCAGGGATACCCATCTATCACTCAAGTTAGGAACACTTCTGGGGACAGGGAGGGCCCTTCAGAAGAACTGGATAAAGATGCAGGCCGGAGACTGGGGACCAAATAGGAAGTAAGCAACGGCTGTGTCCCAAGGGAGGGAGTCTGGGAAAGTCTGGGACAAGGAGTGGTGGCTCTTGCCATTCAAATTGCACTGTGATCTGGTGTTTCTCACTGCAGGTACCGGTGAGGTTTGTCCAATGGCGGCAGCGGCGGCGGCGGCAGCAGCAGTGGTGGCGGCCCCTCCCACAGCTGTGGGCTCCCTCTCGGGGGCCGAGGGGGTGCCCGTGAGCTCTCAGCCACTTCCCTCCCAGCCCTGGTGAGCTCCAGGTTGGTGGGGGAAGAGGGGAGAATGGAGGAAAGTCCCTTGATACCATCTCCTCTTTCCCTCTCTTTTCCCACCAACTCCTCACTACTTCCCCCATCACCAAGGCGCCTCCAGAAGGAAAGGAGGAAAAAATGTTTTCTTAGGGGAATTCGCTAGGTTTTAACGATTTGTTTCTCCTGCTCCTATCTTCTCCCTTTCAGACCTGACCCCATACACACCTGTCCCCTCAGTTGTGTTGAAACCCCTGGACAGTGGGCAGGGGTGGCAGAGGACAGGAGTGGCCATAGCCCTCATGCCCTCTCCTCTCTGTAAGCCCCTGCCCTACCCTTCTGGGGATTTGTGAGCCTTCTCCCTTGATGGTCCTTCTTGCTCTCCTCCTTCCAGTCCGCCCCCACTACTGTCTGCTGCCCCTTATGGGGAGTTGGTGCTTTTTTTTTTCCAGGGGGAGGGAGGAGAGGAAGGAGGGGAATCAAAGATTCCCTCCCAAAGGGAAAGGTGCGATTTGAGAAGGGGCAGAAATAAGGAAGGCAAAGTTTGTGCCTTCATAAGGTGAGGTTGTTCAAGGTCAGGCCCTGAACATCCTACTTGAGAATCCGTCAGGGGAAAACAAGTCAAGGGGAGCAAAAGGAGGAGCCACTAGGGCCAGAGGTAGGATGAGAGATGGACTCTTAGGGAGCCAGGGTAAATGGGGGAATCCAGGGACTAGAGTGCTTCCTGGGAGTGGGGGGAATGCAGCTGCAGTGTATCCCACTTCCCTCTTCCATCCCAGCTCCAGCCCTGGCCTTTTCTTTTCATCCTCCTCTCCCACAACAGAAGCTGTGGCTCTGGCCATGTCATCGTGTTCCTGTGTCCCCTGCATGTTCCCCTCCCTTCACCCCCCCTTTTCTGCGCGGACCCGATTACAATAAATTTTAAATAAAAACCTGTCTGTGACTCGATTGAATGAATTGCTCTTAACCAGGCCCCCAGTTCCCCACCTCCAAAGGGCTTCTACTTGCACCTGCTGTCAGTCCCTGTTGTTGCCCTGCCCAGCTTTGGGGCCCTGGCTCCTCCCTCCCCAGAGGCAGCATCAGTGGCTGCAGCCAGATTCAGGGTGCGGCCAGGCTCCTGAGGCTGTGGAGAGCAAGTTCCAGGACCCCCCAGGTCTCTGGGGAATACTCAGTCTGGACAGGCCCAGAATAGTCACTAGTGGTTTGAAGAAGCCTGGGTTAGAAATCCAAATGGGCTTGCTGGACATAAGATGCTTCTCACCCCCATCCATACCCACTACCTGCTGCTCAGTCCCCACCCAATACCTGTGCATCCCCAAGGCTCTGAGGTGGTGGTGGTGGATGTTGCAGGACGGCTAGGGGAGTCTGAGCCCTAGAACGGGGCAGTGAGGTCCGGAATAGAAACTGCACTTGTCCGTTTAATTCTTGGCACCTTCCACCCTGCGCTTACTCGGGCTCCTCCGCCCCAGCCCCCTCCTACTGTTCCAGATTGCCCTTGCAGCCTTGGCCTTGCCTCTTGGAATCCCCTTTCCAGTCCTGGCTTCTTCCCTTCCAGGTACCTTTTCTTGAACTTTACAGTATCCATTTCTGCTGCTGCTTCCTTGGAGGTAGGGGGATTTCCTGTTCTGCAGGCTGTCCTGTGAAAACCCACCATACTTATGTGCAGCCTCCCCAAGATTTGCCTCCCTTCTCTTTTCTTTGCTTGTCGGGGTGCCTCCACCCGTCCTGCCTGTCTCTGGTCCTGTCTCCTCGCAGACCCCTCCGTTTCCTCCAAATCCTGCCTCTGCCAGGACCCCCGGTGACCGTTGGCGGGAGCGGCCCAGGGCTTGGGAATGGGGCACCCCTCGGAGGCGCGCGTGAGAAGGGACAGGGAGGGGGTATGAGCGGACCCCCGGCAGGTTGCCCGGGTAACGCGGGGCCTGGCACGCAAGGCTCCCTCCCGGAGAGGAGCGGCGGGAGGCGTGCAAGGGGCGGGGGCGGCGCGCGTTGGCGGCGGCGGCGCGTAGGGGAGGGGTGGGGACCTGAGAGGAGGGGAGACCCGCCGCCTCCCTCCCTCGCTCGCTCGCTGACTCGCTCCCTCCCGGCTGCGGCTGCTGCAACGCAGCGGTGGCGGCAGCAGCGGGAGAAGTCTGGAGGCCGACGTCGAGGTGAGACGGGAATGGACTGAGGCCGAGGGTAGGATACGCGCACGGACAGACGACGGGCTCCTAGAGGGCTGCATAAACATGCGGGCGCCTGGCGGACTGGTTGATGGTGCTGGGCGGGCCACGCCAGTGGGAGAGGTGGCGCCGGTCCCCCGGAGGTGAGGGAATCCCTGGGCGAGGGGCTGAGAAGGGGCTCAGAGGAGATACCAGGTCCTCCCAGAGAGGGGCAGGGGCGTCTGCACCCCCAACACGCAGCAAGAAAACCGCACCGGCTGGGCGCCCAGGGAGGAGGGGAGGATGCAGAGGGAGTGGAATGTGAGTACCGAGTCATTTGCCCAGTCTGCCTGTCGGAGTGAACGAGTGTTTATACAGCTTGTTGATTTGGGGGTGCTGGGGCATCTTATGGGATCTCAGAGTATAGGTATTGTTGGGTGAACCCAGGAAGAGACCACGGGAGGGTTCTGTTTACAAAAGGGTTAATCTTCCCAGGGCTCTCCTAGCAGAAGACTGAGCAGAGCACCCCTCCCCTCCCCAGACTGTCCCACCCAAGGCAAAGTAAACCCCAACTTTTCTTCCTCTTCCCAGAGGCACCCCAAGGCTAGCCCTGCGACAGGAGCATAGCCCTCTTGAGCTGTAGTGCTGAGAGCCACCTCTTCCCTCCTCATACCAAGCCTGTCTCCTCCTCTTCTAGGATTTGCTGCTGTCTCTGCTGCTCTAACCTCCCCACAGAGGCCCTCTCCCTGTTCCCATCTCAAGATGGCAGTCAGCAGCTCTGAGGTCTCTAAGATGAAGCAGATAGAGGAGGGTCCCCAGACCCAGGGAGAAGGGCCTGGCCATCCTGAAGCCAAAACTGGCCCTCTCCAGGTCCCAGAAGAACCAGAGGCCCTGCAACCAGGCCCAGACATCGCTGGGGACCCTGTGGACTCAGAGCCCAAGGCTGGACTGGCTCCAGAAAACACAGAGACCCCAGCTGGGGCCCCAGAAACAGCCCAGGCCAGAGACCTCAGCTCAGGCCCAGGAGGGGAATCGAAGGCCAACCCCAACCCCAAAGAAGCATGCCAAGAGTCAGCACCCAAACCAGAAGTGAGCAAAGAGGCCACTGCAGACCAGGGGTCCAACCTGGAGTCTGCAGCCCCACTTGAGCCAGCCTCAGAACCCACTCCCCTAGCAGACCCCCAGTCAGACCCTCATCCAGATCCCCAGTCAGGTTCCCAGCCCATCCCCAAGCCAGCCCTTCAGCCAGAGACCCCTACCCAGGAGGACCCTACCCCTGAGACTCTGACTGAGAGCATGGGGGAAAAACAGGAGAATGGGGCCGTGGTTCCCCTGCAGGCTGGTGATGGGGAAGAGGGCCCAGCCCCCCAACCTCACTCACCACCCTCTACAAAAAAAACCCCAGCCAATGGGGCTCCTCCCCGTGTGCTACAGCAGCTGGTTGAGGAGGACCGACTAAGAAGGGGTCACAGTGGGCATCCAGGATCTCCCCGAGGTAGCCTGAGCCGCCACTCCAGCTCCCAGCTAGCAGGGTCTGGGGTCGAGGGGGGTGAAGGCACTCAGAAACCTCGGGACTACATCATCCTCGCCATCTTGTCCTGCTTCTGCCCCATGTGGCCTGTCAACATCGTGGCCTTCGCTTATGCCGTCATGGTGAGCCCCATGGGACCCTGGCCCAGGCCTGCTGTGACTCCCAGATTCCGGCCACCGCTGGGACAGAGCCCCAGGAGTAACCTCACCTTCCCTCTCTGCATGGATCTCACTTCCCAATTATGGGGCCTTTGCTTGCCTCTCCCTAGGACTCCACCCTCTGAGCCATGATTGCCTTACCCCTTTAGGTGGGAGGGATATCAAGACATGTTTCACACTGCCTTGCTGACCTGTGCCCTCCTCGCCTTGCCTTTCCAACCCTCCTTCCCTTAACCACTGTCCATGGGGCTGGCCTATCTCCTCTGGACGACTCTTTCACCTGATCCCTGCTGGGCTGGCTTCTCCTGAACTGGGCTATGATGCCCCACCCCTCACCTAACCCCAGTCCCGGAACAGCCTGCAGCAGGGGGACGTGGATGGGGCCCAGCGTCTGGGCCGCGTGGCCAAGCTCTTAAGCATCGTGGCCCTGGTAGGGGGGGTCCTCATCATCATCGCCTCCTGCGTCATCAACTTAGGCGGTGAGTGGGGGTCCGGGACAGACTGGGAGGAATGGTAGGGTTGACAAGGGCAGCTTTACTAACCCCTGCCCCTGCTCTCTCCTGTCTGTCCTCCCTACTTCTCCTTTGTCTCTCCTTGTCTCCCCCTCCCCCCTAACCCTCTCTGTCCCTCCCTCTCCTCTCCCACAGTGTATAAGTGAGGGGCTCTGCCCTGCATTCCAAGACTTTTCTTCCTGTTGGGAGCTGCCTTGGGCCCATCCTCCCCAGGAGGAGCCTAATTGATGGCCCAGGCCTGCACCCAAGGGGACCAAGGGAGCCTGGGCGGCCTTGTTTACAGCTTCTTTCCTGTTCCTGCATCCTGCCAGGCTCCTCTGCCAACCTAGGCCTCCCATTTCCCTGCACTGTTTCCAACCTTCCTGCACTTCTGCCTGTATTCCGTCCAGCCTCTTGGCCTCCCATCCCTGCACTTCTGGAAACCTCCTGCACTTCTGGAAACTTCCTTGAACATCTCCCAAACTCTGTTCTCAGCCCCCTTGCATCTCTCCCAGCCTTCCTGCACTTCTTCCAATGCCCTGAATTCCCTGCACTTCAACTCTGGTGTCCCCCTCCCAACTTTCATTGTCTTGGCATATTCCCCCATTCCTTTCTTCCTTCTCTCCTTTATAATTTCCCTTTCCCTCTCCTCATGCTCCACCACTTTCTTCTTCTGCCTCCTCATCTTCCCTCAGCTACCTTTCCTCCTCCCCTCAGGATCCTCTCCCCTATCCTCCTGCCACCGTTTATTCTTCAAAAATTCCAGCACTTAGATAAGACGGGGAGGGAGCGGTGTAAGGAGAAGGCTCCCTAGCCCAGGGCTCCGACTGTTCTCCGACTGTCCAGACGTCCCCCGGGCGCCTCAGGGTCGCACTGCCAGCAAGCCAGGCCTCTTTGGGGGACTTGGGCAGGGGTGGCGAGCACTGTTTCAAACAGCACTGGGAGAAGGGAGGGCCGCGATTGCTGCCGCTCCCTGGTCAGGCCAGTGGACTTGCCCTACCTGGGCTTCTTAACCCAGTCAACGAGTTTATAAAGGCAGTGGGGCTGTGGTCACGTGCTTTGTAACGAAAGAACCCCCAAAATAGGACCAAAGCTCTCAGCTGCAGGGAGCGAGGGAGGGGTGGGAGCTCTATAATTACTTTCTAAGAGATCGAGGGAGGTTTGTCGCACTCAACAGTCCGCTGGGGAGGCGGGGATCCAGCTATGACGCGATTCGAAGGTGCGGGTCTTTGTTTTCTAAAAAAAAGTGTGGGGAAAAAAACTAAAAAGTCTTAAAAGAAAAAAAAAGGATACATCAAACTGATTACCCCTTTTTGTATGCCGGATGCTGCATGAGTCTGAAACGTCAATAAACGGAGACTGCATGAGACTCGCCTCCACTCTTAGTTGGTCCTTACATCCGTCTGCCGAGGGCTCTGGTATCGCCGCCGTTAGAGCAGAATTGCGGGGCGATGTGCGCATGCGCCTTCTAGGTCGCCATCTTTATTGTGGGCAGAAGCCTAGTATGCCAAGCACCTACCTGCGCATGTGCAAGCCTCTTGCTTACCTCTTCCAAATAGTTCTGATTAGAGTGGCGCTTCTCGCGCCATCTCTGTGCGCCTGCGTACTGTGGCTCTGCGCAGCCTGGGAGGCGGGTCGTAGTTGCGGTAGGGTACGGCGACTGAGGAGGCAGAACTGCGAGGTGTGGGGAGAGGGCGCTGCGTAGTGTGGAGAGGGGCGGTGTGAAGGTGAGAAGAACCGTTCCGCAGCTCTCCGGCCGGGGACTAAGCGCCTCCTCCTGGGGACAGACGGTCTGGTTGCAGGGGCCGCGCTCTTGGAGCCTGATTGGTTGAAGAGACATTCTCAAACCCCTGGGGAACCCAAGCCGCTGTGGGGTAGGGGACCCCCTCCTCGGTTTAGTACTTCTACGCCTCTTATCTCAGGGCCCTTTCCCTAGTGGCCTATGACCCTTGTCCGCGGTCTTGGAGACACTGCGGCCACCACAGTGGCGCCTCTGTCTGAAGAGGGGCAAGTGACCTCTGGCCTCCAAGCTCTAGCTGTGGTGGATACCGGAAGCCCTTCTGCTTCGGCCCATAATGCCGAGGAAGAAGGGGGAGGAGGCCGGAAAGAGGCTGAGCCTGAGGAGTCTGGGGTCGAGGAGGTGCAGGCAGAAGTCCCCAGAGCTGAGGGGGAAGAGCAAGCCAAGGGAGAATCCGAGGACTGGTGTGTGCTCTGCAGCGATGAGGAGATGGAGCTGCCCGAGGATGGGCAGCCCTGGATGCCACCCCCCTCCGAAATCCAGAGGCTGTATGAACTGTTGGCTGCCCACGGTACCCTGGAGCTTCAGGCTGAGATCCTGCCCCGCCGACCACCCACGCCTGATGCGCAGAGCGAAGAGGAGAGATCCGATGAGGAGCCAGAGGCCAAAGAGGAGGAAGAGGAAAAGTGAGGGCACACCCTTACACTTGTTTACATCCCTGGGGCTGCACTGCTGATGCCTGGAGGACATTGGGAGGGAAGTTGGTACCCAAGAGCTTGAGAAGTGGAGGGAGGGAGGAGAGTAGGAGAGGAAAAGCCTGCAGGCTGGGGAGAAACACGTGTGTGGGAGCTTGAGGGGACCATCCTCACCCTTCACTTTCTGTCCATTTGTACCAGACAGCACATGCCCACAGAATTTGACTTTGACGATGAGCCATTGACACCAAAGGACTCTCTGATTGACCGGAGACGCACCCCAGGTACAGACAAGAAGGGAGACCTCCACTCCCACTTAGTCAATAGCTGACTCCCTAAAACGGGCCTTTTGGTGCCTTGGTTGCTACACAACTTGTATCTGCAGGAAAGAGCATTCACACCCAGTGGCGCCATCTTTCCGGTTTAGATTGATACCCCATTTTCATTTAAGAAGCTATCACAGATAATTCTGTCCTGCTTCCCTTTTATCTCCATCTCCCCAGAAGTCCAGTAGTACTGTATATACACCTCCTAATCTGACCCAATTCCCCACCCCACGTGCCTTCCCTAGAATTTACCCTTGAAGCCATTCTTGATTTCTCCTTTTACCCCAACATTCAAGGCAGCAGCAAGTCTTGTGAGCTCTGCCTCCACAGCATTTCCAAGTTCATCTACTCTCCACCTTCAACACTGCACCCTCATCACCTTCAAAGCTGCCATCTCTTGCCTGGATAGTTGCAGTGGTTCCTAACTGGTCTTCCTGTCTCCAGTCTCAGCAACCAGAATGATACTTTTAAAGTATAAATCTTGTCACTTCTTGGGGGAAGAGCATGTTGGGAGAGACCCCCCAACACACACATAGCTTCCAAAGACATTTCCATCTAAACTAGAGATCCAAATCCCTTATGGCCTGTAAATCATTCCTTTGGCCTCATCTTTCACCATTTCCCCCAGCTCTCAACACTGTCTTTGAACAGATCTCCCTGTTCTTACCCTGGGGCCTTTGTACTTGCTCTTCTCCTATCTGGAATGCTCTTCCCTGGTCTTCACACTACTGGTGCCTTCTCATAATTCAGACCTTCGCTGCCTACCCCATCTAAGGCCCAACCCTAAACCTCAGAGGCTTGAGAAGTCTTTATGTTTAACGTACTCCCCAAGTACTTAGTAACATCCTGGCAGGTCTGGTGCACACTGCCTCGCTCCCTTCTACATTTTTCATCTTACCCTTCTCTAGGAAGCTCAGCCAGGAGCCAGAAACGGGAAGCCCGCCTAGACAAGGTCCTCTCAGACATGAAGCGACACAAGAAGCTGGAGGAGCAGATCCTTCGCACTGGCAGGGACCTCTTCAGCCTGGACTCAGAGGACCCCAGCCCCAGCAGCCCCCCACTCCGGTCCTCAGGGAGTACTCTCTTCCCCCGGCAGCGGAAATACTGACTGCTGCTGCCCTAACCCTTAAGATGCAGAGCATGTCCCTGGGCCTTGTCCTGCCCTCCCTAATCCAGGGCACTGAGAAACCTGGAAAGAGGAGAGAAATTCCAAGCTCCCAACACAGTACCTTGCCAGAAAGAGAGTATGTGTGTGTGTGTGTGTGTGTGTGCTGTTGAACATCTGTTTGGATTTTCTGAATTTAAAATAAAAAATTCAAAGTTCTCTTAGAGGAGGAGCTTCAGCTAGAGCCCAAACCATTATGGAAAGGCAGAATTGTATTTGCTCAGATTGGGAAACTAAAGCCAGATGAGGCAGTCAGTCTGCACCTGCCCCCTGTCTTGGACCTTCCAGCTGTGCAGTCTCACTCCAGCACTGCCACCTGGCCGTCAGGCTGAATGAGTTGCAGTTCCTTCAGCTGCACCCAGAGGAGAAAAGGAGAACCAGCTGCAAGGGCCCTTTAAATGCCCAAGCCCCACCCACCGAGCCTGCCCTGCCTGGAACTTAGGGCTGGCCTGGGCCAGGCCTGTCAGTTTCCTGATCTGAGGAGTCTTGTAGCCGCTGTATTTGTGGATGTGAGTACTTTGCTGTAGCTCCAAAGCCCCAAACCAGTGGTGGGATCTTGTGTCCCTCAAGGCTCTCTTAGCCCTCACCCGCTTTCTAGGGCCTTGTTCTGCCGGGGAAGGTAGGACCTCTGAATGAGAGTAGGGAGGAAGTGGATTGGGGTGTGGCCTCAAGACATTTTGCGTTTCTTGTTGGATGTTTCTGTCTTTGGAAGTAAGGTAGATCAATTTGTCACCTTGCCAACACCCCTCACCTTCAAAATTTCAGGCCCCTCTGACCTAAGGCTCTCACATCAGAAATAACATCAGGAGGCCACTCAAACTCTCTTCTGGAGCTAGACTGATCTCTGCAATCTATACTCATCTGTCCCCTTCCCTGGGGACCTAGACTCTGGCCTGTCCCCTTGAGCTTTTAGAATGTGACTTATCCCCGTTGAGATCACTTAACTATGCCAAATGTTGAGATTTTCCTACTGCTCCACTCAGGGCTGTGCCAACTGTGGCCCTTGCAGATCACTTGACAAGTCATTAGCAGAAGGAATTTAAGGTAGGCTTGATTTCCTGAAGGTGTAGTTTGGTGAGCAAGGCTTTTTTTATTTCATTTTTTTTTACTTTGAGGGGAGGAAGTGAAAAGCAGGAAACTCATTTGGACCCACCAGCCTGTGGTGGATCCTGGAGCTGGCACTCAGGAGCAGAGCATAAAGGGGCAGGAAGTCATAGTGAGGCAGATATCCCTCTGTTCTCTGCTCCCTGCCTGGGTAGACTCCTAGGAAAGGCTGGTTGTCAAGTGCGATGTCAACGGACTCCCTGGAAACTCCTGTTTTAGCCTTTAGCACACAGGGTACCCAGCCTGCTCCTGATGAACCTTTCTGGGCAGGGAAGCCCTCCAAAGCCTTGAGTAGGTAGGGCAGCCACTTTGAATGGATGATGGTCCAGGGACAGCCTGAGGGCTCCAGGGTAACTCATGCCTCTTTGTTGGGTGTTGCCCTCCCAGGTTGCAGAAAATGCTCACCTTTGGACTGCTATTGACACTGTTTCCTCCAGAGTGCCCAGCCCTAGTTAAGGTCCTTACCTTCTTGTTCTGTGCTTACAGTCTTAACACTGCTGCCTGAGAAGCCATGCTGCCTCCTGGTTTGAGGGCTCTGCAATCATGCTACCTGGTGTGGAATTCTGGATCCATTTTTTGATCATTGTGTGATCCTGAGCAATGTTTCTTAACTTCTAGGCTCTTGTGAGGATTAAATGAGTTAATTAAAGGCACTTAATACAATGCCTGACACAAAGTTCTTAATAAGTGGGGGCTGTTATTTGGGATTACTTTGAGATTACCAAAGATACAAATTCCAGAATTCCTCTCCTGGAAACCCTGGCCTGGTGGGTCTGGGGTGAGGCCTGGGAAGTAGGACCAATACTGCCGGCTGAGTCCTATAATTGGACGAGATGAGAAAACATTGATCTGGATCAGGGGTTCTGAAGCCTGGTTCCTGAGTCACTGCTAATTGAGGCATCCTCACCTTCAATGACTGACATTAATTGGCAGCGTCTGGGAGGTAGGATGGAGGGAAGGCAAGAGATATCCTGAGTAGGCAGTTTCTGTTCTGTCCCTAGTGAGACCACCAAGCTGCTGCTCTCTCAAAGCAGGCCAGTTGGGCTGGAGTGTCCTAAGATTTTCTTAAAATAAGGGAAACTGCCTAGTTGAGTCCCTGTTTATGCTGAACTTCATATGTTTTCCTAAACCTAAGCTCCACAGAAGTGATGCTGGCAAGGCTGTCACCAGCTTCACCTCCAACTTCAGGCCTGCCTGGGACGTTTGTGTGGATAAGGGGGCTGCTTGGACCTGGAAGAGGTGGAAGGGGGATGGAAGAGAATAAATGAAATCTCCAGCCCTTGAGGAATTGGCAATAATCTGAGCTCATTATTCCTCCCAGCAACCCTTTGTTGAGCTCCTGTGCATTAGAGACATCCTCCAGTCCCTAATCCCTTTAAGTCTAGGAAACAGGCACTGTTATTCCCACTTCAGTCTAGGAGAGTACAGCTCAGAGCTAGTAAGTGGCCCAGGATTCTGCTGGCAGTGACAGAACTCAGCCTTTGCTATATAACCATCTGTGGGAGAGCTTTTAAATATAGCAATGCTTGGACCATACCGCAGACCAATTACATCAAAAAGTACCCAGAATGGGTGGTTTTAAAAGATCTCCAGGTGATCATAATACACAGCCAGGGTTGAGAGTAGCTGCTGAAGACCACAGCTGCTCCTTAGTTTAATCTGTGCCCAAATCATTGGGGATCTGGTTAAAATATTGTTTGATTCAGCATTTCTCAGTGGGGCCCAAGATTCTCCCACCCATTTAAGCTTCCAAGTAATGGTGATGCTGCTCTTCCTTGAAGACCAGTACACGTGTAGCTGGTCCATTGGACACCTGCTGTTTTAAGACTGTGTCAGCCATATACCCAGCATATACCCAGACAACAGACTTGTGGGCAGATCTCAGATATGTAGATATGTATCTCATGCTCTGGTAAAATGTAATAAGTGTACTTTTGAGCCAAGAAGGTCAAGAGCTGCCTCTTAACCAGATGAGCCCAGCCTCTGCTTACAAACTGTTTTGTTCTCTGCTCAGCTGCGCAGTACCCTCCCTTCTTTGTGTGGTGCAGCAGGGGAGCTACTGGTCGCTGAGACTTTGGGTGAAAGTTGACTGGTTCTTCTGGGAACCTTATGACACTTGAGGGAGGTGTGATCAGGCAAGGCTGGGCATATACCCAGACAACAGACTTGTGGGCAGATCTTGGAAGCAAGCACTAAAGTGAAGTCTGGGTAGGTGAGTGGACTTAGGGTATTGGGACCAACCCCAAAGGCTGGACAGGCTCTTCCAAAGGTCAACACCATCTTTAGCGTTTTTTGAGAACCCTGATATATTGGAAATAAAATGCTCTAACTATTTCATCTGGCAAACCACAAAAACCTAAATCAGATTTGTCACAGACATGCAGCCTGACTCAAGTGGTTTCCCTGGATCCCCTGCAAGGCTCTATATTGAAGCTCACTTCTGCAGATGGGGAGAATGAAACAACAAAGCCTGTTCTTGGGTGACTAGCAGGAGGTCTAGGTTCAAGGCACAGCTTTAGGGCATGGTAGGTGGGTGGTCAGAGAGGTAAGACAAGAGTCCTGGTACTTAAAGATAGTTGGCAAGGGGTTGGTCTGGAACAAGGCTGGAGCCCAGCCTGATCAGCTATAGGGATGACTCTCAGCTGAGTCACTGAGTTGGGTGAGGCTTTCAGCCCCCCTGAGTGGGCCCAGCTGGGGTGACAGATGGTGGAGAGGCCTCAGCCATAGGAGGTGGGGGATCATCCAAAAAGGAGCCATTGGAGGCTGTTCCCGGAGACTGCTTTCAGCCTTGCACGGCCTTTGAGAGTTCAGATCTTTGCTGTGGGACCTCAGGAGACCTGTCCACACCTCCGCCTACAGCCCTAGCCCGTCCTCTCCCCCCATCTGGCTTTCTGGCCAGGCTTCCACCCCACACAGAACCTGGCAAAGGAGCAGCTGGAAAATGCTTCACTTGGCTGTCAGATACACCTTCTGTGCTGTTCTTCTAGCCCCACAGCTGGGATAACAAAAGACTTGCCACGTTCCTGACCAGTAAACATGGAGGGTTAAGGCCAAGATGCCAGATGATGTAGGGAGCCTCTAGTGCTTGCTTCCATCCCCTAACTGGATAGGGAAGCTGGGCCTTGGGCTGTTCCCTGCCTCAGCAGTTAAGACATGCGGTGCTTCTGAAGAGCCAGGCTCTGTTCCAATTGCTTTATGGTGAACCCAGTCCTTATAACTTGGGTAGATGCCCAATCCCCTATAGGTTAGGAAACCGGTATAGGGAGGGCAAGGGACTTGTCTAAAATCATCAAACCAATAAGGGTTAGAACCAAGATCCAGGCAGCCCTAGCTCCAACCCATCTGGGTCAGGGCCACATCAGGGAGCAACTTTGGGGAGTGTCAGCATAGCTAACAGGTAGGGATAATAGAGAGGTGTAGGAAAGAAGGTTAAGAGCGGGGAAAACTGAGCCCGCAAGTCAGAAAGCCTGCTCTAGTATTTTCAAACACTACCTGAAAACAACAGAAGAGGGAGCCCTGACATTAGAAAAGCTACTCCTACACTTAAGGAGAAATGAACTTTGCCAGGAAAGGAGCTACAGGTCAAGGTCAATTCCCATACAAAGTTGTAAGGTAAAAGAATAAGGAGCAGAATAACATCCCTCCTATATGGAAAGTGTACCAGGAAAACAAATCAAAATTGTTAACCTCTTTCAAAATGAGGTCAGACATTAAGGAAACACAAAGCAAGGCAGGAAAGTGGTGAATCAGTACTGTAAGTAAGCCCAGGCAGTCTGCTGATCCGGGCCCCTAAATACTATGCCTTGCTGCTACTGGAAAGAGATAGAACAGATGAAAATCCCTATGGTACCACTAGCTTGCTGTGGCCTTAAATGCCTCATTGTCCCACTCTGGGACTCAGCTACTTAGAGCTACACTGTATAATATGGGATCAACCAACCTCATTTGGCTCTTTTAAATAAAATTTTAAATCCTAAATCACACTAGCCATATTTCAAGTATTTAGTAGCTGTGTGTGGCCAGTCCAGAGACAGTACAGACCTAGAATATCTCTTATCATTGTAAAAAGTTCTGTTGGGTGGTGTGTTAGAGGGTTTTAAGCAAACATCAGGCAGGTGCTGAGTGCAACAGCCCATGTGTAAGACAATGGAGTAGGCAGAAAAGCTTGTGTCCCATCTAAAGTGCCCAGCTGCTACTCGGCTGTAGCCAGTCTGGCTGGTGGAAATGTAGGGCCTGGTTCCTAATTCTTTAAGAGAAGCAGAAATTTGGAGTTTGTGAAAACACAATTTCTAAACAAAAAAATGAAACTACAGATAATGTGAATCAAGTAAAAAACCCCTGATCTTCACCTTGATTATGTAATTCCATGAGTCCTGCCTATTTCTCCTGTGCCAGGCCACTCCCTTCTCTTTGCTTGCCATTCTTACCCAGGTTGGTAGTTGGATGAATGGTGGAGTAGATGAAGTGCCATTCCTTTCTGGTGGTGGCTTCAAAAGTCTCATCGAAGTCTCAGGACAAGGCTCTTGAGTTGCCTAGTAAACTTGGTTCCCTTTGTGTGACTTCAAGGGACATGTCCAAAATCCAAGACTAGCTGAAGGAAGGGATGGGGTTTAGGTGAGAGGTGTGACATTCCTGAACAGGCCAAGCACTGGATGAAACTACCCAGGATTCAGAAGCAGGTGGGTGGAATACAGTACTCATATATTCCTTTCCCCCTCTTGCCTCTACCCACAACAGCAGGGAGCCAAGGGGGAGCAACAGACCAGAGAGAACTGGAGAGGAAAGGGCTAGATTAACATGTGGTGCTTCTGATCCATTTGATTCTATGGGAGCATCAGTGTTGCCTGAGATCCCTTCCTTGAGAGGTCACCCAAGTCTGAACAGTTCATCTGAGGATCGCTTATAGCAGGAGGGGAGAGAGTCGTAGACAAAGATCATGCTCATGTTTGAATATAGTCGGGGCCCTCTCATTCCCTGAAATGAGCCTGCCCCTGGAGGAGCCTCAGCTCCCCACAGTGCTGGTGAAGGAGCCAGTACCTCCAGAGATACCAACTCTCCCAGCCTCCTACACCACCGTTGGGAGATTAGGAAATTTTGATCTAAAATCCCTCCAGGTGCTGAAGGCAGCTTAGGAGAGGGAAGGTTGATGGGAATGAGGGAAATAAATCAGTGGAGAGCCCTGGGCTACTGTGGTTAACTGCATCAAGCAGTTTTTGACAGGGGTGAGGTCTGGATGGCCTGTGTTGCCCTGGGTGGGAAGAAGAGGTGGATGTGGGGATGGTGAAGGTGGAACAATCTGAGGGGGAGGAGGAAGGTTGCATTTCCCAACCCTACCTGTCTTCAGGCTTGTCCCTTGCCTCCTGCCAGGCCCCTGTGTTCATCTTGCATCTTTTCCCCACCTGTCTGTCACTCTGTGCCACCCTGGTCTTAGAAGTCACCATGGCAACTGAAGAGTCCATCATCCGCATCCCTCCATACCACTACATCCATGTGCTGGACCAGAACAGCAACGTGTCCCATGTGGAGGTTGGGCCAAAGACCTACATCCGGCAGGACAATGAGAGGTTGCTGTAGGGCCTGGGGAGGGGGAGGAGTGGGGTGCCTGTGAGTCTGGCTGTCATGACCAGCTCCTTCCTGCTCCCAAGTAGGATTGACTCTGGCTTGGGTGACTGGAAGCTTTCTCTCCCATTTATTGCCTCCTTTGGGAGAGGAAGCAGGGTTCCTCTGGGTCCTCATACCACTTCTCACCCTCCAACAGGATCCTGTTTGCCCCCATGCGCATGGTGACTGTCCCCCCACACCACTATTGCACAGTGGCCAACCCAGTGTCCCGGGATGCCCAGGGCTGCGTGCTGTTCGATATCACAGGACAAGTACGGCTGCGCCACGCTGACTTAGAAATCCGGCTGGCCCAGGACCCCTTTCCCCTGTACCCAGGAGAGGTTCTGGAAAAGGTACCTGGCTTGCCTCCCTATGCCCACTCTACCTGTCATGCCACCTTGTTCTAGGGCTCCTCACTGCCTTCTGGAGGGCCAAGGGAAGCAATGAAGGATGACATTCGCTGGTTCTCACCAGGGGCAGAATTGACTCATTGCCCCTCTACTCACCTTCCATAAACACCTCTGCCCCCTCACATGTGCACAACAGACTTGCCCCTTTATTTAAAGCTATAGGCCTATCTTACCACCTAATCTACTAGGCTCCAGAGCCTGCTAGAAGCTCCCAGTCAATATGGCAGTAAACAACTTGTGTCACTTAGTAAGCAAGAGTAAATGTTTCACTCACACAGCAACAGCAGATGAGGTCCAGGCTCCAATGCCTGTGACCACTTCACAGGAAGGCATTGCAGGCCTGCGACTTCCAGCCAGACCCATATCCACACTGCCCTCAAGCCTGGGTCTGAACAAGTGGGCATCTGCCTTCATCTCCTTAACTGGCCTTCCACCTTCACCTCCTTGATTCTGGAAATATACTAGCATGACCGAGGGAGCTTGGAGATGTTTCCACCTACTACTGAGTTGCAGACACTTTGGGGAAGAAGTTGTGTGTGTGTGTATAAAGTGATGAAGAATAATTAGAACGTTTATCCATGAGGAATCTGAGTGAAGAGTGCAGGGGAATTATTTGTACTATTCTTGCAACTTGGCTCTTTTATTTATTTATTTATTAAGGTATCATGATATACAATCTTATGAAGGTTTCACATGAGCAACATTGTGGTTACTACATTCACCCATATTTTCAAGCGCCCCCACACACCCCATTGCAGCCACGGTCCATCAGCGTAGTAAGATGCTATAGAGTCACTACTTGTCTTCTGTATGCTATACTAGCAACTTTTAAATGAGTCTGGAACTGTTAAAAGCTGAAAGTTACCCATAGTCAGGTCCTACCTCAGACCAACTAAACCCCTTGTGGGTGAGGTATGTGGGGTACTCAGGTCATAGTACTGGAAAGCTCCCAGATGAAGCCATCTGTTAGGGTAAGATCCTTCCCTTATGTAATGCCTGCCCTTATCTCCTTTCTGCCTAAGGGAGCCTCAAGGAGGTTCTCCTCCATCAGGTGGATCCAGGAACCTGACACATCCTTCTATCTCTTGAGGCCTCAAGTATCATTAGGATGTTCCTGATATGTAAGGAAAAATAGTGCTTCACTGAATAGCCTTGTCTGTGTGTCCTCATGCACACTATTTTGTTTTTTTAGTAGAAGCTATTTAAGAATTTCAGCTCCCCAGATGTGCACACTAAATCTGTATGGGCTTTTAGGAGTGGCCTTGGGAATCCAGTTTCTAGTGATTCACTGCTTTCTCTTTCTCATTCTTTCTTACTCTTTGATGTACTTGAATATTCTCTGCCCTATTCCCTGACAAGCCTCTGCATCTGGCCCCTGCCCCTGTCTCCACTGAACTCACTTTGGAGGCCCAGTGGACAATCATTCTATGTCTCAAGGGCCCTTGCAGCTACACACATTGTTGATCTGCCCTCATATTGAAACTTGTCTCTGTTTTACTCTGTGGATGTCTTTTTCCATCTTAGTTTTCTCCTCCCTCTCCTCCCCCCAACCTACCACCTTCAGTTTCTTTCCTGAACCTCCTGTGTGTTCTCTCACCCTGTCTTTGCTTTCAATACTTTTTGTTGAAGATGCCCAGCCCTGTACCTTAGCTGGGAGCTATGGATGTCCAAGTCACCTAACTGCCTCTAGGAGGCCCTCTCCTGGATGTCCCACAGCAACCCCATGCTGGACATCAAACTTAGCACCTTCACTTACCCTCTCATCTGTTCAGCTGTATTCCCCTTCTTACCGGATGATACACTGGGTACCCAGTCACCCAAGCTGGAAGCCTGCAACGGTGTGGGGGCCAAACTGGAAAGAGAGAGGTGGTGACCAGGAGACCAGTTAGGAAGATATTTCCATCCATCCAGGCGAGATCCGTTGGTGGGTTACGTAACGGTGATGGCAGGAATAGGTAAAGGTAGAGCCAGCTTTGCGATGAAACAGAAAGGAAGTGACAATGGCACACGTGCTCCTCCTGGAATGCTTACCTTCCCTTCCTCCCACACCTCTGTACCCAAAGCCAGCTCTTTCTTTGAGCCCCAGTTCAAATGCTACTTTCAGAGGGCCTCTCCTAACTTCTCCTGCATCTGACCTTCCACAGCCTCTCTCCTTGACACTGCACACTGCCTGCTTGAGAGAGTGCTCTGTGTCTGTCTTACCACCTGCTGGAACTTAACCTCCATGGAGACAGGGTATGTCCTGCTCCCAGCACAACCAGTCGAACATCACGCATGTAGAGGGTATACAGGGAAGGGCTTGCTGGCACCTCTCCCACCCAGTACCTGGTCAGTGAGTAGTTACTCAGTCCTCTCCACTGCAGGGCCACTCTGGGCTGACTAAGAAGCAGCAGGTAGGCTTCCTTAAAAACTGAGTTCAACTCTTGATTCTCTTTCTTGCTAGTTGTGGTCTTGGTCATGTCCCTTTAGAACCTGAACCTGTCTTTCCTTGCTTTCCTGCCTCAGTCAAAGGTCAACTGAAGTCCTATTTTTAGAAACATTTCTACAGACTTCTAAAAGGTTTCGCTGCTTGCTGCTAGGTCCCCCTTTCATGATTGGAAGGAGACATGATGAGTGAAGTACAGTGGCATTCTTGTAACCATGAGGCAACCTTGAAAACAAAACCACAGACTTAAAGCATGCTTGCGATGACAGTTTGTATCTTCCACCTTCTAGAGAGCACTGTGCACACTAGGCCATGAGATAGTCATTTATCCAGTTTCCCGGTACTTCTCCCACATCTCCCATCAAGCCCTCCACCAGATTTCCCACCTAAATTTCTAATTCAAGACCACTTCTCAGCACTTCCTATAGAGGAATGTGTCCTTGGCTCATTGGCAGTGGTGTCTTCTTGCTCTGTGAACTTCATCTTAGTTCTTCAGACTAGATGGCTTTGGGACTACCCCTACCTGTACATTCTACCCGGGGTCTTGTTTTGGGATGTGTAATGATTTGGACTCTAACCTCCAAGGTATCAGGTTTGATTCCTGGAGTCACAGCACTGAATGTTCCATGATTCCCTCTTCCCCGATCAGGACATCACCCCGCTGCAGGTGGTCCTGCCCAACACTGCCCTCCATCTCAAGGCATTGCTGGATTTTGAGGATAAGAATGGAGAGAAAGTGGTGGCAGGAGATGAGTGGCTATTTGAGGGACCTGGTAAGTTCTTTCCACTGGGCCATAATTGGGGTGAGAGGCTCCCTGCCTTCCCATTATAGCCCTGATATTTTCCGACCTTCAACCTCTGCTAACCTTCCCTTCCCAGGCACATATATCCCCCAGAAGGAGGTGGAGGTAGTGGAGATCATTCAGGCCACAATCATCAGGCAGAACCAGGCCCTGCGGCTGAGAGCCCGCAAGGAGTGCTGCGACCGAGACAAGAAGGAGCGGGTGACAGGTGGGTCGTGAGGAGATGCTGATGAGGGGCAAGCAGGCAGTACCTCCACCTGCCTTGGCTGCAGGGGAAGTGAGGGAAGGTTGGGGATAGCCACCAGCAGCCTGGGAGGAAGAGCTTCCCTGGTATCTTGTAAGTTTTTGGGGGCTGCCTGTTGCTTTTTCCCCCATCCCACCGTCATGGTGGGGCCCGGACCTGATCTTGTTATCATGATCATGTTGATAAGATTTTTCCCACCCCTGACGCTTTACCGTGAGCTGGGATGGTAGTCCTGTTTCTGGATCAGCAAAACATGTGTTCATGTACAATTAGCAGTTTTATTTGACAAATGGAAAGTAGTAAACAATGAGTTAACAAATGCAGTGCTTACTCTGTGCCAGGTGTGGTTCAAAATGCTTTACAAATGGTAACTTATTTAGTTCTCAGACAACTTGGAGGTACTGTGATACCCATTTTCCATATGATATAACTGAGGCACAGGTGTTAGGTTACTTGCCTGGGTTTCTGGCCAGGAAGGCCAAGGCTGGACTTGTACACAGGCCCTCTTGCTTCTCCGGTAAACTAAACATCATCTACAACTCTAATGAGGCAGTTCTGCCCATTTTAGGGGAAGGAAAAAAGTTGGTCCTTGGAACTTAGAGAAGGCACAGTAGCAACTTGGGTACTTTAAAAGGACTCTTTTAATTTTCCTGGGATGGGGTTAGTTTTCCTCTGGTCTCAACAGAAGGAATGAAATCAAGGACTCCTGTGAGGCCTTTCCATCTGGAGGCAGTGGCATCTCCTTGCCTACAAAGTCTTGCGGATCTCCTGTTGTCTAGGCTGCTGGAATGAGCAGCTGGGGAGGGGGCTGGGTGACCTTTGACCCTCACCTCTCTGCCCTTGGCCCAGGAGAAGAATGGCTGGTCCGCTCCGTGGGTGCATATCTCCCAGCAGTGTTTGAGGAGGTTCTGGATTTGGTAGATGCTGTGATCCTTACAGAAAAGGTTTGTGCTCTGGGGGGTGTGGGTTAAGGGACCCTGGGGTGGTCCCAGTACTCAGGGTGGCAGAGCATGGCAGCAGATTACGTGAAAGTAAAAGAGAAGCAATAATTCTAGAGCCACTAAAAGAAATTCAGAGGTCAGATTATCTGACAGTCAACTGAAAGGATTAAAAAGTCATCCTAGGTTGGTAGAAACTGTCACTCAGAACTGGGAGCACTTAGTGGCCCAATGAGGTTCCCAGACTCTCTAAGGAAGTTGGAGGCAGGTTTTCTCAAACACCACAACATGTTGCTCTACAGACAGCCCTGCACCTCCGGGCTCGGCAGAACTTCGTGGACTTAGGAAGAGTGCTCCGCCACACTGGGGAGGAGTGGCTGGTGACTGTGCAGGACACGGAGGCCCATGTGCCTGATGTCTACGAGGAGGTGCTGGGTGTTGTGCCCATCACCACCTTGGGCCCCCACAACTACTGTGTGATTCTTGATCCAGTTGGACTGGATGGCAAGAACCAGCTGGGGCAAAAGCGTGTTGTGAAGGTGAGTGTCTCCCCCTCACCCAGAGGCATGAGGCCCTCAACCTCTTTCCCTTTTTTCTTCCCACCCCAGATACATGTTCTAGAAGCACCAAGCTTGCTATGTTCCTCTATGCCTTAACAACACTTGGTTCTCTCTTTGAGATAGTGTCCCTTTGATTTTCCTGGCAATGGAGTGCCTACCTGGCCCTGCCCTGTGCCCACAGACCCCAAAACTCCCATCATATTTCACATCCCTGTTTTAGAAATTTTGTCATCCTACATAAAATGAATAACTTGGTTTCCCCCTTTCTTCACTCCCTGCCTGATCCCTTCTTTGAACTATATGTGAGACTGCCAATGATTGACAAACTCTGTAAAAGCCTGAATCATAGATATTGTAGGCTTTGTGAGTGGTATGGTTTCTGTTGCAGCTGCTCAACTCTGCTCTTGTACCATGAAAGCAGCATAGTCTGCTCATGAATGAACAAGTGCTGTGGAGTCCCTGTACGTTTTATTTGCAAAAACAGGAGGTAGAAAAAGTAGAAGCAACTCAAATGTCTGTCTCTAAATTGGTAAATTGATACAAAATTGTGGTATATCCATACAGTGGAATATCATTCAGCTATAAAAAGAAATGAACAAGTACTGACATCTGGGAACAGAAGGTTAGCGTGTACCGATGCATGCTGCAGCACAGATAACCTTAAACATGCTAAATACAAGAAGCCAGACATAAAAGACCACATATCATGATTCCATTTATATGAAATGTCCAGAATAAGTAAATCTGTAGAGACAAAGTAGATTAGCGGTTGATGGCGAGGGTGGGGACAGTAACTGCGCGGTTCAGGGATTCTTTTCAGGGTGGTGAAAATGTTCTAGAACTAGATAATAGTGATGGTTGGACAACTCTGTGGATATATTAAAACAACTGAATTATATACTTTAAATGGGTAAACATTATGGTATATGGATTATATCTCAAATATATATTAAAAAATAAAATAAAGGCAGCAGATCAGATTTGGCCCACAGACGAGTTTGCCAACGCCTGGATTATATCATCCCATACAAACAAAACATGGGGGAAATGAAGAGCAAAAACAGATTAGTTCTTAACTGTTGAGCTTGTGAGGATCCAGGTGTTGACCATTCACGGAATTTTTCAAGAGCAGATGAGATCTGTGGGCATTTGTAAAGAGCCTCAGAGTCCAGATAATTCCTCACTGTATTTTAAGATGGAGGTGGGGAGGGTGCTTTGGGGTTCTGTCCGCAACACAAGCCTGTAGTGCATGGGGCTGGGGGAGGTGTCATGTGAAGTACTTGAAAGCTTGGGTGGCCATTGCTTCTCACCCCATGTCTCCCTGCTAGGGAGAGAAGTCTTTTTTCCTCCAGCCAGGAGAGAGACTCGAACGAGGCATCCAGGATGTGTATGTGCTGTCAGAGCAGCAGGGACTGTTGCTGAGGGCCCTGCAGCCCCTGGAGGAGGGCAACGATGAGAAGAAGGTCTCACACCAGGCAGGGGACCGCTGGCTTATTCGGGGACCCCTGGAGTATGTACCTTCCACCAAAGTGGAGGTGGTGGAAGAGCGTCAGGCCATCCCTCTGGATGAGAATGAAGGCATCTACGTGCAGGACATCAAGACTGGAAGGGTAAGAGCTGAAGGAGGGGCACTGTTACTTCTGTGGGCCAGGTGGTGGCTTGCCCGGACGAGCAGGTAGTGCCTAAGGGGAGAGGTGTCTGGTGGAGGTGGGGGAGGGCACTTCAATAGCACTGATAGAAGCACCTGGGCTGGCTTGTAGGTATGAGGGCATCTGCAGAGTATTGAGTATTTGCCTTCCCTTTGTCTTAAATATCTAACTTCAAATTTTAGAAACCCCTAAGGAAGATGAGCCAGGTCCCCACTGCAGATGTGACCTCCAGCACAAAGGTCTTACTGAGGGGTGGCCTAGAGACAATAAGAAACGCCCCCCTCCATGAGGTTTCTGGTGGAATCCATCCTCTTTGCCCTTCACCTGAAACCTTGAGCTTGGTCAAACTGAGGATTACATCTCCAACCTGTTTTTCCAAAAATCCAGCCAAGAAGTAGAGCTCAGAATCCTAGGATGTTAGTGTGTACTGCCTGTTTCCCAGGACTGCATCTGTCCCTGGCATCAGAGGCCAGCTTACCCGAGGAGTGTCATCCAAGATGCCCCATGAAGGAAAATTCCAGAAGAAATAATATCAAGTACTTACCACTTACCAAGTTCTCAGCACTAGGCATGGGAGATGTCATTCACTCCTCAGCCCTGTGAGGGGGTCACTATCATGTACATTTCACAGATGAGGAACTGAAGCACAGGGCTGGCAGACGGTGAACCTAAGCACAGCCTCTCTCTCGAGACCATGTTTAACCATGATGCTGTACTACCCCCAGACCAGGTCTGCTTTAGGACCGCTCAGTGGGTCTTCCTTGCTTTTACCTCCCTGGTAATGTCGGTACTCATCCTCATCTCTCAAGGTGCGTGCTGTGATCGGAAGCACCTACATGCTGACCCAGGACGAAGTCCTGTGGGAGAAAGAGCTCCTCCCTGGGGTGGAGGAGCTGCTGAACAAGGGACAGGACCCTCTGGCAGACAGGGGTGAGAAGGAGGCAACCAGGACCCTTCAGCCTCCTGCCCCGCGGAACAAGTCCCGTGTGGTAAGCTACCGTGTGCCTCACAACGCTGCTGTGCAGGTGTACGACTACAGAGAGAAGAGAGCTCGGTGAGGGGCCAGCCATGGGGGGCACTGCCGCGGGAGAGGCTCTCCATGTGTCTGAATCCCGGCTCCCTCTACAGCGTGGTCTTTGGGCCTGAGCTGGTGTCACTGGGTCCTGAGGAGCAATTCACAGTGCTGTCCCTCTCGGCAGGGCGGCCCAAGCGTCCCCATGCGCGCCGTGCGCTCTGCCTGCTGCTTGGGCCTGATTTCTTCACAGACGTCATCACCATCGAAACAGCAGACCATGCCAGGTTGCAGCTGCAGCTTGCCTACAACTGGTAAAGGATGGGGAGGAGTTGGTGAGGGCTTCTGTGGTGCAGCTCCCGGGGAGTCATGAGGAGGGATTGTCCCTGTAGTGCTGGGCATATAGAGGGCAAAATGCCTGACTACGTGCCAGGGTCAGGAAGGAATATCATCGTAGTCATGCCTATCCAGTCTGATGCCCAAGGGGAATGACAGGGAAGATGCAGGCTCACGTCCTGGGACTGGGGTTTTGGGGACAGGGTAGGAAGACACTCCCCTGCTAAACTCTTAGCATGTGTTCAACTAAACACATAACTTCTGTGTTATAAAAATATCAGCTGGACACAACCAGCGGGAGTGGGCAGCATGGGCAGGGGCTCAAAAGCACACACTGTGGGGCTGCCTGTCTGCATCTGCATCCCAGCCCTGCCATTCACCAGCTGTGGATCTAGCCAAGTGACTTGGCACTTTCCTCAGTTTGGCAGTCTGTAAAATGAGATGACACTATAACCATCAACTTCACAGGTTACAACTTCACAGTTGTAAGAATGCCTGAGAATTAGAACAGCCCCTGGTATGTAGTTAGAGCTCCAATGGCAGCGATTTGAGTCAGGGGAGATAAATCCCACATGAAGCAAAGCTCAACAGCTCCCCAGCATGTGGTGCTCACCTCTTGGCTGAGTAGCCAGGATGTGGAAGAGGCAGACATCTTTGGGGGCACGATAGCATGACAGCTAAGAGCATAGACCCAGGCACCATACCACCTGAGCTCAACTTTCTGGCTTGCCACATATTGCATGACTTTGGGCCTGTCACTTAACCTCTGTGGACCTCTCTTTCCCCATCTGTAGGTTGGGGATAATGCTCATCCCCACCTCACAGAGTGGCTGAGAGAAGTGTGAATGTGCATAAGTTTCTCACCTGGCACATGGTAGGCACAAATTGGCATTCTCTATGAGAGAGAGTTGCTGTTTCCTGGAGAAAAATGACTTCCCCATTCCGGGCCTCTTTGCTCACAGGCACTTTGAGCTGAGTGACTGGAAGGACCCCCGAGAGATGGCCAAGCTCTTCTCAGTGCCTGACTTTGTGGGTGATGCCTGCAAGGCCATTGCATCCCGTGTGCGGGGGGCTGTGGCCTCTGTCACCTTTGATGACTTCCATAAGAACTCAGCCCGCATTATTCGCACTGCTGTCTTTGGCTTTGAGACTCCGGAAGCCAAGGGGCCTGAAAGCATACCCCAGCCCCGAGACCAGGCTGTCTTCCCCCAGAATGGACTGGTGGTCAGCAGTGTGGATGTGCAGTCAGTAGAGCCCGTGGATCAGAGGACCCGGGATGCCCTACAGCGCAGTGTGCAGTTGGCCATTGAGATCACCACCAACTCCCAGGAGGCAGCTGCCAAGTGAGTGGGGCCTGGCTGCCCACAATGCCTGCAGCAGGCCACTTCTGGGACCTGGGTGATATTGCATCCCCTGGGAGGCAGCCTGTTGCCGTCCTTCTCATATGATCCCCTGAAAGTGTGGCTGGATGGCAGCCTTGCTCCTGTTGTTATGCTAGAACCCAAACTTGTTTCTATGGCCTTCCAGGCACTTGGGGGCACAGCCCTGCCTTCCCTACTTTCTCTCCCCCAGTCCCCCAGGCTCAGGTGCTCCAGTCCCACCAGCTCTTTTCTGCTCCTGACACACACAGCTGGGTGCCCACCTTCAGGTCTGGCTCTGGCTGTTCCCTCTGCCCAGAATGCTCTTCCCCTAGAGCACTTCAGTGCTGGCTCCTCCTCTGGCCTCAGCCCAAGGTCACAGGCTTGGAAGGCTCTTCCATTCCTCCCCCAACTGAAGCAGCACCCTCTCTGCCCACTCATGTTATTACATCACCCATTTTCAAAGAACTTGCGACTGTCTGAAATCACTCTCGCTTGCCTGTTTTCCCCACTTGAAGGGAAGTCAGAAAAGCAGGGGCCTCAGTCACAACTGCATTCCCCCAGCATCTCGAGGGGCACCAGGCTTACAGTACACACACCCTCCTTACTTTTGTGTGTTGAGTGCCTCTCCTGGGCCAGGGCTCCCAACAGATTGGTGATCTCTGCACTTGGAGCTCCTGGCCACATGCAGCATCTTACCTGTCCCCTCTCCCGTCCAGGCACGAGGCTCAGAGACTGGAGCAAGAAGCCCGTGGCCGGCTTGAGAGGCAGAAGATCTTAGACCAATCAGAAGCTGAGAAAGCACGAAGGGAACTCTTGGAGCTGGAGGCGCTGAGGTGGGTTAAGAACTAGAGGAAGAGATGGCTAAGGGTTTTGGAAAAGCAGTTGACGGAGGGAGTCAGGGGTGGGTGTGTATGAGAGAGAAAGCTGCCAAACAGAAGTCAGGGTCTGAGGAGGGCGGGGCTGGGCTTTATCCTGGGTCTAGCCTGACTCTGGGCTGTCTCCAGCACTGCCGTGGAGAGCACTGGGGCAGCCAAGGCGGAGGCAGAGTCCCGTGTGGAGGCGGCACGCATAGAGGGAGAAGGCTCTGTGCTGCAGGCCAAGCTGAAAGCAGAGGCCTTGGCCATTGAGACGGTGAGTCAGGGAGGTGCCCATGGAAGGATGTGGCCTCAGGGTCTGGAAGAGGCTCCATCACTTCAGTCCCTGAAGCCAAGCAGGATACCAGGGAGGCCCGCATAGAATCCTGTTAAAATACTTGTGGTTTATAAAGTCCTTTGCTCTCCATCAGTTAACTTAATTCCTGCCTGGAAGGTAAAGACTGTTACACCCATCTTACGTGTAATACATACTCAGACAGTGGTCAGCTTTGTGCCATGTGTTACATATGTTTTAAAGCATGATCTTATTTAATACTTAACATCCATCTTACTGAGATTTCATCTCCATTTTACAGATGAGAGAACTGAGGCTTGGATTATGGACTACCCTGGGGCACTAGCTGAAAGGTGGCATAGCCAGGATTTGTACCAAACTGGCCATAAGTGTGCAGTTCCATCCCTTCTACCTCAGTTTGCTCAGGCTTGCTGGCTAGGGTGATTTGATGGACACTTTCCAGGAGCCACACAAGTGAAAGAATGCTGGGTCTTTTCCTTTCCAGGAAGCTGAGCTCCAGCGGGTACAGAAAGTGCGGGAGCTAGAACTGGTCTACGCCCGGGCCCAGCTGGAGCTGGAGGTGCGCAAGGCCCAGCAGCTGGCTGAGGTGGAGGTGAAGAAGTTCAGGCAGATGACAGAGGCGCTGGGTCCCAGCACCATCAGGGACCTTGCTGTGGCTGGGCCAGAGATGCAGGTAAGGGCTGGGGGTGTGCAGGGGGATGTGTGTGTATCTTAAAACCATGCTTGAAACCAAGAAGGCAGAGCCAAGGGCTGGGGGATTGGTGGGGGCAAGTACAACCACTAGAGAGATGGTAGAGAGATGGGGACGTGGTGACAGAATTGTCCCTTTATCCTGACCTGTATCATTGAGCACGGTGTCATATCAGGTACTGTACTGCACTCAGCAGTGAGCTGGAGCTCTGGGGGAGGCAAATAGATGGGACGTCAGTCTGTGTGCTTAATAAGAGATTGAGCAGGGTGATAAGGGGAAAGGGGAGGTGACACAGCAAAGTACTCAGTTGCAGCAGGGTCGCTGAAGAAGGGACACTAGAGTGCTGTAGAGTTAACAAGAGCTTCCCAGGGAGAGTCCGAGAGAGAAAAGAGTGAAACTTGGTGCCTTTGAGGAACAGAAAGGCCTGAATGGCAAGTAGGGGGTAGAATGGGGAGCAGTTGGAAGCAGCTGCAGGTGAGGCCAGATATTTCAGGCCTTCTAGGTCCTTGAGAGGATGAAACCCTCAGGCTTCTTTATGCTCCTCCCTTAGATCCCTGATCAGGAGGGTGGCTTGGTCAGCTGCAGGATCAGATGAGAGAGGATGGCAGTCAAGGAGATGAGGGTCAGGGCCTGACAATCTTCTCACCCTCCCCTTGCTGCCTCCCTCCAGGTAAAACTGCTCCAGAGCCTGGGCCTGAAATCAACCCTCATCACCGATGGCTCCACTCCCATCAACCTCTTCAACACTGCCTGGGGGCTTCTGGGTCTAGCGTCTGAGGCCCAGCCCCCAGCCAAAACAGCAGTGGCAGTACCCAGCCGCCAAGACGGCTCACTTCTTCAGCCCCCTCTTGCCCCTCATGCTCTTGGCAGCAACCGTATGGCACCTTAGCTCCGTACTGCACTGACAAATAAAACCAACACTTCTGGGCATTTAAACCCTCTTCTGTTGCCTCAAGTCTGCCTCACAAGGGAGGTTAATGGCAGAGGGGGAGATAAATAGCTACTAAAAACCACCCTCATCGGTAAGGTCAGGAGGAAACTGAGGCAGGGAGAAGACTGACCTGAAGTCAAGCTGATAGGATTGCAACCCCAGTCTTAGCCATGAGATTGCCCTTCTGGCAGATGGCTTTCCAGACCCCAGGTAAGGGAGGTGATGCTGCAGGGAAAAGAACAGGGCCTGCCTGGCCAGCCCCCCTGGGATGTCTCCTTCACTAATAACATCTGTTCTCGCTGCTAATGCCTCTATGAGCCCAGCTTGGCCAAGAAGGGGGGAATCCAACCCTCTGGCTCCAGGTGCATCACCACAGCACTCCCCACCCACCACTTGGGAGGACCCCTCTGGCGCCACTTTCTGGTCACACCACACAACGGGCAGGCCAGTGCGCTTGTCCCTCTTAGATGAAGATGTCAGCTGCGGGGCCTTACTTGCTGTGTGGCTAGAGAAGGCAACTTCTCTGATCTCTTTTTTTCTTGTGAAACGGGCCGGCAGTTCCCTAATAAGCAGGGTTGATGCCTTTTGTAGGGTCTTATTCCTGTTCCCACACTGGGCCTGACCCGTGGCCCGTCTCCTTCCCAGCTGAGCTGCATCTGTGTGGCCAGCAGGGGCTGTTTCCCACTGTCCCTGGGGCTGCCAGCTCAGTGTTGATGGAATGGGCAAGTGAGTCGGTGCCTCCAGCCTCGCTTCCTAACTCTCCTACCTCTTCCTGTAAGAGAGGTAACTAATTTAAAGCTCTTCATCAGGTACATGACACATGGTAAGTGCTGTGTTAGCACAGTTTATTGCCAAGGCCTTCTGGGATGAGTGACAGCCTGCAAGGTTTGTCTCTGCTGGGGATGTTCCATCCATCTCAGCTGCTGGCTCCCACGGCCATCCCTTGACCTTGTCATTAATAACCACACCACATCTGAAATCTCAACTCCTGCTACTTCGTCCTCGCCTTCCAACAACCATTCATCCACCTCAAGATTTCAGTGACCTTGACCCCAACCACTTTCTCAACATTGCCCCCGCCTATTTCAGTCTTGCCCAGCTTACATTTTGTAGTCTGTTTTGTAGTGTAATAACTCACTCAAAGCCTCCCTTAGTGTATCCCCCAACCACCCCATGATACTTAGTAGAAAAGCCCCATCCCTTCTTTTTTTTTTTATTAAGGTATCATTGATATACACTCTTATGAAGGTTTCACATGAAAAACATGTTATTTCATTCAACCATATTATCGAGTCCCCCACACACCCCATTGCAGTCACTGTCCATCAGTGTAGTAAGACACCACAGAGTCACTGTTTGTCCTGTGCTACACCGTCTTCCCCATGACACCCCCACACCATGTGTACTAATCATAATACTCCTCAATCCCCTTCTCCCTCCCACCCCACCTGCCCTCCCCCACCCCTCCCCATTGCTAACCATTAGTCCCTTCTTGGAGTTTGTGAGTCGGCTGATGATTTGTTCCTTCAGTTTTGCTTCGCCATTATACTCTACAAATGAGGGAAATCATTTGGTACTTGTCTTTCTCTGCCTGGCTTATTTCACTGAGCATAATAACCTCTAGCTCCATCCATGTTGTTGCAAATGGTAGGATTTGTTTCTTGTGGCTGAGTAAGTATTCCATTGTGTATATGTACCACCTCTTCTTTTTCTTTTTTTTTTCCCTCGATAATTATTTTTTATTGAAGGGTAGTTGACACACAGTATTACATTAGTTTCAGGTGTACAACACTGATTCAACATTTATATACATGATAATTCTAGGTACCAGCTATCACCATACCAAGTTGTTACAATATTTTGACTATATTCCTTATGCTATACATTACATCCCGGTTACTTATTTACTTTACAATTGGAAGTGTGTTTATATATATATATATATGTATATATATTTTTTTGTGTGTGAGGGCATCTCTCATATTTATTGATCAAATGGTTGTTAAAAACAATAAAATTCTGTATAGGGGGGTCAATACTCAATGCACAATCATTAATCCACCCCAAGCCTAATTTTCGTCAGTCTCCAATCTTCTGATGCATAACGAACAAGTTCTTACATGGAGTACAAATTCTTACATAGTGAATAAGTTACATGGTGAACAGTGCAAGGGCAGTCATCACAGAAGCTTTCGGTTTTGTTCATGCATTATGAACTATAAACAGTCAGTTCAAATATGAATATTCACTTGATTTTTATACTTGATTTATATGTGGATACATTTCTCTCTTTATTATTATTTTTAACAAAATGCTGAAGTGGTAGGTAGATACAAGATAAAGGTAGAAAAGAGAGTTTAGTGTTGTAAGAGAGCAAATGTAGATGATCAGGTGTGTGCCTGTAGACTATGTGTTAATCTGAGCTAGACAAGGGCAATAAAACATCCATGTATGCGGAAGATTTCTCTCAGAACATGAGGGGGGAGGTTCTAAGCCTCACCTCTGCTGATCCCCGTTTTCTCACCAGATGGCCCCCTGCGACTGTGCCTGTCTTAGGTTGTTCCTCCCTTGAGGAATCTTACCCGTCTCTGGCTAACCAGTCATCTTCCGGGGCCATACAGGGAAATGTAAAGTTGGTAAGTGAGAGAGAAGCCTTATTGTTTGAAAAGGTTAGCTTTTTACTTCTTTGCATATTTATGCCCTGTGGCTTCTATGCCCAGCATTTGTCTTGAGGTGTCTTTACCACTTGGAAGAATTATGATACTCGGTAAATTCAACATGTGGCACGAATTCTATTTAAGGGTTGTAATTAAGAAGGAAGAAGAAAAGCTATAGAAGTAGCAGGTGGAAGAAAACCTGGGAAGATTGATTATTTCTTTGACATATCTTCTTGTAGAGTAACTTCAGCATGGATAGGTTTTAAACTACTAATTAAATTGTGCGCACACATTAACAAAATAGGAGTACAGTTATGTAACCAAAGCATACCTGTAATTACCAGCCATCTCCAGTGAAACCAAGAAAACCAGTTAGGCACCTTAGGCATTTGTGAAAACTTGTCTATGATATGGTGGATATTGTCCAACTGAACTTGAACAGTCTGAGAGAATTCAGATAAATTAAAACAACCCATTCCTGGGGACTGTTCACATCCCATATGTTCTTTTAACAGTAAATAGTCTGTGGTTGTAAGATTTTGGAGTGCTACAATTTGCACTTCTCCTAATTCTTGGTTGAGTTCCAACAGTATAGATCCAGTCAAATTTGTTGTTTTACTGTATGCACAGGCCAGCTTAGATATCTCCTTCATCATTCCCATGGCAAATCTAGGAATTGGTGGGATGAGTGCATCTACACCTGTGGCAGTGCGTGGATCTTTGTTGGTGTTTTTTGTGCTGATCATCTTCTGTCATGAGTCTTCCCAAGAGTGCTGATGTTGGAAGTTCTTTTTCATATCGTATCTTAGTTCATTTTCGGGGTAGCCAAATTACGCTTTGATCCTCTGTATAAACACAAACAGACCCTTTGCTACACTTTTATATGCCCTTTATATCATTGTGTAGAACTCATTGGAGATCACCACACAGGAACTGCTTTTTTTTTTCTTTTTTTTTTTTTTATCATTAATCTACACTTACATGATGAATACTTTGTTTACTAGGCTCTCCCCTATACCAGGTCCCCCCTATATACTCCTTTACAGTCACTGTCCATCAGCGTAGCAAAATGTTGTAGAATCACTACTTGTCTTCTCTGTGTTGTACAGCCCTCCCCTTTCTCCCACCCCACTATGGATGCTAATCTTAATACCCCCCTTTTTCTCCCCCCCTTATCCCTCCCTACCCACCCATCCTCCCCAGTCCCTTTCCCTTTGGTACCTGTTAGTCCATTCTTGAGTTCTGTGATTCTGCTGCTGTTTTGTTCCTTCAGTTTTTCCTTTGTTCTTATATTCCACAGATGAGTGAAATCATTTGGTATTTCTCTTTCTCTGCTTGGCTTGTTTCACTGAGCATAATACCCTCCAGCTCCATCCATGTCGTTGCAAATTGTAGAATTTGTTTCTTTCTTACGGCTGAGTAGTATTCCATTGTGTATATGTACCACCTCTTCTTTATTCATTCATCTACTGATGGACATTTAGGTTGCTTCCATATCTTGGCTATTGTAAATACTGCTGCAATAAACATAGGGGTGCATATGTATTTTTGAATCTGAGAACTTATTTTCTTTGGGTAAATTCCTAGGAGTGGAATTCCCAGGTCAAATATTATTTTTAGTTTTAGTTTTTTGAGGAACCTCCATATTGCTTTTCACAATAATTGAACTAATTTACATTCCCACTAGGAGCGTAGGAGGGTTCCCCTTTCTCCACATCCTCGCCAGCATTTGCAGTTTCTAGTCTTTTTGATGTTGGCCATCCTAACTAGTGTGAGGTGATATCTCATTGTGGTTTTAATTTGCATTTCCCTGATAATTAGCGATGTGCAGCATCTTTTCATGTGCCTGCTGGCCATCTCGATTTCTTCTTTGGAGAAGTGTCTTTTCAGATCCTCCGTCCATTTTTTTAATAGGGTGTTGAGGCATGTGAGTTCTTTATATACTTTGGATGTTTACCCCTTATTGGATATGTTGTTTACAAATATATTCTCCCATACTGTAGGATGCCTTTTTGTTCTGCTGATAGTGTCCTTTTGCTGTTCAGTGCTTTTTAGCTTGATGTAATACCATTTGTTCATTTTTGCTTTTGTTTCCCTGCCCGAGAAGACACATTGTGGAAAAAGTTGCTCATATTTATATTCAAGAGAATTTTGCCTATGTTTTCTTCTAAGAGTTTTGTGGTTTCATGACTTACATTCAGGTCTTTGATCCATTTTTAGTTTACTTTTGTGTATGGGGTTAGACAATAATCTGGTTTCATTTTCTTACATGTGGCTGTCCAGTTTTGCCAACACCAGTTGTTGAAGAGGCTGTCATTTCCCCATTGTATATCAATGGCTCCTTTATTGTATATTAATTGACCATATACACTTGGGTTTATATCTGGGCTCTCTATCATGTTCCATTGATCTTTGGGTCTGTTCTTGTGCCAGTACTAAATTGTCTTGATTACTGTGGCTTTGTAGTAGAGCTTGAAGTCGGGGAATGTAATCCTTCCAGCTTTATTCTTCCTTCTCAGGATTGCTTTGGCTATTCAGGGTCTTTTGTGGTTCCATATGAATTTTAGAACTGTTTGCTCTAGTTTGTTGAAGAATGCTGTTGGTATTTTGATACGGATTGCATCGAGTCTATAGATTGCTTTAGACAGGATGGCCATTTTGACAATATTAATTCTTCCTATCCATGAGCACAGGATGTGTTTCCATTTATTGGTATCTTCTTTAATTTCTCTCATGAATGTCTTGTAGTTTTCAGGGCATAGGTCTTTCACTTCCTTGGTTAGGTTTATTCCTAGGTATTTTATTCTTTTTGATGCAATTGTGAATGTAATTGTTTTCCTGATTTCTCTTTCCACTAGTTCATCGTTAGTCTATAGGAATGCAACAGATTTCTGTGTATTAAATTTTGTATCCTGCAACTTTGCTGAATTCAGATATTAGTTCTAGTAGTTTTGGAATGGATTCTTTAGGGTTTTTTATGTATAATATCATGTCATCTGCAAACAGGGACAGTTTAACTTCTTCCTTGCCAATCTGGATGCCTTTTATTTCTTTGTGTTGTCTGATTGCCTTGGCTAGACCTCCAGTACTATGTTGAGTAAAAGTGGGGAGAATGGGCATCCTTCCTTGTGGTGTTCCCGATCTTAAAGGAAAAGCTTTCAGCTTCTCACTGTTAAGTATGATGATGGCTGTGGCTTTTTCATATATGGCCTTTATTACGTTGAGGTAGTTGCCCCATATACCCATTTTGTTGAGAGTTTTTATCACAGATGGATGTTGAATTTTGTCGAATGCTTTTTCAGCATCAATGGAGGTGATTGTGTGGTTTTTGTCCTTCTTTTTGTTGATGTGGTGGATGATGTTGATGGATTTTTTAATATTGTACCATCCTTGCATCCCTGGAATAAATTCTACTTGATCATGATGGATGATCTTTTTTTGCGTTCAATTTGCTAATATTTTGTCAAGTATTTTTGCATCCGTGTTCATCAGGGATATTGGTCTGTAATTTTCTTTTTTTGTGGTGTCTTTGCCTGGTTTTGGTATTAGAGTGATGCTGGCCTCAAAGAACGAGTTTGGAAGTATTCCCTTCTCTTCTACTAAGCCCCATCCCTTCTTTTTTTTTTTTTTTTTTTAATTTTTTTTTATTGAAGGGTAGTTGACAACAGTATTGCATTACATTAGTTTCAGGTGTACAACACAGTGATTCAACATTTATATACATGATAATTCTAGGTACCAGGTATCACCATACCAAGTTGTTACAATATTTTGACTATATTCCTTATGCTATACATTACATCCCGGTTACTTATTACTTATTTATTTTACAATTGGAAGTGTGTTTATATATATATATATATTTTTGTGTGTGTGAGGGCATCTCTCATATTTATTGATCAAATAGTTGTTAACCACAATAAATTTCTGTATAGGGGGGTCAATACTCAATGCACAATCATTAATCCACCCCAAGCCTAATTTTCGTCAGTCTCCAATCTTCTGATGCATAACGAACAAATTCTTACATGGAGAACAAATTCTTACATAGTGAATAAGTTACATGGTGAACAGTGCAAGGGCAGTCATCACAGAAGCTTTCGGTTTTGTTCATGCATTATGAACTATACACAGTCAGTTCAAATATGAATATTCATTTGATTTTTAAACTTGATTTATATGTGGATACCACATTTCTCTATTATTATTATTTTTAATAAAATGCTGAAGTGGTAGGTAGATATGAGATAAAGGTAGAAAACAGAGTTTAGTGTTGTAAGAGAGCAAATGTAGATGATCAGGTGTGTGCCTGTAGACTATGTGTTAATCCGAGCTAGACGAGGGCAATAAACATCCATGTATGCAGAAGATTTCTCTCAGAATATGAGGGGAGAGGTTCTAAGCCTCACCTCTGCTGCTCCCCATTTTCTCACCAGATGGCCCCCTGCGACTGTGCCTGTCTTAGGTTGTTCCTCCCTTGAGGAATCTTACCCGTCTCTGGCTAACCAGTCATCTTCCGGGGCCATACAGGGAAATGTTAAGTTGGTAAGTGAGAGAGAAGCCTTATTGTTTGAAAAGGTTTAGCTTTTTACTTCTTTGCATATTTATACCCTGTGGCTTCTATGCCCAGCATTTGTCTTGAGGTGTCTTTACCACTTGGAAGAATTATGATACTCGGTAAATTCGACATGTGGCACGAGTTCTATTTAAAGGTTGTGATTAGGTAGGAAGAAGAAAAGCTATAGAAGTAGCAGGCAGAAGAAAACATGGGAAGATTGATTATTTCTTTGACATATCTTCTTGTAGAGTAACTTCAGCATGGATAGGTTTTAAACTACTAATTAAATTGTGCACACACATTAACATAATAGGAATAAAGTTACCTAACCAAAGCATACCTGTAATTACCAGCCATCTCCAGTGAAACCAAGAAAACCAGTTAGGCACCTTAGGCATTTGTGAAAACTTATCTATGATATGGTGGATATTGTCCGACTGAACTTAAACAGTCTGAGAGAATTCAGATAAACTAGAACAACCCATTCCTGGGGACTGTTCATATCCCATATGTTCTTTTAACGATAAATAGTCTGTGGTTGTAAGATTTTGGAGTGCTACAATTTGCACTTCTCCTAATTCTTGGTTGAGTTCCAACAGTATAGATCCAGTCAAATTTGTTGTTTTACTGTATGCACAGGCCAGCTTAGATATCTCCTTCCTCATTCCCATTGCAAGTCCAGGAACTGGTGGGATGAGTGCATCTACACCTGTGACAGTGCGTGGATATTTGTTGGAGTTTTTTTTTTTTTTTGCTGATCATCTTCTGTCATGAGTCTTCCCGGGAGTGCTGATGTTGGAAGTTCTTTTTCATATCGTATCTTAGTTCATTTTCGGGGTAGCCAAATTACGCTTTGATCCTCTGTATAAACACAAACAGACCCTTTGCCTACACTTTTATATGCCCTTTATATCATTGTGTAGAACTCATTAGAGGTCACCACATAGGAACTGCTTTTTTTTTTTTTAATCATTAATCTACACTTACATGACGAATACTTTGTTTAATAGGCTCTCCCCTATACCAGGTCCCCCCTATATACTCCTTTACAGTCACTGTCCATCAGCGTAGCAAAATGTTGTAGAATCACTACTTGTCTTCTCTGTGTTGTACAGCCCTCCCCTTTCTCCCACCCCGCTATGGATGCTAATCTTAATACCCCTCTGTTTCTGCCCCCCCTTATCCCTCCCTACCCACCCATCCTCCCCAGTCCCTTTCCCTTTGGTACCTGTTAGTCCATTCTTGAGTTCTGTGATTCTGTTGCTGTTTTGTTCCTTCAGTTTTTCCTTTGTTCTTATATTCCACAGATGAGTGAAATCATTTGGTATTTCTCTTTCTCTGCTTGGCTTGTTTCACTGAGCATAATACCCTCCAGCTCCATCCATGTTGCTGCAAATGGTTGGATTTGCCCTTTTCTTATGGCTGAGTAGTATTCCATTGTGTATATGTACCACATCTTCTTTATCCATTCATCTATCGATGGACATTTAGGTTGCTTCCAATTCTTGGCTATTGTAAATAGTGCTGCAATAAACATAGGGGTACATTGGTCTTTCTCATACGATTGCTGCATTCTTAGGGTAAATTCCTAGGAGTGCAATTCCTGGGTCAAATGGTATGTCTGTTTTGAGCATTTTGATGTACCTCCATACTGCTTTCCACAATGGTTGAACTAACTTACATTCCCACCAGCAGTGTAGGAGGGTTCCCCTTTCTCCACAGCCTCGCCAACATTTGTTGTTCTCTGTCTTTTGGATGGCAGCCATCCTTACTGGTGTGAGGTGATACCTCATTGTAGTTTTAATTTGCATTTCTCTGATAATTAGCGATGTGGAGCATCTTTTCATGTGTCTGTTGGCCATCTGTATTTCTTTTTTGGAGAACCGTCTGTTCAGTTCCTTTGCCCATTTTTTAATTGGGTTATTTGTTTTTTGTTTGTTGAGGCGTGTGAGCTCTTTATATATTCTGGACGTCAAGCCTTTATCGGATGTGTCATTTTCAAATATATTCTCCCATACTGTAGGGTTCCTTTTTGTTCTATTGATGGTGTCTTTTGCTGTACAGAAGCTTTTCAGCTTAATATAGTCCCACTTGTTCATTTTTGCTGTTGTTTTCCTTGCCCGGGGAGATATGTTCAAGAAGAGGTCACTCATGTTTATGTCTAAGAGGTTTGTGCCTATGTTTTCTTCCAAGAGTTTAATGGTTTTGTGACTTACATTCAGGTCTTTGATCCATTTTGAGTTTACTTTTGTATATGGGGTTAGACAATGGTCCAGTTTCATTCTCCTACATGTAGCTGTCCAGTTTTGCCAGCACCATCTGTTGAAGAGACTGTCATTTCGCCATTGTATGTCCATGGCTCCTTTATCAAATATTAATTGACCATATATGTCTGGGTTAATGTCTGGATTGTCTAGTCTGTTCCATTGGTCTGTGGCTCTATTCTTGTGCCAGTACCAAATTGTCTTGATAACTATGGCTTTATAATAGAGCTTGAAGTCGGGGAGTGAGATCCCCCCTACTTTATTCTTCTTTCTCAGGATTGCTTTGGCTATTCGGGGTCTTTGGTGGTTCCATATGAACTTTTGAATTATTTGTTCCAGTTCATTGAAGAATGTTGCTGGTAGTTTCATAGGGATTGCATCAAATCTGTATATTGCTTTGGGCAGGATGGCCATTTTGACAATATTAATTCTTCCTAGCCATGAGCATGGGATGCATTTCCATCTGTTAGTGTCCCCTTTAATTTCTTTTAAGAGTGACTTGTAGTTTTCAGAATATAAGTCTTTCACTTCTTTGGTTAGGTTTATTCCTAGGTATTTTATTTTTTTTGATGCAATTGTGAATGGAGTTGTTTTCCTGATTTCTCTTTCTGTTGGTTCATTGTTGGTATATAGGAAAGCCACAGATTTCTGTGTGTTGATTTTGTATCCTGCAACTTTGCTGTATTCTGATATCAGTTCTAGTAGTTCTGGGGTGGAGTCTTTAGGGTTTTTTATGTACAGTATCATGTCATCTGCAAATAGTGACAGTTTGACTTCTTCTTTGCCAATCTGGATTCCTTATATTTTTTTGTTTTGTCTGATTGCCGTGGCTAGGACCTCCAGTACTATGTTAAATAACAGTGGGGAGAGTGGGCATCCCTGTCTAGTTCCCGATCTCAGCGGAAATGCTTTCAGCTTCTCGCTATTCAATATAATGTTGGCTGTGGGTTTTTCATAGATGGCCTTTATTATGTTGAGGTACTTGCCCTCTATTCCCATTTTGCTGAGAGTTTTTATCATGAATGGGTGTTGGACTTTGTCAAATGCTTTTTCAGCATCTATGGAGATGATCATGTGGTTTTTGTCTTTTTTTGTTGATGTGGTGGATGATATTGATGGACTTTCGAGTGTTGTGGCATCCTTGCATCCCTGGGATGAATCCCACTTGGTCATGGTGTACGATGGTTTTGATGTATTTTTGAATTCGGTTTGCTAAAATTTTGTTGTGTATTTTTGCGTCTACGTTCATCAGGGATATTGGTCTGTAGTTTTCTTTTTTGGTGGGGTCTTTGCCTGGTTTTGGTATTAGGGTGATGTTAGCTTCATAGAATGAGTTTGGGAGTATCCCCTCCTCTTCTATTTCTTGGAAAACTTTAAGGAGAATGGGTATTATGTCTTCCCTGTATGTCTGATAAAATTCCGAGGTAAATCCATCTGGCCCGGGGGTTTAGTTCTTGGGTAGTTTTTTGATTACCGCTTCAATTTCGTTGCTGGTAATTGGTCTGTTTAGATTTTCTGTTTCTTTTTGGGTCAGTCTTGGAAGGTTGTATTTTTCTAGGAGGTTGTCCATTTCTCTTAGGTTTCCCAGCTTGTTAGCATATAGGTTTTCATAGTAGTCTCTAATAATTCTTTGTATTTCTGCAGGGTCCGTCGTGATTTTTCCTTTCTCATTTCTGATACTGCTGATATGTGTGGACTCTCTTTTCCTCTTAATAAGTCTGGCTAGAGGCTTATCTATTTTGTTTATTTTCTCGAAGAACCAGCTCTTGGTTTCATTGATTTTTGCTATTGTTTTATTCTTCTCAATTTTATTTATTTCTTCTCTGATCTTTATTATGTCCCTCCTTCTGCTGACCTTAGGCCTCATTTGTTCTTCTTTTTCCATTTCGATAGTTGTGACATTAGACCGTTCATTTGGGATTGCTCTTCCTTTTTTAAATATGCTTGGATTGCTATATACTTTCCTCTTAAGACTGCTTTTGCTGTGTCCCACAGAAGTTGGGGCTTAGTGTTGTTGTTGTCATTTGTTTCCATATATTGCTGGATCTCCATTTTGATTTGGTCATTGATCCATTGATTATTTAGGAGCGTGTTGTTTAGCCTCCATGTGTTTGTGAGCCTTTTTGCTTTCTTTGAACAGTTTATTTCTAGTTTAATGCCTTTGTGGTCTGAAAAGTTGGTTGGTAGGGTTTCAATCTTTTGGAATTTACTGAGGCTCTTTTTGTGTCCTAGTATGTGGTCTATTCTGGAGAATGTTCCATGTGCACTTGAGAAGAATGTGTATCCTGTTGCTTTTGGATGTAGAGTTCTGTAGATGTCTATTAGGTCCATCTGTTCTAATGTGTTGTTCAGTGCCTCTGTGTCCTTACTTATTTTCTGTCTGGTGGATCTGTCCTTTGGAGTGAGTGGTGTGTTGAAGTCTCCTAGAATGAATGCATTGCATTCTATTTCCTCCTTTAGTTCTATTAATATTTGTTTCAGGTATGTTGGTGCTCCTGTATTGGGTGCATATATATTTATAATGGTTATATCCTCTTGATGGACTGAGCCCTTTATCATTATGTAATGTCCTTCTTTGTCTTTTGTTACTTTCTTTATTTTGAAGTCTGTTTTGTCTGATACCAGAATTGCAACACCTGCTTTCTTCTCTCTGTTGTTTGCTTGAAATATCTTTTTCCATCCCTTGACTTTAAGTCTGTGCGCGTCTTTGGGTTTGAGGTGAGTGTCTTGTAAGCAGCATATGGATAGATCTTGCTTTTTTATCCATTCTATTACTCTGTGTCTTTTGATTGGTGCATTCAGTCCATTTACATTTAGGGTGATTATTGAAAGGTATGAATTTATTGCCATTGCAGGCTTTAAGTTTGTGGTTACCAAAGGTTTAGGTTTAGCTTCTTTACTATCTTACTGTCTAGCTTAACTCGCTTGTTGACCTATTATAAACACAGTCTGATGATTCTTTATTTCTCTCCCTTCTTATTCCTCCTCCTCCCTTCTTCATATGTTGGGTGTTTTGTTGTGTGCTCTTTTTAGGAGTGCTCCCATCTAGAGCAGTCCCTGTAGGATGCCCTGTAGAGGTGGTTTGTGGGAGGCAAATTCCCTCAACTTTTGCTTGTCTGGGAATTGTTTAATCCCTCCTTCATATTTAAATGATATTCGTGCTGGATACAGTAGTCTTGGTTCGAGGCCCTTCTGTTTCATTGCATTAAGTATATCATGCCATTCTCTTCTGGCCTGTAGGGTTTCTGTTGAGAAGTCTGATGATAGCCTGATGGGTTTTCCTTTGTAGGTAACCTTTTTTTTCTCTCTGGCTGCCTGTAATACTTTGTCCTTGTCTTTGATCTTTGCCATTTTAATTAATATGTGTCTTGGTGTTGCCCTCCTTGGATCCCTTGTCATGGGAGTTCTGTGTACCTCTGTGGTCTGAGAGGCCATTTCTTCCCCTAGTTTGGGGAAATTTTCAGCAATTATTTCTTCAAAGACATTTTCTATCCCC